>NC_138862.1:56920976-57520976 GCF_965194805.1 Balaenoptera borealis | reverse complement strand
TGTATATTGTCACCACCAATTAAATACACTGTTACTGCAGAGGTAGGCTAGTTCCTTGCAGCGTAAATTGGGAAGGTTTGACTTCAGCTTATGATAGGTCTTTGCGTGAGTGTCACTGTATACAAGGCAGAGTTACTGGTCACCAAATACCTTTAATAAATGGGTGCAAATATATACCAATGATGGAAAACTTACTCTGTGGATGAATGAAGTCTGATGCACATATTTTTAAAAATGTAGTTGAGTTTATCTGAACATAACTGAAGCTTGCTTTGATCTACTGACTGATTAAACTTTTTGTTCAATACAGCACAGTGATCCTTTGGACCTGAAATTGTTTTGGTATGGCTTTTAGGTGCATTGATATTTTTACAGGATGATTTATGACTTATGAAGAGATTCATTTGCAATATCAAAGTTTAAATTAGAGTCAATTTGGCTGCTTTCCAATTTGAAACTTGCTATATACAATGAAAAAGTCTTTAAGGCTGGAAAATCATTAAACAAAATAACTTTGTGATCTAAGGGGCTAATCAGATCATCTTTATTTTATATTAATTTTCTATTTGTTCTTTTTTGACATTCTTTTTTCTAACTTTTATTTTTACTTACTTTTAGATTTACATAATAATTGCAAAAATAGTACTAATATTTCTTGTGTGACCTTCCCTAGATTTCCTATATTATTAATATTTTACCTACATTTTTATCCACCTCTATTTATATATGATAGACATAGATAGATAGATGATAGATAAATAGAATATTTTACTGAGCTAGTTCAAGTTAAGTTGCAGGTATAGTATGCCCTTTCCTCATAAATACTTCAATGTTCATTTTCTAAAAACAGGACAATTCTTTTCATAATTGCAATAGTTATGTAGATTAGGAAATTGCTCTCTTTTGCTTTATTCCAAATTCATTTTTTTCAAATAGTATATCTCTTCTTCTAGGAGTACTTGTCTGTTTCTCATTTTAAATTCAGAATTCATACAGACCTCAGAGTTCATCAAAGCATAAACTACTCTATTTGAAGCAATTTATTTTAGCATTTTAGATTAAATTATAGCTTCATCAGAAAATTAAATAATAACTTAAAGGATAAATTAATTACTTAATTTACAAAACTAATTAATTATAATGGCATAAATTCTTTGAAGGCTTGTTACGTTTGTGGCACCTTGCAAATATTTTACATATCTTTATTATTTAATCAGAATAGTAAGTAATATATAACCAGTACCATTTTTAAACACTATATTAAACACATTATAAGAATTATCAAATCTAATAATAAAATGGCAAATACTTATGAACCTTTCCTTCTATTTCAGGGTTCAGGAGTAAGTGCTTTACATATAACACTCATTTAATCCTTTTAACATTATGATGGGGATACTGTTATCATTCCTATTTTACAGATGAGAAAGCTCGGACTACAGAGAAATTAAGTCCTTAATGGGAATTATCATGTCTATTTGAAGGAGGGGAAAATCTGAAACTTGAATAAGTTGTTATTAACCTGTATTAATTTCCTAAGGTTGCTGTGACAAATGACCCAAAACTGGGCGGCTTAAAACAGAAAATTTATTCTCTCACAGTTCTGAAGGCTGGAAGTCTGAAATCAAGGTGTCTGCATACCCATGCTGAAGACTCTAGGGTAGAATCTATTTAATGCCTTTCTCTTAAGTGGTTGGTGTTGCTGGCAATCCTTGGTATTCCTTGGCTTGTAGACACATCACTCCAATCTCTGCCTCCATCATCACCTGGCATTACTCTCTCTGTGTGTCTGTCTCTGCGTCTCTTTTTATAAGGACATCAGTCATATTGCATTAGGGACCACCCTAGTAACTTCATCTTAATTACTTCTTCAGAGAGCCTATTTTCAAAAAAGGTCACATTCAGATGTACCAGAAGTTAGGACTTCAACATAATATTTTGGGAGGGAGGGACACATTTCGATCTACAACATTACCAAAGACATTCAGCTCATTAATGGAACTGCAAGTATTTGAACACAGACTTACCTGACTCCAAACCCCACGTTTTTAACCATTCTGTTCCACGCATCATATAAGACTTGAGTCACCTTCAGTTCTACTAGTTAACTAAATTATTAATGACCATGGCAATGATCAAAACAAAATAATCTATTTTTAATAATAAATACATAATTTAGATACTACTTGAAAAACATACAGATAACTGTTTTAAAAAGTGAATACTTGAATTTAACTTTTTTGAATTATAAATATAATATTTATTTTTTAAAAAATTAAATGACTTTTTTACATAAAAAGTTCAGTTGTTTCTGCTGCTACCAACACAAACATCCCATTCTTTTTTTTTTTTTTTTTTCAGGATTTTCCATCACAATTTTATTGTTAATGTTTCCTTCAAATAAAGAGCAAAGATTTCCCTGCAGGAACAATTTGAAACAATACTGAGATATGATAGAACAAATATGCATAAAGTATCAAACATCCCATTCTTTTTTTTTTTCTGCATTATGGTGAGTTGTAAAATTATTTAATTATATATTACAGTGTAATAATAATAGAAATAAGGGGCACAATCAATGTAATGAGCTTGAATCATCCCGAAACCATCCCCCACCCTCATCTGTGGAAAAATTGTCTTCCACAAAACTGGTCCCTGGTGCCAAAAAAACATCCCATTCTTAAGGAAAATTTTGTATCAACAAATATTTGCTTGTCTCTGCTTATTAAAATATTTTTATGTCTTTGAATAAAATTGTGTCCTTTTATTTATATAAGGTTTGTACTTTCTTTTAAATTTTATTTTATTAAAAACCCTAGTTTTATTACTTTAAATTTAATATTTTCTTATATCTTTCTAATATTTATATAGATGTAAAATTTGTTTTTTCGTGTATCTTTTAACATAATATCTTACAACTAGTTATTATCATATAGAAAAAATCTTCAGTCTTTATTTTGTGCTTGTGTATCTGACTGTGCTCACCTAGTAATTATATCTAATAATTTTAAGCACAATTAATATTGCTCTATAACACAAAAATATTAATACTATTGGCTTAATCAATTTCTCTAATTTGGGGCATTACATTTATTTTTATAGGTCCTTAAACATCTGTACTATAGAGGAGAGCTTTAATCTTAACTAAACAGTTAAATCTACAGTTCACCTTATTTCAGCTTAATCACGTACACTATAGACATCCATGTATATAGTAAGAGCATTCCAGCTGGTTCCCTCTATGTTTTCTTCTAGTGTAATACATCCTACATACCAAGTACATACCAAGGACAGCATAACCCTGGTAAAGCTCAAATGTGGTCAAGTCACTCTCTTGCTCAACATCATTCTGTGGTTTGCCATTGATGTAAAAAATACTGTATGTGAACTGCTTTCAACAAAGGAATAACCAACCAAACAAAACCAAAGCAAAATATTACTTAGAAGTAAGAAACAGGCAAGAAGACTGTTTTGAGTAGTATGAAAACAGGGTGAAAATGACTCAAGCACCATGAATTCAAGGCATTAATTCAAATATGAATAATTAATCACTTATTTTACTAATTTTATCTTTATTTTGGTAGAATTTTTGCATCTATTTTAACAAATGAAATTGGTCTTTAATTTTCTTTTCTTACCCTGGGCCAATTTTCCTTTTTAAATTTATATTAGTTTAGATAGATAGATAAATAAAAAAATATATAGATATTTTATCTAATTTATTACCTTGCTTAGTCTTGCTAGACATTTATCAATTTTATAGTCTTTTTCCAAAGAACCAACTTTTAATTTTGATAATTTTTGTTGGGTTCTGTTTCCTGTTCCCTATGCTTAAGCTATCCTCTAGATTTCTCATTCAGCTTCCATGATACTGTTGGCAATAACCTTAGTTATTGCTTTAAAACCAAGATTTAAGTATCACCATTATTATTATTATTATATTTTATAGTCACACATTTTATGCCCATCACTTTCATCTGTGTGACCTTGGGCAACTTTCTTAAAGTCTCTAAGCCTACAGCCCTTCATCTTAAGCAAGATAACTCTAGTACTTATAGAGTGGCTATGACAATTAAAATAATAATTTAAAGTGCTTAGCACAGTGCTGACACTGATAAAAGTTTCTCATATAATGGTGATGATGATGATGAAGTTGATAATTATGTTAATGATATGATATTGTGCCTATTTAAAAATTTTTTTTTTGATGTGGAACATTTTTAAAGTCTTTATTGAATTTGTTACAATACTACTTCTCTTTTATGTTTTGGTTCTCTGGCCTCGAGGCACGTGGAATCTTAGTTCCCTGACCAGGGATCAAACCCGCACCTCCTGCATTGGAAGGCGAAGTCCCAACCACTGGACCACCAGGGAAGTCCCTATTGTGTCTATTTAAATCAGGCACAATATTTTGGATCTTTTTCTTGTTGTGTTATCTGAACTTGTATTCCAATGCTCCATTCTATGTGATTTCCATGAATATTTACTTATAAGAACTTATGAGAAAAATAAGATCTTATCTGCAGATAAATCTATTTTATTTAGTTTAGATGTTCTGCATGGACTATTTTAGGCAATTCTTCACATGTGCTTCCAAATAAATTTTAATGTCTTATAGTTTACGTACTTATAGTTTATCTTGGGACTAATGAGGTAATGTCTAAAAAGAACTGTGAATTCTTTGGAGGACATACAAGGTCAGAGTCCAAGTTGTGTCAGCAATTATGCTTGTGTTTATAAACTAGAAAAATGTCTTTCTACCTCATAGGGTGTGAGTTGCCAAGAACTCATTACTGTTATTTGAAGAGTTATTGTTATGAGGAAAGAGGAGTGGACAAAGACACAGGGACTGATGGAAAGAGGGAAATACTGGGACCTAATTGGAAAGAGTGGAAGCAGAAAATACCGAAGTAAAGCAGATTTGAAGAAACAGAACAATGAGATAGGGTCATCTTAGTAGCTATGTATGGCACGGTGTTCATCACTCTTCTCAAAACACTTTCTTTCCTTTGATTTCAAGAGAAAACATTTGCCTGGTTGTATTCCTCTCATCTCTGCCTATGTTATCTTAGTTCTATTGCTAGCTCTCCCTCATCTCTCTGACTTCCAAATGTAAGAGTGTTCCAGCATTCAGTCATTGACCCTCTTTTCCATCTACATATCCTCCTTTAATGATCTCATATAGACTCATGGCTTTAAATATCATCTATATGCTAATAATTCCCAAATGTATTTCTCCAGCTTGGACCTCTCCCATGGAATCTAGACTTGTATATTAACTGCCTATTTGACATCTCTACTTGAATGTCTAAGATGTATCTCAAATTTAACATGTCCAAAACTGAGCTTTGAATAACTTCACCCCACCCTGGCCCTGGTCTTTTGAAAACCTCCTTTCATAATCTTTGACATCTCAGTGGCCAACCATTTTCCCCCTTTTTCTCAGGCTCCAAGTTTCTAGTCATTCCCGGTCCCTCTGTTTTCCATCACACTCCCTGTCCAATCCAACAACAAATGGTGTCAACTCTACCTTCAAGATAGATCCAGAATCTGAGCACTGCTCACCACCACCAGTTCCACCTCCATGAGTTATAATTGCTTCCTAACTGGACTCCCTGTTTCTATCCTTGCCTTTGCCATAAGCCCTCAAATAGTGTGTTTGGCAGAATCCAGATTTGGTAGGGCATTTCTGGCTATATGTCATTTGGTATCTTATAATGCATCTCTAGCATGGCTAGTATCACACCAGGAACTATTATTTAAAAGATGTTTAAGTCTTTGCAGATGGTATAGCCTTACTCTAGAACCCCAGGGGACTTCATTATAATTTTCTCACTAAGCTTTACATAAACCTGACATAGCATCTTTTCTTATCACAGATATACTTAAGACCATAGGGTCTGTCAGATTAAATGATCCGAACATTAGGGCCTCTTACACCAAAATCTGGAAATCTAGACCTGCTACAAAGCCTTTTCCTGCTCTGTGTGTTTCTCAAATTTTGCAGTTTTTCATATCACTCTGCATAATGGCTAAGACTCTCCAGATATGACCCACCAGACATGGAACTTCCTCCTTTGTGGTAGGAGGTATGAGATGCATTAATTGGTCTTTATTTTGGAAGGTATTTCTTGGAATGCCACAAACCACTGGATCCCTAAAAATTTTATTAATCATAATAAAATTATCTTAACTTTTTATAGTTTATATCTCACCTCCTGAAGTTCATGGGTCTTCCCAAGGACTCTAACGTACTTGCTATTTGTTGTTTATCTTGTCTGATTAGTATAATGCCATCAATATAGTGGACCATTGAGATGTTCTTCTGGATGCAGAACCAACATCCAATATCCAAAACTGCAAAATCTACCTCCATCTATTTCCTCCTGAATTCTGCCATTAAATATATTCTAAGTCCTATGGTTCTTTCATGGTATTATCTCTTTCCTCTCTCAGGAAGTCCAGGACATCTCTGGACTTGTTATATGGTGATTTGATCTACTTGTTGGTCTAAAGGTCAGGAAGGAAAATTAAGGAAGTTCTTGAGAGGGCAAGAGTTATCTTGTGGGGACAGCCAAATGTTTTCTGGAAAGGGTGAAACACTGACCTTAACCAGAAAGAGTAATTCACCTTGTCAGGCTCACAGGATTCACTGGATTTAGGGAGCCAAGATTTTCAAGTGCATCAATCCCAGATGTCCTCATCGTATGTTTTATAGTTGCATAGCTACCTTGTACTATAAATTCACCCACCACCATCGATAGGGTCCTTATTACCAGGAGAGTAGATAATCTAGCTCTAAAATCTAATCGTAGCTTCTTTCTTCTCAAATCTCTCCAGAAAACAGACTCTGAGATGGAGAATAGCTTGCAGGACTTTTCATTAGTAAGTGCACTAAGGATCAATACTTTTAGGGTAAAGGCAAGAAAGAAGTTCTGGCAACTTGTGAATGTGGGTTATAGCACAGCCAAAATACAACTTTAGTTCACTTTGCACGGAAATATGAAGCTGGAATGACATTTTAGGGTTGTCCTGAGGTGAGGCAAGAGGGCTGGGTATTTGCAACCCCAATTTAGTCACAGGTTTTTTGGGTGAGGGGGCAGCATGATCTTGGACAATGTATATGTCTTTTATTAAAGGCAATTTTCAAAGAGGTTGATAGCTGGGAACAGTGCATGACAGATCCATAACAACCTCCCAAGTTTGGAATCAATATTGTAGAGATTTCTCCTCTACCAAACCTAATTTTTGGCTAATCTGGAAATTTTACTAGGTCAAATGAGTCTCTATTTGGGAAAGTACCAACAATGTTTAAGACAAATAAAATTCATAGACTTACTTGTAGTTGGAAATGATTGAGAAATCATCTAGTAAAATTCTTGAGTAGAACCTTGCACCTTATTGATAGCATGTTCCTCACATCTCAGGACACGTGCACTGTTGGAATACTGATTTCCAGTTTCAGTAGCCTGATCATTTTGAAAAAATTTCCCTTCTTGTTGAGCAGACTTTGCCTTCCTGTCACTTCTACATTTTCCCCTACTTCTGACATGAAGAATCATATACATAGATCAAATTCTAATGAAAGTGCTTCAGACGTACAAAGGTGACTCTTAAATTGTGCACACACACCCCCATCCCCTGACTCTAACTACTGTTTATGTGGTCTAGTTTTAATGCCATCATAGTCTGGTTACTATCTTCTGACTTCATTCCAACTTGTCAATTTTATCTAAGTGTAACTTTCAGAACTGAATACAGTGCTCCAAGCTATGACTCACATAGTGAAAAGGAACTCCTATTTTTTAAGACATTGTATTTCTATTCTGTTAAGACAGCTTCATACTTTATTAGCTTTTTTGGCAGCTACAAGGTACATTTTACACAATGCTTGAAAACTACTGTATCATTGTTATAATTAAAATACAAAAAGCAATGTTCTATTTAGTTAATTGATATGGACTTTCCTATTATTTTTTCCCTTTTTTCACCTTCCAGAAAATTATGACAGTGAGATCTCATTCTACACCATTTTTGAGAGACAAGTAGTGCAAATAGAAATGAAAAAGAGAACTTCCTTGGTGGCACAGTGGTTAAGAATTTGCCTGCCAATGCAGGAGACATGGGTTCGATCCCTGGTCCGGGAAGACCCCACATGTCGCAGAGCAACTAAGCCCATGCACCACAACTACAGAAGCCAGTGAGCCTAGAGCCCGTGAGCCACAACTACTGAGCCTGCACGCCACAACTACTGAAGCCCACGCACCTAGAGCCCGGGCTCTGCAACAAGAGAAGCCACTGCAATGAGAAGCCCACGCACCACAACGAAGAGTAGCCCCTGCTCGCAGCAACTAGAGAAAGCCTGCGCACAGCAACAAAGACCTAATGCAGCAAAAAAAAAAAAAAAAAAAAAAAGAAAGAAAAAGAAATGAAAAAGCAAACTTAAATAGAAGTAAAGATGAAGAGGTGAGAACATACCCCCAAGTGATGAGAAAAATAATCTGTGAAGAACCCAGTTACTACACTGGGTAAAAACCTTGTATTTTATTTTTTAATATTCATTCTCTGAGGAAGGAATATTATCAAAGATCAGAGAAGAGGAAATGAAAAAAGAAAGTCAGCATCATAAACTTTAGTTATATGAATAGTTTTGCAGCTAACAAAGTTATGCAATTATGATTAGAAATTTTATAATTTTTTTAAACCTCTGCATTACAAGGCTAATTTTAAGCATCATATCATGAACATAATATATTTCTTTTTTTTAAAGAGCCAATAATAATTTCTTATTTTCCCAGCCTTTACATTTGTAAAGGACCTCATCTTATATCTGCCTGAAGCCCAGCGGTTTCAAGACAACTCCATATAACATCTTGCTGAGTTGCCGTACATTTAGAATGATCCTGAAACTGTTGTTCTTGAAACAAAAGAATGGTTCAATGACTTAAAATTCATCATCTGGCTTAATAGATGGCTTCATTTTCTCTCTTTCTCTAACATATTTTCCACACCATCTCAACAAATACCCCCAATGTCAATGCAGAGACAGCCAAGTTTGGCATTGTAAAAAGTTATGATCTACAAATGAATGGCAAATCTTACAGGGTCTGGAAAGCCAGAACACTTTAACAGACACCAGTAGAAGTTGATAATGTTAGCTTCCCCTAGGAATGGTAGAATCTGTGTGATAGCAATTTAGTATTATGGACGGTGGGATTTACATTAGTTATTAAGAACGTTTTACTGGAAAATGCTGAGAAGAGGAAGAAAGGCACGCTTTCATAAGGAGCAAAACCCTTAGTTAAGACCCTGTTGGCATCAGCATCACCATGAAACTGCTATTTTGCTTTTATTGTTATCTAATGCTCAGTTATTTAAAATACTTAAATGAGAGTTCAAATGCTGCCATAATATACCAGTGAGACATTAATAGTATGTTTTTAAATGGATAAAATTGCGATTTATGTTTTAAGGATATGGCTGTATTTATGAGGTTCCCCTGTAATCACTGTAACACTAACTTTCTCAATTGATTTTCAGCTGCCGATGACAAATTGTTTTACAAACCACAATTAAATCTCACAATAGCACTGACTGGCAGGTATTAACATTCAAACTTTGACTTATTAATAGTGATTTGTTCTTCTGTGTTCTGTAAACACATGTTAGTCAATTCACTGAAGTCTCAAGTAGCTGAGAGATGGCAAGTACACATAGAGCTAGATGGATGAAATCAAGAAACCACAGGATGGAGACTTGCCTGGCCATGAATAGGGCTGGAATTCCAGGAATTTCACTTCTAAAACATTTCTTATAGGATTTAAGTAATGAAATACAGTATACCTGTAGTTGCAAGATACAGGTTCTAGTTTCATACTACCATCAATTAGGTAGCCATAGGCTAACGTCCTAGGCTAACTTCCTTAATTATTCCAGTCTCAGTTTTCCAAACGTGGGGAATGGAATAGGTGCTCTCAATAACTTCTTTTTCCAAGATGCCAGAGTTCCAATCTCTTACATGTATTCTATATGTATTCTCTATATGTCATATATACATATATAAGAGAAAGTAGATTCAAAGAAATGTTTGGCTCCTAGCCACAAGAAATTGCATTTTAATGCTAATAGAACCCAAATATGAGTTGATGTGAAGAGAAGCATCTTATTCATATTAAAGATCAAAACTACTGACATCAGTTATGATCAAAATGGATTAATAGAAGCCAGGTTTACCCTTCCACTGAAAACAACTAACCCCCCCCCCAAATTTATGAAGCAATAATTTTGAAGATATTGGACATAAAGCAATGAAATCCAGTGATCTCTGAGAGATGAGAAACAAATAAGGTGAACCCCACAATTTCCTTAGCTAACTCTCTGGAGACAGTTTCCAGGCTATACCAGAGTAAGAAAGAATCCAGGCAAAGTCCATGGTCTCCCTGATTTGAGGCGATGAAGCTAGAAGTCTGAAGGCGAAGGCAGTTATAATTCTTAGGCACCAGAGACACGACCCATGAAAGAAATAATTGATAAGCTGGACTTTATTAAAATTAAAAATTTCTGCTATGTGAAAGACAAAGTCAAGAGAATGAGAAGAAGCAGCCACAGACTGAGAAAAAATATTTGCAAAAAGCACATCTGATAGAGGATTGTCAATCCAAAATGTACAAAGAACTCTTAAAACTCAACAGTAAGAAAATAAATAACATGATTAAAAAATGGAACAAAGACCTTAACAGATATCTCATAGAAGAAGATCTGTAGATGGCAGATAAGTATACGAATGGAGACTCTCCACATCATATGTCATGGGGGAAATGCAAATTAAAACAAGAAAGCACTATAAAGAATGGCCAAAATTCAGAACACTGAGGATACTAAATGCTGATAAGAACGTGGAGCAATAGGAACGCTTATTCATTGCTGGTGGGAATGCAAAATGGTACAATCACTTTGGAAGGTAATCTGATGGTTACTTACAAAACTAAACATACACTTACCATAGGATCCAGCAATCATGCTACTTAGTATTTACCAATATGAACTCAAAAATTTTGTTAACACAAAAACCTAAATATGGATATTTACAGCAACTTTATTTGTAATTGCCAAAACTTGAAAGCAACCAAGATATCCTTCGGCAGATGAATGGGTACATAAGCTATGGAATATCCAGACAATGGAATATTATTCAGTGCTAAAATTAAATGAGCCATAGAAACACATGGTGAAATCTTAAATGCCTATTACTAAATGAAATAAGCCAATCAACATATTGTATGATTCTAACTATATGACACTCTGGATAAGTTAAAACTATGGAGACAACAAAAAGATCAGTGATTTACAGGGGCAGGGGCTAGAGGTGGGATGAATAGGCAGAGCACAAAGGATTTTTAGGATGGTGACGTACTCTGTATGATACCATAATGGTGGATACATGCCATTACACATTTGCACAAACCCACAGAATGTACAACTCTAGGAATGAACCATAAGGAAAACTGTGGACTTTGAGTGATTGTGATGTGTCAATGTAAGTTCATCAATTATAACAAATATGGCACTTTGGTAGAGGGTATTGATAATGGGGGAGGCTATGCATGTGTGAGAGCCGAAGATACATGGGAAATCTCTGTACCTTCCCCTCAGTTATGCTGTGAACCTTAAACTGCTCTAAAACATAGCCTTAATTTTTAAAAAAAAATTCAATTGCAAATTAATTAATTAAAACCAATCTAGAACTGACATAGATATGAGAATTAGCAGCAAGGACATTAAAAAGTCATTAAAGGTATATACTATGTGTGAAAGCAACCAGAGGAAAGACTGATAATGTTAGAGAGACATAGAAGATACGTATTTCAGGAACTTCAGTAAAACTTCTAGAGATGATAAGTTCAATGCTGGAGATAAAAAATACACTATTTGGGATTAACATTGCATTAGACATTACAGAAAAAACAACTCATGAATCTGAAGATGTAATAAAAGCTATCCAAAAAGAGATACAGAGATAAAAAAGACTAAAAAGAACAAACACACAAGCAAAACAGCTGTGAGCATTGAGACAACTTCAAATAGCCAAATATATATGTAACTGGAGTCTCCAAATGATAAGAGAATGGAAGGGAGACAGCAAAAAGAATTGAATAAATAACAACCAAATAGTTTTCGAATTCAATGAAAACTATAAACTCATAGATCAAGAAACTGAACAAAATCCAAGTACAAGAGATATGAAGAAAAGTACTACAAGGCATATCACGATCAAATTGTTTAAAACCAGTGATAAAAGCAATCAAGGTAAAAGCACACTTTACTATTTGGAAACAATACTTAATGGGTCTCTCACATTTCATAAGCAAGGTATTAATTTCCTTTTATTATGGACTATTTTTCAAAAATGTGCATATAGTGAACAGCTTTGTCTCCCTCCAGAGCAAAGAGCAGTCATGTTTAATACTCATTATGAAAGATTTGGATTCCCTAAGCTCAGGGTTCCTCTGCTATAATGCAACACACAGCATGTGAAGCTGTTACCTCTCACTCTTCACATCACCTCGTGACAATCGAGGCTTAGGGACTGGCACAAAAATGCTGATAGTCTGGATGCTGCTATTGGTATAAGCAATAAATTGTCCTTTGTCTCTGACCCATGAATCTCATGCTTTCTAACAATATCTATGAAAAATAGCAGGCTAACATGTTAACTTGTAAGTTGGATAAAATCTCAGACCCTTCACAGTTCTTGACAACTTTGCGATAAGGCTGGGATGTTGACAAAGACATGGTTTTCCAAAAAAGGAAATTTGACAGCTTCATATGCCAGTTATCAAGATTTAAGGAAAGACCATAGAGTCAATAACAAATGTATTGAGCAAATTACATGGGTATTAGGCAATAAATGCTCCTCCATGTTAATGTCTGCTAATGAGGGGGCGATTGAGGATGTGGTTGAAAACTGAGTACCAGGAATTAGATTAAAACCCGCTGACCAAATGGTGCCCTAATTCTCCTCCAAGTGCCTTCTTTGTTAACTTGACAGTCAACCTCAGGTGTACACATTGTAAATGGTATTCAGATTCATTCTGAGTAGACAGAAGGCTTAGCCCTTTTTAGATAAGAGATACAGAGATAGGCAGCTATACTTAGGATAAAAGGAGGGAAATTAGTGATCAGTATGGTTCCAACAGGCAAAAGGTTAACAGCTTGGCTGGTTCCATTGGGAGATGAGGGCATGATGTTCATAAGTGTTTGTTAAAGAAGAATGGCAACAAATACATCACTTTATGGTTCAGCCTGTTCTGCAGTCTAAGTGCTAACTTTAGATTCATTCAAGGATGACAGTGAAAGTCTCAGAGTTGTTTTTCCCAGTGGATTCTGGCTGCTATATGGGTACTTTGGCCCTCTTGGGGAGATATCCCTAATACACAAAAAGTTCCACAGGGAGCCATGGATGAGGCATTGAATAATGTTTGAGTCGTCATTATAGATCAGGTTTGCTCGTGAGAGTGATCCCCTGGAGAAAGAGACACTGACTCAAAGGAATCTAGATAAATTCTTGTTATCTCTACCACCTGGAAAACTCTTTTAGGTCTTATGATAAATATCACGTGAAAACTTAAGATGTTATCATGAGAATGGAGTAGTAGAAGTCAGGTATTAAACTGAACTCCTTTATAATGCCGTCTCAGTGCAAATCAAATCGACTCAGGCAAAGGAGCAAAACCTTCAGCCCCATACTGAATGCCATCTGGCTGTGGCTGCAGAATCGAGAGGTTCCCAAAGCTGAAGTAAGTGGTATCTGCAATGAGACCTTTGTTCTTCCATATAGACCTTTGGGTGGAGTGAAAATATTATGCTGTTAGTTGGTTGAGCTGCACCACAGGAATCCAAAAGTAAATGTGTCTTGCTGCCGGCTATGGAGCTGCTCACTCTGCACCACGTCATTCCTCCCTCCCCTGCTGTCCCAAACACAGTCGTTTTAAAGAAGATGATGATGAGGGGTGGGACCAACATCTGCCTCTCCCCAAGAGGAGTGAAGACCATAGGCAACTGTCCAGTTATGCTGCAGAACTTTGGGGAAAAGAGCGGCTCCTTTCTTGGATACAAGCCAAAGTCATCATTCTACCCTGTCCCATAGCAGCAGGAGATGTTGGATTTAACTGATGGGGTTTGGACAAGCTTCCAAGTGGGGAACAGAAGCTGAAGCAACCTTTCAATATGGCCCATTGGGCTGATTCAATGTACTATTGTTGTGATTTCCACTGCTAAATATTTAAATTGTATTGATGTGACTTGCATTTCTTGATTCAATAAATATGAGAGGGGATTCCCAAACTATAAAACTTCTGGAAAAAATATAGGATAGAACTTTTTTTTAGTAAATTTATAAGTTTTTTTAATAAACTTATTTATTTTATTTATTTATTTTTGGCTGTGTTGGGTCCCCGCTACCGCACGTGGGCCCCCTCCAGCTGTGGCAAGTGGGGGACACTCCCCGCCGCGGGGCGTGGGCCCCTCATTGTGGTGCCCCCCACCCCGCCACAGAGCACGGGCTCCAGGCACGTGGGCCTCAGCAGTTGTGGCTCGCAGGCTCAGCAGCTGTGGTGCAAGGGCTTAGTCGCTCCACAGCGTGTGGGATCCTCCTGGACCAGGGCTCAAAGCCATGTCCCCTGCACTGGCAGGCAGACTCCCAACCACTGCACCACCAGGGAGGCCCAGGATAGAAGTTTTATGAACTGGAATTAGGGAAATTATTTTTTAGATTCCATGCCAAAGTATGATCCATAAAAGAAAAGAAAGATAAACTGAACTTCATCAAATTTAAGAATTTCTGCTCTTTGAAAGACACTGAAGACAATGAAAAGACAAGCCACAGACAGGGGATAAATACATGCAGATCACATATGATGAAGGAGTTGTATCCAGAACATGTAAAGAACTCTCAAAAATCAACAATAAGAAAACAAACAACCCAATTTTTTTTAATGAGGAAAATATTTGAACTTTACCAAAGAAGATACACTGATGACAAATAAACATGAAAAAAGGTTCGACACTATTAGTTACTGGGGATGTGAAAATTAAACTCACAAGTGGAAACCATTTCACACGTATTGGAATATCTAAAATGAAAAATACTGAGTATTCCAAATACTGGTGAGGATGTAGAACAACAGGAACTCTCAAACACTGCTGGCGAAAATGTAAAATGGTACAAATCCTTTGGAAAACAGTTAAACAGTTTCTTAAAGAGTTAAACATACACCTACCATAGGACCCAGCTATTTTAGTCTTAAGTATTGATCCAAAAGAAATGAAAGCATATGCTCATATGAAGTCTTGTAGGCAGATGTTCATAAAAACTTTCTTTATAACAGCCCCAAACTGGAAACAACCCAATCTCAGGTGAATGGATCATTTCAGGTGAATGGAAAAACTGGTATACTACTCAGCAATAAAAGAAGAAACTATCAATCCATACAACATAAGAAATCTCAAGTAATTACACTGAGTGAAAGAAGCCAGATTAAAAGAGAATGCCTACTATATGATTCCAATTATATTAAATTCTAGTAATTTTATTGATAGAATCCATGGTTCCCTTGAGATGGGGGGCAGAGAGGAGCAGGTGGGATGGTTAACAAAGGGGCACAGAGAATATTTTGATGATGATACTTATGTTCACTACCTTGACTGATTGTGGTAGTGGTTTTACAGATGATATATATGTGTATATATACATACATACATATATATAATTTATCAAAGTGCATGCTTTAAACGTAAAGTTTTTTGTATGTTAATTATACCTCAATAATTAAAAAAAAAGAACTTAGAGGAATATTCATTTACCCTTTCTTCCCATTTATGTTAATTTTCTCTAATCATTTTTTTCTAACAATTAATCAAAAGGCCAGGGCTACAAAATGTATGGGTAATAAAGTTATCATTTTAGAACTTCTATTTTATCTCAGACACTGTATCCAAGGACTTTACATACTTGATCCTCTTTTATCTTCATAAGTCCTATATTTAAATCAATTTGCCAAATTAAATCTGAGGTTTAATGAGATTTTTCCATCCTATATTTGCTCTAACCTCGATAACTAATTTACTATTCTCTTACTTTCTTTCTCATCAAACTTCCACTCTTTATACCTAACACACACACACACACACACACACACACACACACAGAGCAAATAGTCACACCTATTACATCACTGTCATTGACCATTTAGACTGGAATTCCCTCATCTTGCCTCCAAATCTCCTAACTTACTTGTATCTATAGCTGTATTCTATTTCTTTAGTCTTATCAATTAAAAATCATAGGTTGTATTGAAGACCTACTCTCTCTATTTTCTCTTGCATCTCATTCCCTGTAACTTTTTTAAGGGCTCGTCTCTTGTAGTTCCTGCCACCACCATCTGCATCTTATTTCTCCCTAACTCCTTTCTGTGAATCATTCCCATCGATGTGCAAAAAGTGGTCCAACATAATAAAAAACAAACCTCCCTTTTATCTCACATTCACCTCACTGTTGCAAACCATTTTTCCGTTAATCATCACAAACTCATTACAAACTTAAAAATAGTCGGCTCTATTCTTCCTCTACTATCTTCGTCTCTCATTTCTTTCACTACTTCTTCACCTTCCGGTCATACCTCTGTTCCCTCTCACTCAGCTTCCTTCTCTACTGTACCTCTGAAACTGCTCTCCTCCAGGTAACCAATGATCTCCATGCTACCAATTTTATTGGTCACTTCTCTGTCTTCATCTTACTCTTCTCTTGGCAACATTGCCGGTGTGTATAAACTGCTCTCCTTCACTTTGAAACACTTTACTAGGCTCCCATGGCATGAGTGTCTGTCTTCCTCCTACCCTGTGTGCTAGTCTTCCTCAGGCTCATTTCCTGAATCTTTTCATTCTTCTCAGCTTTTACCTTTTGGAGAATCCCAGGGCCTTTTTTTCTTCTATCTACACATTCTCTCTCAAAGTGATACAAAGTGATATTCTTCAAGCTCTGGCTTTAAAATTCATCTTTATGCTTACGATACTGAAAATTTTATGCTCAGTGTAGCTTTTCCCTTAGGTCACAAAATGTATATATAACCCCCTACATAGCATCTCTACTTGAGTATTGTATAGGCATTTCAAATTTAACATGTTTGCAACAGAATTCTTGATTACCCTTAACTAATCCTCTCCCCCATCTCTTCTCACCTGTTTCTTCCCCAGAATTTCCCATCTCAGCAAATTACACCAGATTCTGTCTAGTGGTTCAAGTCTCCAAATACAGATTATGCTTGATTCCTCTACTCCTTTGACCCCATAAACAATGCATTTGTATTTCTGAACAACTGTACTTTCTAGTAATTCTCCAAATATGCCCTGACAACTATTGCTTCTCTCCACCTCTACTATCAACACTTCAGTTTACACCACCCTCACTTTTCATGTTGACCAATGCAACAGCGCTTTTCCTGATCTCACATCTTCAGCTATCGTCCTTTGATAATCAGTTTCCTAGAGAGTAGACAGTGATCTTTTTAAAAAATGTAAATCAGGTTATGCTATTCCAAATCAGGTTATGAATGACTTGCAAGGACTTTCCTCAGGTCCTCTGCATTAGCTGTCTCTGCATGAAAAACTCTTTCTAGTCACATGAATATTTCTCTCTCATTTAAGGCTCAAATTTTATGTTATTGCCACAGAGAAACTTTCAATAAAACCTAAATCACTTCCTATCATATTATCCTGATTTATTTTCTCCATGACACTTCCAACTACTGAGATTATTTATGATTTTATATGTTTATTTCTTCTATATTATTCTTCTGTATTTCTTCTATATGAAGCTCTATTTTATGAAAAAATTTCCATGTAAATAAAGAACACAGTAGAAATATTGGAACTGCAGAAGCTAGTTAGTAAGTAAGATTCATTAATAGACTCAATAATGTAATTCAAAGTTGTATCTCTCAGTTCTTTGCTTCATTATCTCCTTCTGAATATATTGTCAGGATAGATCTTTAATCTCTGGTTGGATAGGCTTGAACTGACATAGAATGGAAAGAAAAACAACTACGATTCTTAATATCTTTTCTCCCAAAGGAGTATGATTTCCTTTCCTTTCTTTCTTTCTTTTTACCTCGTTTAATCTGTTTATTTTTGTCTCTAAAGAGTAAAGTCTCCGTTCATTTTAGGTTGAAAAGTCATAATGCCTTTTTGGCGGGGGGGGGGGGGGGATAAAAAACGTATGCATGTCACATTTTCACTGAAAATACAACATTACCCAAGAAATACTGGTTTACATTTTTGCTTTCTGAACGAATTCTTAGCAGCAAATGGACTTGAACTGAAATGCCTTTCTCAGATGACAAAGAAATTGTTAGTGTATAGATTTTGTTATATCCTGTTGAAATGTCCAAGTACCTGTCTCTTTTGAAAGAGGATGGTTTAGAGAATGTGTGCATTTTTTTCTGATCTCCAATCTCCCCCTCTTCAAACTCCACTCTCCCCCTAACGTTCTTATAAGATTAGCTGAAGGGACAGCTGGTGGGTCAAAACAGAGAGAAGAAAAGAAAACAACTTTGCCTGAAGATTGGTCAAGGATCTCAGAGATTAACAGATAGGCCCTCAAATCACTAAACGTCTTCCTTCTGTTATGTGTCATCTGAGATTACTAATCATAAGGGAAGGAGTTTACACCTGCTTCCATTATACTCTTCGAAAAACTCTTATATGACTTACTATTTCATTACAGTCATTTCTTGACATATCTGACATGCCCATCCAACAGTGAGGTCCTCAAGGTCAAGGGAACTGTAACCTAGAGCCTATCATATAGATGATGAATGAATTTTAAGTTAAAGTATAATGTAGTATTTTTGCTTCTTACATGTTTACCCTCAGATGAGAGATCTGCATTGTGGAGTGTTTGGTTTCCTCATCATCAGTATTACCAGCTCTGAAGACTTGACAATCAGGTTGAATTGTTAGCAAAACTAATAGACTCAGATTTATGTCATCAGTTCCTGCCATATTATTCCAATCTGTAACAATATAAGTTGTTGAATTTCAACAGAGGGAGAAATCATATCAAATATTTTCCCATATGTATATAAGTTGTGACACTTTCAAAATAAAAAAATGAATTACAAAAGGAAGCTGCATGTTAAAAACAGAATATTTCTGAGTTTAGCTTTGTAATTCCACTATGACATCTGTGAAATATACAATTACTCTTGTCAAATGAAAAAGGAGCACTTTAAAGTCAGATTTATGGGGGAAAAAGAGAGGAGGCTACCGTTATAAGCTCCCTCCAGCTGTGAAGGTACAGCGAGAAAAAGGGAATCATTGATGTAGATACTTTTTAATCATGGCTATATCATGAGAGAGATCTGAATACACATTTTATACACAATTTATAAAATATTCGAGGTCCAAGGGCTGTTAGAGGCTCTTCTGCTGGAAGAGGAATGGGTAGCTCTAACAATTAAATAGAATTTGTTACTATCTCTAGATGTATCAATTAAGTGGGTACATATGAATCATAATGACTTATTAAGACACTTTTGTGTCCTAAGTAGAATTATGTTATAATGTTATAATGAAAAACTGGGACAACAAATATATTAAGGATACATATTGGGTTGGCCAAAAATTTGTTCGGGTTTTTCTGTAACATCTTACGAAAAACCTGAACGACCTTTTTGGCCAACCCAATATACACACTCACATTGATCTCAACTAGGTAAAATCTGCATACAAAGAGAAAATATTTCAAAAGTTAATTGCAGATTTTGGGGAAAGTAGGGGCTGATGGGATTGTGGAAAAGTTTTGGTCTCATAATTTTCTATATTTTCCATGTATTAAACAATACAATTATGTATATATTATAATGAGAATAAAAGTATTTATTGTAAATTGAGAATGATATGCCTACAAATTAAATATATTACAAATTATTTACCATGACAAATCATGCATGAGATATGAACATAACTAAATTCATTAAAGTAACCTTTATTGAGTGGCTGTCATGTGCTAACATAGGAGAAGTAGTAATTATAGGCACGTGGCTATATTTATTCCTATCCAGTGAGTAATATGGGCTCATGGGCACAGTTTGGTAGGGAATAACATAAAAATATTATTTATCTATTATCTAGTATTTTATAACTATATTCTTCAATCAATATTAATACTATTAAATACTCAAAAGTGAGATGAAATATATTAAAATGTCTTCAGTACTGTTGAATGCCATGGTTGAGTTAGCAGTCATTAAAGGGTTGTAGCTAAATGACAGTCAGAAATTCTATATCTTCAGTTGTCAGGGTCACCTTCAGGCCATCCACACCTGCCATCTTTCTTTGTGAAGGGGTAACTCAAGAAGGATGTTTTCATGAGAAATTGAGGAGAGTCACCTGTATTTAACCAAAGGTACTTCAGTTATTCTTTGTTGTTATAGGACAGGCAGACACAGAGAGCTTTAGCTTTCATGTCAGCCTCTACTGATAACTTGTGTCTAGGTGGTCTGGTCTCCCCTGGGGAAGTGGGGGTGTAGGTGGAGAGGGTAAACAGGAGGAAGTTTTCCAGCAATGTATGTTTTGTACCATGTTTAACCCATTTCTCTGGTCATCTGAGGTCTTAAATCAAGTCTATGGAAAGGAATGTATCTGCTCTAATCTATGGATTAGTTTTGGGTTAAAGGGCTTGAACTTCACTGACCTTTGTCTGTTAACTTACTCCATTCTTTTTCCTTCTTTTCACATAAAAAATGTAGTCTGATGTATCGAGGGTATCGGATTTGTGGAATGAAGTATCAGGCTTATGATATAAGTATTATTAACTATAGCCAATCGCAAGCCAATAAGAAATAGTGAAAATATTGGCTACTAACATTCTTTTGCCTGAAACAATGACAATGTTTATGGATTTCAGATTCATTACACACCATATTCATATTTTGCTTTATAAAGGAATATGTGTGCACAAAGTACAAGAAAGAGAATGACACCTATTATTCTGCCACCCAAGCCTTTAAGAGCATTTTGATTAATATCTTTTCTATAAATACCTATATATGCATGCACACATCTAAAATTTTTAATGAAATTTTGATCTCCTGTATGTATTGCTTAATAAATTACCTTTTTAATGTAGCAGCATATTATGTCACTAAATATTAATTTACAAAAGGTTTTTTTTTTTTTTTAAGAGATTAGAAGTGGTCCCTGATCAGATTCAGGGCCAGTTGCTTCTCGGAATGTTTGGTGATATTCTTTTTAAAGTTTAATTTTTATTTATTTATTTATTTATGGCTGTGTTGGGTCTTCGTTTCTGTGCGAGGGCTTTCTCTAGTTGCGGCAAGCGGGGGCCACTCTTCATCGCGGTGCGCGGGCCTCTCACTATCGCGGCCTCTCTTGTTGCGGAGCACAGGCTCCAGACGCGCAGGCTCAGTAATTGTGGCTCACGGGCCTAGTTGCTCCGCGGCACGTGGGATCTTCCCAGACCAGGGCTCGACACCGTGTCCCCTGCGTTGGCAGGCAGATTCTCAACCACTGCGCCACCAGGGAAGCCCTACAAAAGGTTTTTGTTGGCACAGAATTCTGTTTTACACATGTACCATCACTTGTTTAAATGTCTCTTTGGGAGCATTCATATCATTGTTTTCTGCAAGTGCTGCCATGAACATCCTAGTAAATTTTTTCTGTACCTTTATTATTTTTTTCAATAACTTACTAAAAGTTAGATTACAAATGAATATTTTAAGTCCAAAGTTCATTCCAGAAAATTTGAAGGAATTTGAAGTAACATATAACTCCACCTGCCTGTGTGACAGTATCCAGCCCTCCTCTCCTTTACTACCCTGTACTTGTACCACGTACCTGTCTTCTCTTGATAATACAGAATCTTTAAAAGTTTTAAGTATCTTTACCAAATTGATAGAGTGGCATACCACTTTAATTTGTATTTTTATTAAAAGAGGCACTAAGCATTCTTTCTAATATTTAATGGCTATTTGTTTTTCTTCCTCTGGGAATTACTTATGCGTATTAATTCACTATGCATTGTTAAAAACTTAATCAGCCAAAGACCACCAGGCACAAATCTGAAGTCTGATAAAATCAGATGTATTAACTTGATGCAGCAAAGGAGGGCACTCCAGAGAAGCTCTGAAATGACACACGACAAGAGGGAGCAAGGAAGCATCTTTTGAAAGGTTTTGGTTACTGCTGAATGATTTTGAAATGTGTCTAAGGGAAGAGGGCATTAATTCCGGATTAGCTGCTGGTTTTAGGTGAGATTAAGAGAACGAGGATTCACTAGGAATTGAATGCTGTCATGAGATGACAGCATTTTAGCAATTAGATGTCCTCAGTAATAGATGAGGAAAACAGAGAACTCTGGGAGCATCACTGGTACGCAAGCAAAAGTTATACAAAGAGAGGCTTGTTATGGCATTTTACTGCATGGCCTCGGGGAAATAATTTTTCTGTTAATTTGGGGATTAGCTTTGTCTGTGTCCGATCTCCTACCCATCCTGATTAATGGCAGGACTGCCTTTTCCTTTTTTCAGTCTTACTGATATTCATTCTTGCAATCCCAGACAGGTTTTTACACTTTCAAAATAGGGCTTAGCTCACAAACATTATTTAGGTCACATACATTATTGGTTAATGTTGCAGAATTATACACTCTTGAATTGGAGGCTTGGCATGTCTCCTTACTGGTAGTGTAACTTTGGACAAGATATCTAATCACGTTAGTTTCAGTCTTCATATCATGAAAAAGGAAGTACTACTGCTACTACTACTACAACCTGTCTTGTAGGACTATTGAGAAAATTAAATATGATTATTTTTATAAAGCACTTATCAAAATGTCTGGCATGATGCAATTGCTCAGAAAGCAATAGCAACTAAAAGGGTATGCTTAATATAGGTTTTTCCTGAATGAATTGATGGAAACAACTAATAAAAAGAACATGATTAGTAAAACGGTATATGTGTCTACAAAAGAGAATTGAAGGATGTTGGACTGTGTGGAAGTTGCTAATGAATATTTTATGAATTGGCAGTTTGGTTTTTGTTAAATAATTGCAGATATTTACAGAGGAAAGAGGAGCACAATTCATAGATTTAGATGATCTTACAGGCAGAATTCCCTCATTAGCCTAACATAGGAAAGCTGAAGAGATCAGTGAGAAATAGACCCTGGTATTGCAGTCTAGTGGGCTGTAGTTCCTATTAAAAAAAAAGGACACACCCTTTTCCAGAATGTTCTCTGGAAGAAGAGTGAGAGTCTATTTTCATGGCTCTGGATATAACTTAATGAACTTGAAGAGCACACACCCAACAAAGAGAAAAGAAATGTTTCAGAGAACAGATTAATAAATTGAGAGGCAGAGTTGTACAAGAAATGAATGCATCAAGGGGACAGGTATTAAAATGCTAATCACTGGGTTAGAAATGAGAGACACCTTAGAAGAGGAGGAATATCAATCCATCTTGAAAGGGAGGAGAAGCAAGAAACCAAGTAGGTGTGGACTCAGAGCAAAAGTAATGAAAGGCAGATGGGTTAGAATTAAGGGTGGTGAAACAGTTGGTGTAATGCATGATGTACTTTGGCTGCTCTACGGATGACAGTAGATCAGTCTGTTGTTTATATGTACAGTGGTCTGGGATGGTAGGAAACTGTGCACTCTGTGCTAGAAAAAAACATTATGAAGCCCAGCCAATAAAACAACTGAAAGGCCACCAAGCATGTTCTAGAAAACATCCTTTGTTGCAGTTAATACAAATCAGCTATTCTGGTTACCACTCCAACACATGACCATGGGGAGACAGTGGAAATCACTAGTGGCTTAAACATTGAAATCACTGAGAAAACAAAGGTGATGAATGCAAACACCAATCTGCTATCATCATGCAGCCAGACGGACACACAGTCTTGTAGACAACTGAATAAGCATAGAAAACATTAGAGAAGTTGTGGATAAAGGAGGGTGGATAAGTAAAATTTTAGATGTATTTGCTGCTTTTTGCAATAATTGAGCAAGTCATAGAAAAAATTCTTAAATAAAAAACTATGCCATTAATGTGTGCTATCTGGTCAACATCACCCTGGGCGCTGGTATTCAAAAAGTACTATTTTTAAAACTGACTAGGTCAATTTTTCTCAACAGTGAGTCATTGACTGAACCAAATTTAGCTAAATCCAAGCCACTGAACACCTGCTCTCATAATGCCTCTCTTATATGATTGTAGGGAAGGGCTGTGTTCTTGTTTTTAAGTCCAACCTCAGCATTTTTGTTTTATTTGGCTTTTTTTGTAAAGCTAAGAAGATGTGAAATTTCCATTTTGTTGTAACAAATTGTAATGACATCATAGTATTTTGAGCATTTTTCCTTTGTTACATCTGACTTAGATACTAACACAAGCATTATTTGCCTTGAGCAGCTATGAAAGAGCTGTTCAAAGCGTAGTTACAGATTTCTGAAAGTTTTCACCATTCTATTTTCAATTTATTTTCAGATCAGAACTGGGCAACGATTCCTTAGAGAGAGAGAGATATATAAAATATGTATATCATGGAAATAAATATATTTTCTCCAAGGGAAAAAGTATATATAAATGCATATGTTTGTGTATGTTTGGTATATACATATACAAAAGTTTAGAATAAATTTGAAAGAAATAAAATTCTTTAATTTAATAT
Organism: Balaenoptera borealis; assembly: GCF_965194805.1. Lineage (NCBI taxonomy): Eukaryota > Metazoa > Chordata > Mammalia > Artiodactyla > Balaenopteridae > Balaenoptera > Balaenoptera borealis. The sequence goes on along the minus strand of NC_138862.1, from coordinate 57,496,234 downwards.
AAGACTTTCATTGGCAGAATTCAATGTCAAGCCAATTAAAATTATAATAGAAAATTTCCTGATCTGGGAAAAATCTTCTATTTTATTTTATTTCTGTCATTTTATTTCAATAAAGTTATATTTAACCTTCCAAAATAATTTCAAAGATTGTTGCATCTTATTGTGACCTACAAAGAGTTACAATTTTTAAAAAATTATTGTGTTTATAAAGTAAAATCACAAATATTTATTTAGATGTGAGACATTGGATTTAATTTTGCAAGTTTTGTAATTTAACAAGCAAAATGAGATATTCAAACCACTGCTCTCTTCAGATCATAAAAAAAAATCTGAAAAAGTTTTTCTTAGATTTGGGATAAAATTAAGTCATTTATACATCATGAGACAAAATAGATGGAACCAAAACAAAATTAAAGTGTAATAATATATGGAAGCAAATTTTTAGTTTGTTGACTCTACTATAATAAGCTTGCATGTCATTGGCTTATACTCAGGTTATATATGAACATTTTTCCTTCCACTATAATGTAGATAATAAAAAGAGATTGCTTCATGGACACTTAGCGGTTTCACGTCTATAATAATTAACTGTCAGGGGACGCCTTCAAGATGGTGGAGGAGTAAGACATGGAGATCACCTTCCTCTCCACAAAAACATCAGAAATACATCTACCTGTGGAACAACTCCTACAGAACACCTACTGAACGCTGGCAGAAGACCTCAGACCTCCCAAAAGGCAATAAACTCCCCACATACCAGGGTAGGGTAAAATAAAAAAGGAAAAACAGAGACAAAAGAATAGGGATGGGACCTGCACCTCAGCAAGGGAGCTGTGAAGAAGGAAAGGTTTCCACACACTAGGAAGCCCCTTCACTGGCGGAGATGGGGGGTGGGCATGCGGGGAAGCTTCGGAGCCACGGAGGAGAGCGCAGCCACAGGGGTGCGGAGGGCAAAGCGGAGAGATTCCCGCACAGAGGATCAGTGCCGACCAGCACTCACCAGCCTGAGAGGCTTGTCTGCTCACCCACTGGAACGGGCGGGGGCTGGGAGCTGAGGCTCGGCTTCGGTCGGATCCCAGGGAGAGGACTGGGGTTGGCGGTGTGAACACAGCCTGAAGGGGGCTAGTGCACCACAGCTAGCCGGGAGGGAGTCTGGGAAAAAGTCTGGACCTGCCTAAGAGGCAAGAGACCATTGTTTCGGGGTGCACGAGGGGAGGGGATTCAGAGCACCACCTAAACGAGCTCCAGAGATGGGCGCGAGCCATGGCTATCAGCCGCATGGACCCCAGAGATGGGCATGAAATGCTAAGGCTGCTGCTGCAGCCACCAAGAAGCCTGTGTGCAAGCACAGGTCACTATCCACACATCCCCTCCTGGGAGCCTGTGCAGCCCGCCACTACCAGGGTCCCGTGATCCAGGGACAACATCCCTGGGAGAAAACATGGCGTGCGTCAGGCTGTTGCAACGTCATGCCGGCCTCTGCCATCAGAGGCTCGCCCCACAGTCCGCACTCCTCCCTCTCCCGGCCTGAGTGAGCCAGAGCCCCCTAATCATCTGCTCCTTTAATCCCATCCTGTCTGCGCAGGGAACAGACACCATCAGGCGACCTACACGCAGAGGTGGGGCCAAATCCAAAGCTGAACCCCAGGAGCTGTGCAAACAAAGAAGAGAAAGGGAAATCTCTCCCAGCAGCCTCAGGAGCAGCAGATTAAATCTCCACAGTCAACTTGATGTACCCTGCAGCTGTGGAATACCTGAATAGACAGCGAATCATCCCAAAATTGAGGCAGTGGACTTTGGGAGCAACTGTAGAGTTGGGGTTCCCTTTCAGCATCTAATTTGTTTCTGGTTTTATGTTTATCTTAGTTTAGTATTTAGAGCTTATTATCATTGGTAGAATTGTTTACTGATTTGGTTGCTCTCTTCCTTATATTAAACATGATACCAACAGATGGAGAAATATACCATGTTCTTGGATTGAAAGAATCAATATTGTGAAAATGACTATACTACCCAAAGCAATCTACAGATTCAATGCAATCCCTATCAAGTTACCAATGGCATTTTTTTTTACAGAGCTAGAACAAAAAAATCTTTAAATTTGTATGGAGACACAAAAGACCCCAAATAGCCAAAGCAATCTTGAGGGAAAAAAATGGATCTGGAGGAATCAGACTCCCTGACTTCAGACTATACTACAAAGCTACAGTAATCAAGACAATATGGTACTGGCACAAAAACAGAAATATAGGTCAATGGAACAGGATAGAAATCCCAGAGATAAACCCACACACATATGGTCAACTAATCTATGACAAAGGAGGCAAGGATATACAATGGAGGAAAGTCAGTCTCTTCAATAAGTGGTGCTGGGAAAACTGGACAGCTACATGTAAAAGAATGAAATTAGAGCACTCCCTAACACCATACACAAAAATAAACTTAAAATGGATTAGAGACCTAAATGTAAGGCCAGACACTATAAAACTCTTAGAGGAAAACATAGGCAGAACACTCTATGACATAAATCACAGCAAGATCCTTTTTGACCCACCTCCTAGAGAAATGGAAATAAAAACAAAAATAAACAAATGGGACCTAATGAAACTTCAAAGCTTTTGCACAGCAAAGGAAACCATTAACAAGATGAAAAGACAACCTTCAGAATGGGAGAAAATATCTGCAAACCAAGCAACTGACAAAGGATTAGTCTCCAAAATATACAAGCAGCTCATGCAGCTCAATATCAAAAAAACAAACAACCCAATCCAAAAATGGGCAGAAGACCTAAATAGACATTTCTCCAAAGATATACAGATTGTCAACCAACACATGAAAGGATGCTCAACATCGCTAATTATTAGAGAAATGCAAATCAAAACTACAATGAATTATTATCTCACACGGGTCAGAATGGCCATCATCAAAAAAATCTACAAATGATAAATGCTGGAGAGGGTGTGGAGAAAAGGGAACACTCTTGCACTGTTGGTGTAAATGTAAATTGATACAGCCAGTATGGAGAACAGTAGGGAGGTTCCTCAGAAAACTAAAAATAGAACTACCATAAAACCCAGCAATCCCACTACTGGGCATATACCCAGAGAAAACCATAATTCAAAAAGAGTTAGGTACCACAATGTTCATTGCAGCTCTATTTACAATAACCAGGACATGGAAGCAACCTAAGTGTCCATCAACAGATGAATGGATAAAGAAGATGTGGCACCTATATACTATGCAATATTACCCAGCCATAAAAATAAACGAAACTGAATTATTTGTATTGAGGTGGATGGACCTAGAAACTGTCATACAGAGTGAAGTAAGTCAGAAAGAGAAAAACAAATACCATATGCTAACACATATATGTGGAATCTAAAAAAAAAATAACAAGGTTCTTAAGAACCTAGGGGCAGGACAGGAGTATAGACGCAGACATAGAGAATGGACTTGAGGGCACAGGGATGGGGAAGGGTACGCTGGGACGAAGTGAAAGAGTGGCATGGACATATATACACCACCAAATGTAAAATAGATAGCTAGTGGGAAGCAGCCGCATAGAACAGGGAGATCAGCTTGGTGCTTTGTGTCCACCTAGAGCGGTGGGATAGGGAAGGTGGGAGGGAGGCGCAAGAGGGAGGAGATATGGGGATATATAGCTGATTCACTTGGTTATACAGCAGAAACTAACACACCATTGTAAAGCAACTATACTCCAATAAAGATGTTAAAAAAAATTAACTGTCATTTAATTTTGTCTATATTCAATAAAATGAAGATAAAAAATAATGGGACAGGGCTTCCCTGGTGGCGCAGTGGTTGAGAGTCTGCCTGCCAATGCAGGGGACACGGGTTCGAGCCCTGGTCTGGGAAGATCCCACATGCTACGGAGCAACTAGGCCCGTGAGCCACAATTACTGAGCCTGCGCATCTGGAGCTTGTGCTCCGCAACAAGAGAGGCCGCGATAGTGAGAGGACCGCACACCGCGATGAAGAGTGGCCCCCACTTGCCGTAACTAGAGAAAGCCCTCGCACAGAAACGAAGACCCAACACAGCCATAAATAAATAAATAAATAAATAAATAAATAAATAAATAAATAAATAAATAAATGGATCATCACATTAAAAAATAATAATAATAATGGAACAGGACAAAATCCTAAGAAGGCAGTTAAAAATTAGAATTAAAAAAAACTTTCATATAAAAAGTTAATGCAGAATTATTTTAATATAAAATATAAATGTAAGCAGGAGAGAAGAATGAAAATCTAGTCCATAGCCTATTTTTTTTAATCCTTGTGAAATATAAATTCAACTCTACATCTTTCATGCTCTGAAACATTATTTTTGCAGCTTCAACATTTATGTCTACATCTTTTCTTGAATCTAAAAGTGATCATTCACATTTCCTAGAGTGCACTGAGAATAAATATTGATAACCAGGAGTTAATCCATACAGGAAGAAAGTGAGAGTACAATAATTAATTAAGTTCCTCAATATGTTCTAGCAAGTGACGGAAATGGAATTCAAGCCCAGGTTTCTCTGACTCTAAAGGTTTTCTTCCCAGTCTGTAGTTCCCAACATTTTTAGCATATGGGTCTCTATTTAATCATTTAAAAATTTCAGAAACCAGTATATTTTAGAGACCAAGTGGTTGGCAGTGGCATCTGATTCTCTGGATTTGAACCTCACCTCTTCCAGTCAATAGCTGCATGGCCTTAAGTAAATGATTTACACTCCCTACGACTCAGATTTCTAATCTCAAAAAAAGAGGATAATAATATCCTCAAAATATTTTATGTATAGGAACTAAGTATGATAATCATACTACAATGATTGGGAGTCCAGACTTAATGGATGTGAACCACTACACTACACATGCTATGTCTTAATAGAGTTCTTTAACTTTGTATTTTCACAGCAGGTGAAAATTATCTCTCTTTTTTGTTGCTATAATAAGAAATGTTTTTCTAGTTAAAATTTTTTCTTCATTGGCACTTTGCCCCGAGTAGTCTCCTGACAGAAGTTATTTCTATGATTTGTCAGAGTTAATTTTACCCAACATGGCTTTTTCCTCCTAACATATTACCAAACTTCTCTTCATAGTGAATGATCTTATTTTCTGCAGTTTACATCAGGCATGGGAACAGGGACCAGCTTCCATCTTTGAGTAGAGATAAAAAATTATTATGGTGTATATACTGACTGCTAGAAAACTCCCTGTTAACTGGGTAATGTCTTGGGTTATATTATTTTGCAAAAGTTGAATATCTGTTCAAGTTCATACTGATCATAAGAGTGACATCTTTTCAGATACTGAGCTCCATTTAGTTAAACCATCATAGGGTCTACTTTCTGTTCAATCTCTCTGCATAACTCCCATTTTATTTGAAATTGCTTGCATACATCATTAAAGAAACACATTTATATTTATCTCTTAAGAGTAACAGTTCCAGAAGGAAAAGAACTCTTGAGTCTGCAATATTTCTCCATTTAAAGAAGAAATGATTCTTTTGCAATGACTGCTATAAACTATTCAGACTACTGAAGCTTAGAAAGCACGTTAGCACTGATAAGTGTTTATGAATGGAATGGTGAATCATAATTTCAACTGAAATCACCCTGTCCTTACCTATAAGAGACTTGCTTGTCTAATGTATCTGTGCTATAAGAATCTCTTTTTTATATTGAATTTTGCTTGTGTGTCTTGAACATACATGAAACAATTATTCTAAGATACACCTCTGAAATATAACATGCAGAGAACTATATTAGTACACCCATGAAATTTGAAAGAAACATATGGTTCAGAAATTAGTTATGAGAATTATTCATCTTTATCACCAACATTTAGAGACCAGCCTTTTCTATTAATGCTGTAATAGAAATTGTATACACATTTTAATAACTGACAGTTTAAGAATATGCCCCCCTTAAATTCTTTTTGAAACAGTAATATCAAAATTATAAAACACTAAACATTATCATGAAAGCGAAAAACATTCTGTTTCATTTTTCTCTTAATATGCTTGCATTTTACTTTTCAGTAAAACTGGACATAGTATACATAAGCAAATTAAAATAATGTGTTCACACATTTTCTTCTTTAAATGATCACAATTGTGCCATTTAATTTTGTTGCTTATTTTAGATTTTGTTGCTAGAAAGTATGGTATAGTATAGTACAGGAAAAAAATCAGTATTTGGAGAACTGAAGGAGTTGGGAGACCTACCTTCTATTTTTACTTCTATCACAGAGTCATAAATGTACTGAGGGAGCTCAACTTCCCCAAGCTGTTCATCTCTTGTTTGAAAATGAGAAATCTGGGCCAGATATTCTCTAAAAACCGTTTTTGCACTAACAGTATGAATTTAAACCACTGTCAAATTTTTACTCAGCAATGACTGAAATGAAAGGGACCTTTCCTCATATCAGGCATTGCTACTTGAAATTGATTTGGTTATGATTCGACATTATTAACAAGTAATAAAGTTCCCCCACTGAACTTCTGCATGTAATGTGACTATATCATTAAACATAACTAGATTAGAAACAAATTAGGTTAACTCTTGCCTGGTGAAAACCAAGTACAGTCTACTGTACTCAGCAGAATGATTGTTACAGCAGAAGGATTGTTACAGCAGAATGATGGTTGGTAATAATATGTGGCCAAACTGCTGGACTGTAGGGCCCTAAGTGGATGATATCATGGAGCTAGTCATGAGTGCCAGTAGGCTAGCCTCTAGGAGTTGGCTTTGGAAAAATCAATGAGGAGAAGGTGGTTTGGTTGGGACCTTGCCCAAATACTCTGATTTCTTTTGCTCTACTGACTCATCTCCAACTTCAGAGCAAGGAATGGAAAGTACCCCTAGAGAACTGGCAAGAGAAAGATTCTTGCTTCAAAATTGTCCCGTGATGTTACTATGATTGATCAAAATTTTCTAAGTCCTTTCAATCATGGGCAATCGTACAGTTGCTTTATGTCAACTTGCTTCTCTCTACGTCTCACATTTTTCATCAACAACCAAACATGCGTGGAATTGGGCATTCCAGGGGAGGAAAGATGAAGTTCTCACCTTACTGGTTCTAATCTAGTTGAGAAGATAATTGATAAACTACTTTGTAATCAGGAAATCTCACGTAAGACATTTAAGGCAAATCACCCATACACACAGAATGCCCATTTAACTGATTTGTTAATCACAACATTCTAATTTTCCACATACAATCAGTCTACATTTACTACAATTTGGTGTTCATACAGTGATAAGTTTGCCAGAAGGAGCTATTACTGGTTTACCAAAAAAAGAAGAAGCCATCTTAAATTTAGTTTTGATGAAATGTCCTCAGTAAATTTGCATTTTAATGGAATTTTTGTATAGAAACTAATGGAGTTGATTCTATTGTTCAACAAATATTCATTGAGTAGAGAGCATATATTATATACTAGACATTAGGCTAAGAACTAAGTATCAAGCACAGTTCTCCCTTATGGGCATGGATATTTTAGCTGCCTCTCAACTTTACAGCCTGCTGGTTTTGAAGTCTAGTTGCCCATGTTGATGGGACCCATAATTTCAATGCGTGAACTCAATCTCTTGAATGAAGCTAGTATCTTACTCACTAACCCCCTTGTGACTTTAAGGTCCTTTGGCAAATGATGGATGCCATAGCATAGATGAAATAAGTAGTATCTGGGTCCATCAGTGACCTTGATAAGAGCTCTTCAGAAAGTTCAGATTGTTGGGGCTGGTAGTGGAAAACAATGAGAGTAATATAATTTTTTTTGACAGCGCCCAGCACGGCTTGCGGCATCTTAGTTCCCCGACCAGGGACTGAACCCAGGTTGCTGCAGTGAAAGCACGGAGTCCTAACCACTGGACCGCCAGGGAATTCCCAAGAGTAACTAGAATTTTATGTGAGATGTGAAGGAAAAACTTAAATGATTGAAGAAATGGAGAAGAGGTATTCTGAGGGGGGCGGGGGGAGGATGGCAATACTGCATACACAAGTAATGTAGTACAAATGTACTGGGAATGTGAGGTACCTGGGATGATACATAGAAAAAGGGTCTAAATAGTGAGAAACACATCAGAGTTTCAGGATGGTGAGTTGTTTTTTTGTCCTTCCCTTCTCTTTTAAACATGGTATTAAGCAAAGAATTCAGCACAAAGAGGATTTATAATGTTAGATTCATTTCGATAAACTATGGCTCAGGTAAACCATAGCTTTTCTTAAGGAGCTGCACCAATATAATTCAGCATTGAGTGGCTATTTCTCAATTTATTCTATTTGTCGAATTGGTCAAAGTATAGAGAAATTGCAAAGCTCTAACATGTGGTTTTCTGATTCTTGGAAAGTCTTCAAAATTACTCTTGCAAAAATGAAATGATAAATTTGATGTACACTGACATATTTACATTTCTGATTTGTCTTATTTATTAAACTCCATAAATCATTAGAATCAGGTACTTAAAACCTGATGGGGATTTTAGGCAAATACTGTATTTTTTCAATGTTTCTGAGCTTTCAATCACCATGTTTAAAATTTATTATATCCAAGTATCTCAACACCCAACCTTATACTTGTTTCACTACTTGGTTTTCACAGTTATTTCACTTTAATTTTAATTAAGGAGTAATTCACGTTACTGTTAAATACTACTTTTAAAAAGTTTTGAATAGGTAAGATATTTATGAAGCTAAAATTATATATTTATATATAAACACATATATTTGTGTGTATGTGTATATACATGTGTGTATGTGCATGTGTATGTGTTTACTAGAAAAATTCTTTTTCCTTCCAATCCCTTACACCATCTTCCAAGTTCCCATTCCACAGTGCCCCTGCCACCGCCAACAAATAAACACTGTTGTTCCATTTTTATATCTTTCCAAATATTTTATACATGTACAAGTAAGTGGAAATACATATTAGCTTTCACCCCTTTTTTACTTAATAGGTTAGTATACTCATCACCCTTTCCTGTATCTTGCTTTTTTTTCACTCCAAACCTATATTGTGAAGATGTTTTCATGGAGAAAGGAGATTTATGGATATCTGTAGGCTCAAGGGCTGAAGGTCCAAAAAAACAGAAATAACCATCATGGTGTGGTTGTTATCTTATTGTAATTAAATAAGGACTTATTAAGATTTGATTACCTATTTCCAATTTAGTTTGAAACCTTTAGGTGTGATTCCATAATAAATCATCTATTTTTCAAGTTTACCTAAACAAGAAGTTAAAGCTTCCTCATATGATGTTCCTGAAGTCCATCAAACTATTGAAGACTGGATCATCTCAGAAGTTAAGAAGTCATCCAATTGGAATTTAATAAAGCCTCTAAATGGAATATTTTTCAAAGACAGACTCTCAGACATACTATAGGCATGCTGTGCAAGTTTTGGCCACTCAGGATTTCCTTGTCAGGGTGTTCTAAGGTGACTTTGAAAATAATGATCCATTAACACTGGAAAGGGGAAGCAGAAATTCCTGAATTCTAAACCATCTCTCAACTCTTGAGGCAAAAATCACTCCACATGCAGTTTTCTGAGTTCACATCTCTCTCCTCCTTCCACAGATGTGAAGGAAAGTGTATCTATATTCCAACTATAGCTTGACCAGATACTCACTTATTCATCCTGATATGTATGGTTCTCTCCAACCTTGTATGGTTCTTTTTAGCGCCTGTTTCTGAGTGACCCACAAACGATGCATTGTTCCCAGATATGTATGACCTTGGTTGCCTCCCAATTACTTTGAGTATACCCCCACCCTCATGCACAGCTTCAGCCTCATAGTTGGTCTGGGCTCACGAACCTTTACTTCAGTACTCCTCCAATGTGGCCAACTACTTTTACCCCAGCTTTCTAAATAGGATTCCGACAGATTCCATGGCAATAAAAGTAATGACGCCAGCTTTATAGGGTGGATCCTAATGCTTCCTGGAATATAAAGAGGTCTCATGGATATGATCTTCCTAGTCAAAAGACAGAAATAGTCCCTATATAATAAAAAGTAATTTGGACAATTAAGGTATATCCTGTTAAACAGAAATAGGGAAACACAAATTAATTCTGAAGAGTAGAAAACAGGAGAAAGAGAAAATATATCTTTTATATAGGAAAGTGACAATTTTATAAGATAAAACAAACATAGCTATAAGTAACATACTGTGGTATAAAATAATTCTTGCATAAAAGTCTGGAGGTTTATGCAACAAAAATAGTTTTGCCTCTGACTTGCTTTCTACCTGGACAAAAATTATATAATCTCTCTGTTCTCAGTAAAATAAAAGGGGAAGAGCTAGACTAGTTTACCTCCAAAGTCACTTTTAATATATAATTATAATAATTATTTTTCAGGTTATAGTCTCTGATTTAAGAATTGATGAAAGAATCGCAATTGCATTTTATTTTAGGATTAACTTTACAGAAAAAAATCTGTAGTTAATCATGAGAACTTCTATATTTTAAAAACAATAATGATAAATCCCATTTATTAAGTTTATTTTGTACCAGGTACTTGCTAAAATTTTACGCATATGGTCTCTTTTAATGCTCCTTATAACCTTGTATTAGTTTGCTAGCGCTGCCATAACAAAGACTGAAGGGCTTAAACAAGAGAAATTCATTTTCTCACAGTTCCGGAGGCTGGAAGTCCAAGACTAAGGTATTGGCAATATTGGTTCCTTCTGAGAGCCCTGAGGGAAGGATCTGTTCTAAGCTTCTTTCTGTAACTTGTAGATGGCCGCCTTCTCCCTGTGCTTCTTCTCATTAAATTCTCTCTGTATCTGTCTGTGTTCAAATTGCCTCTTACAAAAACACCAGTCATATTGTATTAGGGCCAACCTTAATAATCTTGTTTTAATTTAATTACCTCTGTAAAATCCCTGTCTCCAAATATTCTAAGGTACTGAGAATTAGGATTTCAACATATGAATTAGGTAAGGACACAATTCAGCCCATAGCAAACCTCATGAAATACTTTACTAGTATTTTCCCTATTTGAAAAATAAAGAAACTAAAAAATGAGATGATTTATCTTGGATCACATGGCCAGTAAAAAGATTAGAACCCAAGTCCATTTTATTTGTAGTCCCTACTCTTATTAGCTATTCTTGCTTTCAGATAATTACAGTTATAAGGAACTAAAAGCTTCACTGCCTATGACTATAGTCAAAGAAGCAAGTTATTTTAAGAGTTAAAACAGTCTTCTGTGGAACTCAAGTACATGTTAATTATCAGAGGAAAACGGAAAAAAAGAATACAATGCATGTTAACTTTCAAGAGATGGATATTTGGCCTTAAGCTACATAATTACTTATAAAATATGTTTAACTTTTTTCCCAATGATAAAAATAATGAATATCTATTGTAGTATTTGGATAATATTGAAACATACAAAGAAGAAAAGTTATAATCACAGACAATCCCATCCTTTAGAGCTAAATATTATTAATATTTTTCTTTCTTTCTAGCATTTTAAGTAAACATATACTGATACATTATACATAGTTTTAAACCTTTTTTTTAAACTAAAAGTAGTATATAATTAATCTTTCTTCTTCCATTTACCATTCTTTGGCATCATGACATTTTCCTATAACTTCGTACATTGAAATAATTTCCAATCTATAGAAAAGTTATAAAAATACTACAAAGTACTCTAGTTATTCACTAGATTTCTCAATTGTTAATATTTAACCATATTTGTCTTATTGTTGCTTTTCTGTGAGTGTGTATGTGTTTTCTGAGAACAAGGAAATTGAATGCTTATCCATAGTAAATTATGACAATTAAGAAACTAACATTGATACAGTACTATTATCTAATGTACAGATCATATTCAAATTTTGCATATTGCCCCAATAATGTCATTTATAGCAAAAATTGCAGAAGAAATTCCAGAAGAAACTCTGCTCTGGATTTCATCCAGGTTCATACATTCTGTTTAGTTCTCCCTAGCCTTTAATCCTTTAAACTTGAACAGCATTTTAGTCCATCTTTGTATTTCACAGCCTTGGCATTTTTAGAGTACAGGCTAGTTATCTTGTAGAATGCAACCCTCAGATTGGGTTTTATTATAAGGAATCCCTACAACTCAATAATAAAATACAAAATAATCTGATGAAAAATGGGCAAAAATATTAAAACAATGAGATACCACTACACACATATTAGAATGGCCAAAATCCAGAATGCTGATAATAACAAATTTTGAAAAGGATATGGAGCAACAGGAACTCTCATTCATTGTTGGTGGGAATGCAAAATGGAACAGCCACTTTGGAAGAGAGTTCGGCAGATTCTTACAAAACTAAACTTAATCTTATCATACGATCCAGAAATTGTGCTTCTTGATATTTAGGAGCAAAGGAATTGAAAACTATGACCACACAAAAACATGCATACAGATAAGTTTATAGCAGCTTTATTCATAATTGCTAAAATCTGGAAGCAACCAAAATGTCTTTTAGTAGGTGAATGGATAAGTAAACTGTGGTATATCCAGACAATGGAATACTATTCAGTGCTAAAAAAGTGAGCTATCAAGCCATGATAAGACATGGAGGAAACTTAAATGCCTGTTACTACGTTAAAGAAGCCAGTGTTAAAAGGCTACATCCTGCATTATTCCAATTATATGGAGACCTGGAAAAGACAAAACTATGGAGATAGTAAAAAGATCAGTGGTTGCCAGCGGTAAGAGTGGGGGAGTGATGAATAAGCCGAATATAGAAGAATTTTAGGGCAGTGAAAATATTCTGTATGATATTACAATAATGGATAGATGTCATTATAAATTTGTCCAAACCCATAGACTGTACAACATCAAGAGTGAACCCTAAGGTAAACTATGGACTTTGGGTAATTATGATGTGTCAATGTAGGTTCTTCCTCTGTAAAAAAAAAAAAAAAAAAAAAAAAAGTACCATTCTGGTGGTAATGTGCTGTGTGGTATGCATGTGTGGGTCTGGGATATATGGGAAATCTGTTTCTTTCTCTCAATTTTATTGTAAACCTAAAACTGTTCTAAAAATATTGTTTAGTTTTTAAAAATTCAGAGCTCAACCTTTCTTTAAAAAATGGGCAAAGGGCCTGAATAAATATTTTTTCAAAGAAATACAAATGGCCAATTGGTATACAAAAAGGTGCTGAGTATAACTAATCATCAGGGAAATGCAAATCAAAATCACAATAAGATATCACATCACATCTATTAGGATAGCTTTTATATGTGTGTGTGTGTGTGTTTGTGTGTGTGTACTGGATAGGTTGTGGAGAAACTGGAATCCCTGTGCATGGTTGGTGGGAGTGTAGATTGATGTAGTTGACACAGAAGACAGTATAGAGGCTCCTCAAAAGATTAAAAATAGAAATACTACATGATCCAACAATCCCACTTCTGGTTTTATATCCAAAAGTACTGAAATCAGAATCTCAAAGAGCTATCTGCATTCCCATGTTGCAGCATTATTTTTATTTTTTATTTTTTGGCATCACAATAGCCAAGATATGGAAACAACCCAAATGTCCATCAACAGATGAATGGATTAAGAAAAAGTGGTGTATATACATGCAATGAAATACTTAATAAGGAAGGAAATCCTACCATTTGTGACAACATGGATGGTCCTGGAAGACATTAAGGATCTGGAAGGCAGAAGTGAAGTGAAATAAGTCAGTCACCATAGATTGAGATGTTACACACATAAAGGTGAGAACTGAACCTATGTAAGGAGAAAGCTCTTGGAAGAGAAAAATAGGAAGAAAAAAATACAGGAGGCCAAGATAGATTCCTAGCCAGTACTCACATATGGTTGGCAGAAGAAAGAAAGGGAATAAATGAGGAAGTGAAGGGCCACAAGTGGAGTATTTGAAAACAAAAACAAAAAACAAAACACTATGGTATTTTCAGCTCTATTTTGGGAGAATTCTATACCCTAAATGTTAATCGGGGAGGTTGTCCACTATGTATATGCATATCAATTTCAAAATGCTAGTTTCTGTGTCAGTATGTATATCTGGCCAAATGTTTGAAATCTTGCATGAAAAGCAATTACAGAAAGTTCAGTAAAGAACTTTGACAGAAGAGAATTACATCAGACTAGTTCATCTTCAGAAATGCAATAGTGAATTGAAATATTTCATTAAAATTTTGATTTCTAAGTAAAAGTCTTCCCAGACTACTTGTTAAATATTAGATATCAAATTTGCTTTTGTTCTGAAACCTCTTTTATCAGGATTGACCTTTATGACCAAGGCACAAATGAGGTCTGTTGTCTGACTCAGTGGAAAAGCCTACACTAGTCTGGTTAAATTGCTTAAATAAGTTGACAAATCTGGACACCAATATCATTGGAGGAGCTACATATAATCTTGAAAGAGATGGAAGAAGGAAGGACAACCAGTATCAGAATTTGTTTAAATTAAAAAGCTTGCAACCACTCACTGATTCATTGAATGATGCTCTTTCAACCACAATAAATCATATACTGTCAACGCTGAACCCACCTCCCCCCCCCAAAAAAAGAAATAAGTCGGTCACAAGGACAAATACTACATGATTCCTCTTCTACGAAGACCTAAAATAGTCAAATGTATAGAAGCAAACAATAGAATGGTGATTATGAGGGGATGGGATGAGGAAGATACTTGTTGTTCAATGGGTATAAAGGTACAGTTATACAAGTCTAGTAAATTCCAAAGACCTGCAGTGCAACACACGGTTTGTAGTTAATGATAAGGTATTGTGTACTTAAAAATTTGTTAAAAGAGTAAATCTTATGTTAAGTTTTCTCACCACAAAAAAGTACACACACACACGTACACATACTCACAAACAGCAAAGGGCAAAAGGAAACTTCTGGAGGTGATTTCTATGTTTATTACCTTGATTGCGGTGATGGTAACATGAGTGTATATATGTGCAAAATCCTCAAATATATAAATTAATTTTGTGCAGATTATGTGTATACCAATTTTATCTCAATAAAGTTGGAAAAAAAGATGTAAATAGATGTTCGTAGTAACTTTTTTTGCAACTTTATTTTTAATAGCCAAAAACAGGAAACAGTTCACATATCTATCAACACATAAATGAATAAACAAATTTTGGTGCATCTATACAATGGGATGACACTCAGCAATAAAAAGGAATGAACTCTTCTTACATGCAATAACATGGATGTAACAGTTACACTGAGGGAGAGAAGCCTGAACCCTCCCACCCCTGTTACCAAATGTATACACTGTAAGATTTCATGTATATAAAATTCTAAAAAATGCAAACGAATCTATAACTACAGAAAGCAGAACATGGGTTGCCTGAGGACAAGAATGATAAGGGGAAAGAGAAGAGAAAGGGAGGGATTACAGAGGGCCACAAGGAGACTTCTGGAAGTAATGGATATGTGCATTATGCAGTGAGGGTGATGGTTTCATGAGTGAATACACATGTCAAAACTCATCACGATGTTCACTTTATTTTTTGGACATTTTATTTATTTATTTGTTTGCATATCTTCTTTTTTACTGGAGTATAGTTGATTTACAATGTTGTGTTAGTTTCAGGTGTACAGCAAAGTGATTCAGTTATACATATATATAAATATATGGGTTTTTTTTTCAGATTCTTCTCCCTTATAGCTTATTACAAATTATTGAATAGAGTTCCTTGTGTTACACAATAGTTCCTCAGTGGTTTATTTTATATATGGTGGTGTGTATATGTTAATCCCCAACTCCTAATTTATCCCCCCCTCCTTTCCCCTCTGGTGACCATAAAGTTTGTTTATTATATTTGTGGGTCTATTTCTGTTTTGTATATAAGTTCATTTGTATCAGTTTTTTTTTTTAGATTCTGCATATAAGCGATATCATATGACATTTGTCTTTGGCTTACTTCACTTACTATGATAATCTTTAGGTCCATCCATGTTGCTGCAAATAGCATTATTTCATTCTTTTATGGCTGAGTAATATTCCATTGTGTGTGTGTGTGTGTGTGTGTGTATATATATATATATATATATATATATATATATATATATATATATATATATATATATATATATGTATACCACATCTTCTTTATCCATTCATCTGTCCATGGACATTTAGGTTGCTTCTATGTCTTGGCTACTATAAATAGTGCTGCAATGAACATTGGGGTGCATGTATCTTTAAATATTTGTGGTTTATTGTACTTCAATCATACTTCAACAAAGCTGAAAAAATTAATGAATCTAAAATAACAAGATATCATTTTTTAATTTAAATTTTTTAATATAAAATTTTAATTTTATTAATTTCAACAAATAAATATATATAAATGAAAATATTCTAAAAGGGATTTAAAAAAAATTAACAGGAAAAAAGGAAGGAAAAGGAATCTCAGGGAGAGAAAACAGCAAGTACAATGGCCCTGGGGCAGGAAAAAACGTTTCTGTAACCAAAAGAAGACGTGGTTGAGATGCTGCGAGAGTTGGTAGTGGGGACTGGCGTCAGATAAGCTCAGAAAGGTCAACAGATAGCAGTTCCTACAGGACTTCTTAAGCTTTTTTCTTTTTAAGATTTTGCATATTTTATTAAATGTAAAGAGACTTAAATAAGAAGGTACTCTGCAAACTGCGAGAGTTTGCTCTGGCTTGTAAGTGGAAAATAACTTTGAGGAGGTCAATAGAAGTCAGGTGATAGGCAGAAAAATGACAGCACTAGAGTAGTGGCAGGGGAGATGGAAAGAAATAGACAGAGCCAACCTTATTTTAAGACAGAAACAACAGTACTTGTGTCAGATGTGGAGAGTGAGGCCGAGAGAAGTGAAAGGAAACTTTCTAGTTTACTATCTTAAGAAAGTGAGAGAGAAAACAATGTGCTAAAGAGTAAGATAAAAATGTTCAAGGAAGAGAAATTTGTAAGGGAAATATCAAAAGTCAAGTTCTGAACATAATAAATTTGAGAAACCTGTGAGACATCTAAGCAAAATTGATGCAAAGGTAAGTGGATTTATGAAGCTAAGTGTCTTTAAGCATGATCCCCATTGAAGATATACATGTGTACATAATTGATTGACCTAATCTCTGATTATTTCCTTAGTCCACATATTTTAAAAATAGAAATGATCTGTGAATACTTCTGGGAATATTAATATTTTAAAGATACTTCAAGCATTGGATATAATTTTGAGAATGGTTACATTCTTCTATATATGCTATAACAGTATAAGTGAATTCCTACCTGTGTAAAAAAGATGTTTCCATACAAGACCCTTGTCAGGGTGTTCATACATATTTTAATCATAATTTTTTTAATAAGGCAATCAAGTCATTTCATTTTGTATGAGTATAAAGAGACCAGATTAATTAGAGATCAATATAAGATTATTGTTGCCTAGTGTATTTTAAGTTGCTTTACCTCTGGTCAACCACTTTAACAAAGAGTTCTTTAGAATATTTGACTCTACATAAACTGGAAGTTTTTGGTGCTGAGAAATCATGGTAAAAAATAATCGAGGTTCTGGGTTTGGTAATTCCAAAAGATGTAATTTAAACATATTCAATTACAGATTATTAGCATCCTAGTGAAGTTTTAGTTACACCAAAGTGATCACTGGATAATTGTAGGCAACTCTTCTTGCAACTCTTCTTAATGAGGCTATACCTCAGACACACAAACTCATAAAAGTTTAGAAAATCATCTCTTCACCTGTCTCTTCACAAGTCTGTCATACTCAATAGAGAAGTCATCTAACAGTGTTGAATATGAGGACAATTCAGGAAAAGGAGGACAAATGAAATCAAATTAAGATAAATATCTGTAGGCTTTCTTTCCATTTCTTTTTTTTTAAATCATTTCAAAAAATTTATAATTTTTTGTTCACCAAGCTGCCAAAGTTTTGCCTATTGAAGACTATTTCTAAAGGAGTTTTGTTTCTGTAGGAATGGAGATGGCTTTTGGGTAGCAGTCTTTATAGAACATGGCCTATCTTAGCTAAGTTCTCTCCTTTAAAAGCATAATTATACTGTGAACATCTTCATATTTTTCTCATCGGCTGATTACGGCCAACAAATGTCTTCCCCATTTCTTCCCTTATAAGCACATTCTTCTACAACTGCAGCTAAGGAGATAATACCCATCAGTAAGCAGGTGATGCATTCCATAAGTAGAGATTGGAGTTAATTGATGTGACACAGAAAAATCTCCTTTTTCAGTTGCTACAGCAATGTAAATGCTGAAACATGAAAATGAATGAACACTGTTTATTTTTCTTATTTAATTGTACTTTCTTGTCAAGCTCAGGTTCAAAGGATAGGACTATGTGTGAATAAAGATTTTGGAACTGAACAGAACCCTACAGGCCTAACCCCACCAAGTACAAAACTGAGCAGCTAATGATTAGGACAATAGGGTCACAGACTCAGTGTCTGATGCACATTCCTGAGTTGTTTTACAGATCCTATAACTGCCACCAGAGGGAAAAAGCTAACTGCATGATGACAGACTGCAGCCATGACATAAGCTGCTCCAACTTGAGCAGTACTAAATCTATGGCTAGCACAATTCCAAGAACTGGCCTCAAGAGAATGGGATAATGGTAATCTATACCTTTGTGGGCATCAAAATTATCGTGGTTTGTTCTGGCTGTATGTATAAGCAGACAACTAAAATTGTTAGCAAAGAGATGCTACAGACCCACGTTGACATCTTCCACTCTGAGAAGACAGTGCCTTATGTCAACAAGAAGAAGTTACGGAAGATAGACCTTCACCACTAATCCCATAGAAATGGAATGAATTCTGACAAGTGGGGATTTGTAAGCAGCTCTCTGCCTGATACCGCCGTCAGCAGGAAGCCCCTTTTCTTATCACTTTAGCAGAGCTATCTTGTAACTAACTTTTAAACCTGGCACCCCCATGCTCTACTCATCTCCGGCCCAAGCTCACCTTTCAAATCTTTTAATCACACAATACCTTGCCTAACTTGTCAGTTCTTTCCATAGATCAAAGAAATAGAAATGAAGAATAAGTAATTAACAGATGACCAGATCTCTTCCTTAACTTCCCCTTCAGTAATCTCCTGAACAAACTATGTGACTAAATTGCATGAACAAGACACCATCTAGAGGAAAATCCCTAGGAGTCAACAAGCCTGGATGAAGTAGAGGATGGTGACGACTCTGACCCCTTATCTCAATCATTAACTGAGATTACTTCTCTGTTTCCCTTTAAAAGCTTTCTTGGCCGAGCAGAATCTTTGAAGGCGGTTTTTGGGGGATGCTGAGTCCACCATCTCCCCAGATTGCCAGCATTCTGATTAAAGTCACCTTTCCTTTCTACTGACATTTTAAAGTATGTAATTGATTTTTTAAGTGGTGAGCAGCGGGACCCGATTCATTCGATAACATTTGGACATTGGAACTCCTGGTTCTCAGGCCTTTGGCTTCGGACTGGGAGTCACACCATCAGCTACCTTCATTCTCAGGCCTTTGGACTCGAACTGCAATTGCACCACTGGCTTTCCTGGTTCTCCAGTTTGCAAACAACAGATTGTAGGACTTGGCCTCTGTAAGTACGTGAGCTAATTCCTAAAATAAATCTCCTTTTATATATATATATATATATATATATAATATATATATATAATTATATATATATTATATATATATTTATTATTATATATATTATATATTATAAGAAATATAATAAGAAATGGAAATATATATAATATAATATATATTATATTATATTATAGATAATATATATATAATATTATAAGAAATGGAAATATATAATATATATATTATAATATATTATTATATATATAAAATATATTATATATTATAATATATATTATAATATATATATATTATATATATAGTCTGTTGATTCTGTTTCTCTGGAGAACCTAATATAGATACTAACAAGAGTACCTAACTTTTAAGGAAGCTGCGAAGCTTCAACTTACATAAAAATATTTAGCACAGTGCCTGGAACATGGTAAGTACTTAATATATGTTAGTATGTTTTTATTGGATTTAATTTTTAAATTTACTTTGTTAAAAATAATTATGAGGACACCTTAATCTCATTGATCCACTTGTGTTCTTAAAATAATTTAATTAAGCAGATGCTACATGCCAGGTACCAGGGTTAGGTAGTAGTGATGGGAAGATAACTTCGACGTAGTTCCTGCCTTCAAAGAGCTCCTAACCCGGTAAACTGATTTGAGTTCTTATAAACACTCTTAATCTTCAGCACACAATTTAACATTTATTATATGCAGCTTTGCATTGTTGGTTGCTATTTTCTGTCTATCCAAAAAATTCTGTTCTATTCTATGAGGTCTTATCTATTCAGTGAAGTAATAAAATTATAGCAATGAAAGGATCTTTATTTGGCTCCTCATTTAACACAGAAGGAAGCTAAGGTCTTGAGGCAGTGTGGGAGGAGGCCCACAGGGAGGAAGGGACAGTTCTGATCTCACCCAGTGACAGACTCAAAGCCACAGCTCAGGTCTCCATGTCATCCAGGACTCCATCTCTCCACAAGCACTAGATAACTAACATTGTCAGAGCAGGACATTGTCCTGCACTCTGTGGCATGCTCTAAAACTAGTATCCCTCTGTTCTGACACCTTTAGGGGCATTGTGTTGGTAAGTCATGAGCTTTTGCATGGCCAATGGAGCATAATTTTATAATCTGTACTGTATCCTGTTACTCTCTGAGGTACAAAGGAGGTCTCATTAAACTGATCATTAAGATTGGTTATTAGACCCCTAGCTCTTGATGCAAGACCTTAGTCTACCCTCTCTTCTTCCTCAATGCATGCTTCAGTTACTTGGAGCATTCGCATAGACACACATTGCAGGACGCTCGTGTTCTTCATTGTTCCTCATCAGGGTATCTTTCTTCGGGCGTTTTCCAGGCAATGCGCTCCCATCTGCCGTGGCTGTTCTTGTCCTCCTCACTCCTGTTGCGCTGAGGTCTGTGGAGGAAGGCGTGAGTGGGCTTGTGAGCATGGAGCTCACAGTGCGGTGCCGGCGGTAGGGTGGCGAAATCTCCCTCTCATCAAAGGAGAACTTTCCCATGGTACGTCCTATGGCAGATTCACCCAGCATTTTAGGAACATCTGATTTAGCTGCTGATCTTTCCTTCTCTCTTTTGGAACTCTAAGGAGTTCCAAATCAGTCACTCAAGCCTGGTAGGGCAGACTAGGGAAGGATGGTGAGGGTGAAGGGCAAGTGAAAACTCAGCTGTCAGATGCCCGTGTGGGGTGGGATCAAATAAAACATAATAAAAAATCAACAGCTCTTTCTCCCTTTAGTGAAACCACCAAACACAAAGCCCCCAGCCATAACCGCTTATATAGTAGATGTCCACAGGGGTCATTGGCCTCTTGTTCCATAAACAAACAAATACAATATTCTAAATTTGGTTTCTTCTAAGATAAAACACCCTGCTAAATTTGTTTTTTACAGATGAAGAAATTAAAACCTAGAGAGGCAGAATGACTTTCTCCCATATAATGAAACAAGCTGGTACCAGTGCTGGGATTAGTGCCCAGAATTAGGTCTGTGCCAATGTCATTTCTAACAACTGTCTCATTATAAAATAAAAATACTCCTTTCTGAATAATAATAATGAAGTATTCTATTATGAACACATGGGGCACATCATGTGATGAGTGATACATAAATATATATATATATAAATTTACATTTTTTTAAATTGGTTCTTTATACCTGAAATGAGCATTCACAGTGAGTTTGCTGGTTGCGATGATAATGCCCTTTATGTGGATCCAAAAGGAAAAAAAGGAAAAGGGAATTGATAGCTCCTTACCTTCCATACAAACAATCCCTTGGAACAAATTCTATAAATCAAGAGCTTTAGGATATCCCTGCTATAGGCTAAAACTGCAAAAGAACGAATAGATCTTAATTTCCAACTTTTTAAAAATTGCTTTTGCTCTGTCCTTGCATCCATAATACATATAATATTCCCAAACCAAATACACTGTTTATGTATAAGATGGATCAGTCAACTTCAAGAAGTTTGTTGAATACATTTTCAAACTTTTTGTAGTTGCTGCAGTTAATGGAGCTGACTGAATTTACAAAGTAACTCACTCCAGGTTTTGCATGGAAACAAGGTCATTGTCTCCATTACAGTGCTAAAATAACATTTTTGCTATGATAGATGGGCAAACCATGATCCTGTGCTTAATTTTCCTTTTAAGATTCAGACAGATCCTCTTTTTCCGGTCAGTGGGTTTTCTTATTTTGTAGTCTGTGTGATGCCTTAATAAAAGACCTTTCTTTTGTTTTAAACCAGTTGCTGTAATAATGCCTTTCTTTGTTTTTTAATGAGGTTTAGTTCTCAAACTATTGGACTGTGCTCTGACCCAATGATCTCTCTTCAAATAAGCGAGATAGTTCTTTTTCCTTTCAATACATACGTTTCTTCTTCAGATCCAGTTAAAAATATTGACTTGCCAATACTTGCTGCTTCAAACTGTCAAAGGCAGTTTGCCCTATAATAGCATAAACTGAAAAACATCACTAAGCTGTAGTGTTATTCAATATTTAGAATTCTAAATGGTCTTTGCAAATCAAAGGGGAATATCACACTCAGATTTGTTTCCGGACCTGTAAAGGGCATGGGAAGTTGCTTCACTTTTTTTTTTTTTTCCTTTTTGCTCAATATTTCAAATACTTGCCAAATTTTTCAACTGTGTTCAATGATTTTCCCTTCATCAGATAGGAATTTTAAAGGATCAGTATAAACAGCATAAGAAGGGAGCTCATGATACTTTGAAATCCTTACAAGTCACCAGAGTATCACTATAGTAACTTAAGGTTACATTACTATTTCTAAACAAAAGTTGTGTCTATTTCCAATTCCCTCTTATACAGAGTTGTTGTAGGGTAAAAACAGCCACAGAACTGGAGTATGCTCTGCTTGAGTTCTGATGACTCTGGCTCTTGGAGGTTTTGAAAATTCCATTTGCATTGCCCTGGAGTGCTTGGCTGATCACAGAGAAATCAGAGATCATCACCTCCTTTGAGAATTACTCATGTATTTTTTTTAAGCATTTAAAACAGTAAAATTTATCAATATTTATGTAGAAATTGTCCCAGTATTAAATATTTGAGAAACTAAGAAATATACACGTATATAAGGCTAAGAATTTAAAACATCCACATTGTAAATATTTGTTTTATTAGTGGAAAATATATTTTTAAAATTATATATACTAAATCTTACAAATGTTATTAAAGAAATATTTTCCTTCTTCCTTATTCTTCATTAGATATGTAGATGTTGATATTACAATTTTCAGTGAGTTTAACATTTCAAAACATCTATGTTCTTAGATATCTTTCTATATATTCTAAAATATTCCTGGCTTTCCTTCTTAAGATATTGTATAGAACAAGAGCTATATACCAGCTGCAGAAGAATATAAGTCTGGGAGATTTTGAAGACTATAATTCTTTTAAGAAAGATACAGACATCATTCTTTGTGAAGCAAGAATAAAATCATGCCCTTTATTCATTGTCAATGGGCCTGCTCTTCCAGAATACATTACTGTCTTTTATCTAATAGCCTATTACAGACTGCAGAGCATGTAAAAGCAGTGATGTTGCTCAGAGTCTACAGATTTCATTTTTTATTTCAATGCCATTATTAAATAACCCCTCAGATGGAAATTCAATACTGGCATGCTACATGATAAGCTATGTTAATAGCTCATGTTATGCAAGAATTGAGCAATTACTTGAAACTTAATAGCAGGACTGTGAAATTGTGTAATTGGCCAGATTCTCATCCACAGTAATGTTATGTAGTTACCTTAGTGATAGCAGATTAGAGCATGATCTTTTGTAAAAAGTTTATGAAGCACAGCCAGATGACTAAAGAGGGGATTCCTTCTGTGTGGCTTTATTGGGATGACAGAGATAGAAATGCTTGAAGGATTGGTTGGCTTGAACAGAATTGGAAGTGCTACAATGAGATTCAAGTAGCAAAAACATGAGATTTTGATTTTCTTTCATCTTACATATGTGTCTCTTTGAAAGTGGGGCCTGTAGAGACTTTTTGCAGTAAGAAGGCAATTATAAGTTTTAAATATACTGCAGATGGGAAGGTTTATTTAAAAAGAAAAAAAATCCAAAATATAAAAAGTCAAGAATGAAGGAGGAAAAATAATCACCAGCTGGCAGATTAGGTGTAATTATAATTAATGATGATGATGTTATTATATTCAGAAAGCAGTGATACAGGGAAGCCACATTAAACAAGAGCAATCATGGCGAGTTTGAAACGTTGGCTCATCAGTGGGAGCCACACTGTTGTGTACTCATTGATTTGATATAGATGATTCTCATGGCATTTCATAACTCAGAAATATTCTTTTTTTCTGTACCAATGAAAACCCTCAGAAAATCACTGAGCTAGAAGTTAAATCAGGTATAGTGTTTAAGAACGAGCTTTAACTTGAAATTCTCAGCCAGACTATACAGGCAGTAGCAAGAAATAGGCCAATGACTGATTTAGAGCTAAAAGAGACCACTTTGATATTTCCAACGAAGACAGTCAAACCCACAGTGGTTACTCATCCAAGGTCACAATAGATAGTTAATAAAAGACAGCTAAATCCCAAGATTCTAGTTGCATAGATCAGGGATCATTCAAACTGGCTTTTTAAGGTAAAGACTTTTAAGAATTTTTAGGTGAAATAAAGGGAAAACTTTTTTTTAGATGTCCCATTGGGGAAAACAATAATAGTTTTCCTTATGAAGCAGCAGTGGTCCTCTAATTTGTTATCTAAGGATTATCCTTTCCTTGAACTTGCTAGCACTGCATGTAAATAGAGAGGAATGAGTGTGGTTTTAAAAACTCATGATGTTTAGGAATCAGGTCTATTACTAAAATTGCACAACTTACTTTTAAAGACCTGGAAAATTCCAGGCTATCCACGTCATGAGGTAGAGATATTACGCAAAGACAGTCTGTGTAATAAAGTCTACACGATGTCCAGATGGGTAGCTTCAGAGAATTAAATTCACAATCTCAGGATTATCATCTTTTCTATTAAATAAATTAACACATAAGCACATAGAATAGTGCCCGACACATAGAAGATGCCATATAAGTGTGTACTTGTATTGTTATTACATTTGTGATCATCATCTTCATCTAATGATTCTTCTTGTTCTTGCAGATGTTCTCCTTGGTGCTCTGAGCCTGATAAGGCTCCAGGAGATGGAGAATCCTAGCATTTATGTTCTGTATCTCTAAGGCTGACCACTTTGTCTGCTATACAAAATGTAATCAAAAGTTGCTTATTGAACGAATGCTGTTGAATACTCTCACCAGGGGCCAGCTTAACAAATCTCTTTCTATGTAAGATAAATCCAAATATGACAACTTTGAACTTAGTCAAATTTCTATAAAAAGTCCAAGTATTTAAAGCAAAGTAAGATAAGAGGACAAGAAAATTTTTACCCTGGAAAAGAGAAGAAAATGGAAGAGAACAGAATTTGTTACGAGGTATAAATTTATGGCTCCTATACATGCATGTGGTAGGCTGAATAATGACCCCCAACGATGTTAATGTCCTAATCCCTAGAAGAACCTGTGAACATGTTATCTTACATGGTAAAAGGAACTTTGCAGATGTGGTTAGGTTAAGAATCTTGAGATTTGGAAGGGTTCAAGATGGTGGAGTAGGAAAGCCCTGAATTTACCGCCTCCCATGGACATAAATTTACAGCTACATAGAGAATAATTTTCCTCGGAAAAGGACCCAAGAACTAGATGAACACTGCCTCCACAACAGAGGATTAAAAAAAAGACACATCCAGAAGGGTAGGAGAGGCGGAGACTTAGCCCTGCCTGGGACCCCATTCCAGATGTAGTGACCTCACAGTCAGGAGAAATTCCAAAATACAGAACTCTCCCCTGGGTGCTAGACTGGAAAGACAAGTCCCAAAACATGTGGCTTTGAAAATCAATGGGGTTTAAGACCAGGCGAATCACAGAAATGTAGGAAATGGAGCTCCTGCCCTTAATGTGCTCAAGCTCAAACACACTGGCCCTGAGATCCAGTGCAAAAGCAACCGATTGAAATGCACCTAGACCGTAAGTGAAGGAGACCCATTTACTAATTTTAAAGCAGCTGCTAGAGAGGCAGGAACTTTATCCAGGGATGGAAACACTGATGAATACCATTTTTGCAATCTCATCCTAAGTTGCTGGTGATGGCACTGATGGGCACCATTTTCGGTGCCCCCGCCCCCAAGCCTTCTAGCACCAAAGGGCATGCTCTGCCCACCTTGTGCCATAAGTGGGCTGGGTGAGCATCTTGCATCCCACCCACCTTATGAAGAAACTGAACCACAGTTGGACTGGGCAAGTGCCCTGAGCCCTGTGCTCTCCACACAGAGCTGAGAGGGGTGAGTCCCCTGAGCTCCACCCTAGCCTCACAGCAGCTGAGTCGTAACAGACATTTGTGGGTGCCCTGAGTCCCACCCACCCCACATGGCTCCTGAGCCACCACCAGGCTGGGCAAGCACTTTGAGCCCAGCCATCCCTGCATAGCAGCCGACCCACAGCCAGGCCAAGTCAGCTCTCTGAACTTTGCCCACTCTGCACAGAAACCAAGCCACAACTGGGACTAGCAAGCGATTCAAACCCCTCTCCCCTTAACAACAGCAGCCAGGGCCCTACAACAGCCAGTGGGCACACACAGTGAACAAGGGGTGTACATGGAAAGCCTGTCTCTGGTGGCCAGGGGAGATTGTGCTCGTGGGCCGCAGGGACCAGCTCCTACACATGCCCGCTCTTTCAACACGGAGGGAGGTAGCGATTTTGTCCAATACATACAGACAAACACAGAGAGACAGGCAAGATGAGCAGACAGACGAATGTGTTCCAAACCAAGGCAAATCCCAGAAAGAGACCTTAATGAAACAGAGAGAAAGAAGCTATCTGATAGAGTTCAAAGTCATGGTCATAAGAATGCTCACTGATCTCAGGAGAAGAATAGATGAACACCGTGAGAACCTCAACAAAGAGGCAGAAAATACAAGAAAGTACCAAAGAGAAATTATAACTGAACGCAGAAATACAAGAGAGGGGTTCAACAGCAGAATGGGTGAAAGAGAAGCATGAATCAGTGAGCTGAAAGACAGAGCAATGAAAGTACCCAGACCGGACAGAGCAGCACAATGAAAAAAGAATTTTAAAAAGTGAGGATACTCTAAAGGATCTCTGGGAAAACATCAAGCAGAATAACATTCACATTATAGGGGTCCCAGAAGGAGAAGAGAAAGATAAAGGGCCAGAAAAATTATTTGAATAACTAATGGCTGAAAAATTCCCTAATCTGGGGAAGGAAACAGACATCCAGCTCCAGGAAGCCCAGAAAGTTCCAAACAAGATGAATTCAGACAAACACACCAAGACACATTATCATTAAAATAGTGAAAGTTAAGTATAAAAAGAGAACCTTAAAAGCAACTAGAGATAACTGACAGTTATGACATAATGCCTCTTGGACTTAGCATGGATTCAGCTTTACCTCCACTTTTATGCTTACCTAAGCCTGATATATTTTTAATGACCTGGGAGCGACTGTTTAGTATGTTTTCCTCATGGGGTAAAGCCAGGATTAAACTACTTGAAATGATTGCTATGTAAATAGTGTTGTGTCTGAAAAGTATAATCTATTTTAAGTCCTCGGTTCTTGGTCTTGTTGTCACAATATAAAAAATCCAATCCACCTGTGCTCACTGTGTTTGCAAGAGTTGTCATCACCTGCAGGAATTGTAAGACATGTTTATCCACCTTAAACAGGAGAGGTGGATTTGAGGTCTGCCCTGGTTAGGTTGAGCCAGAGTAAAAAGCCAGAAATGCTAACTGAGGCCAAGGATGGTTGGTAAATGAAGAATGCCATAGTACTTTCAATTCTTTATAGCTGAATAATGAGCCCATTTGAAAAAATAATTTCAACTTTGAAATAATAATAGCATTGCTTAAACTAATCATTTCAACTCCCTTTATATGATTGCTGAGGTCTGTTGTGAAAATTTAGGAACAAATGATGCTTACTCCACACTTTACTCAGATAAAATTGCTATCTGCTCGGCAAGAACATTATGCTCTGGTAATAGCTCTGTCTCTATTATTTATCTGTTGATGCAGAACATGTTTGCCCAAATATTAGCAGCTTAAAACAACAAATTATTATCTCAGCCCGTTTATAAGGGCCAGGTCCTGGAAGCTTAGCTGGATGGTTCTGACTCAGTCACTCATGAGGCTGTGGTCAAGCTGTTGCTCAGGGCACCATTCATACAAAGACTTGACTGTGGATGGAGATTCTACCCTCAAACTCACTCACATGGCTGTTGGCAGAAGACTTCACTTCCTTGCCAAGTGAGCCTCTCTATTTGGCAGCTCATGACTTGGAAGCTGGCTTCCAACAGAGTGATTGTGGGGAGAGACAAAGAGAGACAGAGAGAGACAGAGAGGGAGAGAGAGAGAGATTGAGAGAGGAAACGCTGTCTGTTATGACCTACATCTCAGAGTCACACACCATCACTCCTGCTTACTAAACTCATAGAAGCAAATCACTAAGCCCAGCCCACACCACAAGAGGGGCTCACGTAAGGGTATGAATACCAGGAGGCAGGGATCAATAAGGGCCATTTGGGGTGGTGCTTATCACAGCCACCAACTTGCTGACTGAACGTGAGCAAGGGATTATGCCTCTTGGAGTTTTTCTTTTCTTTCAAGTTTAGGGATTTTCCTGTATAACCCCTTCTACATCAATTTGGGCTCTCACAGATGATAATATAATGGAGAATGATTAGATACTGGAGGACTTGGACAGAAGCATAGTCAGTGGATGGGAAAATTTGACTTCACTACCCAAAAGGGACTGCTGAATTATTTTTGTTTTTGTTTTTGGCCATCTGAAACATCTGCCAAAGGTGCCTTGTAACAGTGATCAGTACCACTTGTAAGTAATTATCATAGATTATTTTACATATCACTATTTAATGATGGTTTCTCAGATTTCCTCATCTCATCTTTAAGGACACTGAGATCCAGACTTGTTTCATATGCTGCTATGCCGATGACTGGCATTTATCTTTGTACAGTAGTGTATGTAATAGGACTACTTTTGCTAAAAAAATTAAATAAATAACATGTGTTGAGAATTACTAAGTGCCTAGCACTCTTCTACGTGTTCTTTGAAGCCTCCCAACAATCCTGGTGAGGTAGAACCAAAATTTGCTTTGGTCACACAAACATGGCATGGCCTAGTCAGGCTTCATACCAGACAGTCTGGTACAGAGAGGCCACAGAACTTGCACATGATCATAAAGCAAATTCAAGTAGGGAATGCAGCTTACAATCACACACCCAGGGAACTCACACTCATGGCAGATGTTGTCGTGGTTCTGGAATGACTCAACTCTTCCTTAAGTGTGTTCAGACCCCAAAACTGCAGGCAAATATGGAGGCTGACTGCATGGGATCTAAATTAGGGTTCTGAGTGCATTAGACGTTCTTAAATTTTAGGAAGTCAATGTGAACCCCAATTTCTTAATTACATGTCAAATTTAGTAATTTTACATTCCAAAAGCATAAAGTTTCCCTGTTGCTATAGTGTCAGTTAGATGATTTCATCTTTTGTCCAGTATGTTAAAAAGGAACTGGGTTTCAGTGTGGGAATAAAGTGACAATGGTAGCTAGGTATGAGTTGACAGACACTAGTCTCAGTAAACACAAATTATTTCTCTTATTTTTTGTTTCCAGAGTGAATCACATGCTAGAGAATCCCCGGAATCGCTTACAATGAGGTACACAAGATAACTAAAGCTTCCCTGAAGGCTTTTTGTCAGTATTTGTTGTTTTGCAGATCTACTCAACAATTCAGAGAAAATTCTGAGCATATTTGCCGGCTGCTTCAGTGAAAACAGCATAGAACACATAGCTTTTCTCTAATGCTTTGAGGAAATAATCATATGCACTAGAATACTGACGCCTGAGTTTTCTTCATTTTTAATTTGTTTAATACAAACTAATACTGAGAGTGCCACAGTGTAGTGTACTGAATATGGTTGGCTAGATAAAATACAGGATTGAGTTAAATTTGCATTTCAGATAAACAACAAATAAATATTTAGTGTAAAATATTTGGTTCCTATTTAAACTAAAAAATATTTGTTCCTTATATGAAATTCAAATTTAACTGGGCATCTGTATTTCCATTTGCTAAATCTGGCAAACTTAATTTGGGGGCCTTGAGAAGAATTGAGAATATTCTCTTCCCTGTTGTTTTGGGGAATGGAGGCCTCATTTCTTTGGACTCCACTTTAAAGTGTAAACTAAGTAACAACTGAGCTTCCTTATCTTACGAAAATAAGGAGAGGCTTTGAGGTAAAATAGACTAGTTTCCAACTTAGCTCTGCTATTTACTATCTGTATGACCAGGAGCAAAGTACTCACATGTTCTTGAAAATTGTTCCCTTATATTTTCCATCTCCAGCCTACTTTTTTAGGATTTGATATTTTTAAAGCAGTTTTAGGTTTACAATAAATTGAAAGGGAGGAACAGAGATTTCCCATTTACCCATTGCCCACACACATACATAACCTTCCCAATTATCAACATCATTCATCAGAGTGGCACTTTTTTTTTTTTAATTGGAGTACAGTTGCTTTACAATGTGTGTTAGTTTCTGCTGTTCAGCAAAGTGCATCAGCTATACATATACATATAATCCCCTCTTTTTTGGGTTTCCTTCACACTTAGGTCACCACAGCGCACTGAGTAGAGTTCCCTGTGCTATACAGTTGGTTCCCATTGGTTATCTGTTTTATACATAGTAGAGTATATATGTCAATCCCAATTTCCCAATCCATCCCACCCCCTCCCTTCCCTCCTTGGTATCCATACATTTGTTCTCTACGCCGGTGTCTCTATTTCTGCTTTGCAAATAAGTTCATCTATACCATTTTTCTAGATTCCACATATATGCGTTAATATACCATATTTGTTTTTGTCTTTCTGACTTACTTCACTCTGTATGACAGTCTCTAGGTCCATCCACATCTCTGCAAATGGCAAAATGTTTTTCCTTTTTATTGCTGAGTAATATTCCATTGTTTATATGTCAGAGTGGTACAGTTTTTACCAAGGATGAACCTGCATTAAAGCATAATAACCAACCAAAGTCCATAGTTTACATCAGGATTCACTCTTGGTGCTGTACATTCCATGGGTTTGGACAAATGTATAATGACATACATCCATCATTGTAATATCATACAGAATATTTTCACTGCCTTAAATATTCTGTGTGCTTTGCCCATTCATCTCCACCCCCACTCCCCTGCAATCAGTGATCTTTCTACTCTCTATACAGTTTTGTCTTTTCCAGAATGTCATATAGTTGGAATTATAGTGTGTAGCCTTTCAGATTGTCTTCTTTCACTTGTTTACATGCATTTAAGGTTTCTACATGCCTTTTCATGGCTTGATAGCCCATTTCTTTTTAACACTGAATAAAATTCTATAGTCTGGAGGTACCACAGTTTATCCATTCACCTTCAGAAGGACATCTTTGTTGCTTCCAACCTATATTTATCTGTTGCCCATGAGGCATTTCAGGAATATTTATCATCCTTGCAGCTTTTGACATCCTTGGGACTGTTGATCTTTTCAGTCAGGTATTAATTCCTTGTTCTTCCAAAGCTGTAAAGCCTTGTAGGGTATACAAGTATACTACATTTACTCTAGTTTTTGTCAGCCCCAGGGTCAAACCGAGTTCTGAGGACTCGTGGGGAGAGTTCTTTTTTTCCACCTTGTCATTTAGGGTATCTGAAGTGCTAATGTTCCCCTATTTCACAGTTCTCCTTGTAAAAGAGCTCTTTTTGGGGCCCAAACTTCATATTAGCCTATCCTACTCTCCTTCTTCCCTCCCTCCCTCCTTTCCTTTATTTTTTTCTTCTCTTTCTATAAAAGTGAAGTTCAGGTCCTATGGAGTTGCCCTGAAGATAAGAAGATTAACTTATAGAGAATAGAACCCCATGGCAAACTGCTTTCCCCATCCAGAATATCCTATTCCTTTGCCCACAACCACTGGACTCATTCAGTATTCAGTGGGATGAATTCAATGTAGAATTCTATGTAGATGTAGAATGGGCGATACAGAAAAAAAGCTTATTAAAAAGTCCAAATTTCATAGTGTTTATCAGAGAAAAACAGAACAAATGACTATTCAGATTTAAAGGACTTGGGCAATATTGTGCAATAGTGATGTGTTTATTTGTTTTTGGACTGTTTGGGGTTGAACATTAGAATCTGTTTATGCTTTATTTTGGGTATAAAGTAACAGCACTTAATGAAGCGATATTCTGGAAAAACACCAGAACTAAGAATCAAAAGAATGATTTCAGTCAGGCCAAAATCCAAAGATGATAATGGCAAAAACACCAAGCTATGTCATAGCTGAACGGAACATGCAGGATTTCTGAATGTACCTGCACTTCCCCACGTGTTAGTCTCATTTCCTAGAAAGCTCTTTTCCCTTTATCATTCTAAAATTGTTTTATTCTTCCCATGAACCACCTTTCTTCTGTCCAAATGTGTATTCCTTCTCACCCAACCATTTTACAGCTTATGCACCTTGCAAATATTTCTCTGACTGCATATGCCACTTGCAATTTTAATGATAGCTTTGCATGTTTCTCTCATTTCCTTGAAGGCAGGGACCATCTCCTATTCATCTCTGTGTTCCCAGTTGTCCCTTTAGCATAGAGCTTAGTGCATAGTATTCTGTCATAAAAGTTTGGTGAATTGAACATAGCAGGATTGTTGGCTATAAAGTGAGAAATGCACATTTGAATTATTTCAATCCATCACATGTATTATTCTCAACTATTAAACATGTTTAAGGCTTTAAGGAATTATAAAAAAAGACAACAGAGTTGGGAACAATTTGATATGTCAGGAGTTGGAAGATATTAATCTTCTGGTACCTAGGTGCTCATTCCAACGTTGATATGTATCCTTAATTTTCTTATCATGCCTGGAGTCCAGATAGATTTTTATCAGTTCATCAAACAATGCAGCAGACTCGACTTGTATTTAAATCAGTATAATTAGTATAATCTTAAAATAAAGCAAATGAAATTGCTAAGTAGGCCTGGATATTTAGTTATGACTTTTTAAGTGCCTAATAAATTTAAGTGAGATAAAAGAGCAATATACCTCCCTGTGATCTGATGCATAAATTTTTGATAGCACCAGCTGATGTTACAGACTTTTACTGTCTTTGGGGTTCCAGCAACTTTACCTGATCCAGATAAGATTTCATTTGCAGAAAATTTTAATGGACTTTGCCCCAAAGTAAATGCATTTTTCTTGTTCCTGTATCAGAAGGCTGTTTTCTACGAATTTCAGTTAGTCTGAAACTTTCCGTTTTTTTTGATGAGTAGGCGCCAGTCCAGAGGGTTTTCTAAGAAGGCACTTTTCTTACAAGCCGGATGTAAGAATGAGATAATATTAACAGTGAACATTTGTAAAGCATTGACACATCCTGCACTGCGCTGGGTGCTTCACATTTAATCCTCACATCATTCTCTGAGACAGGTGTGATTCCTAGCCTCACTTCAAATGACTGGTAGCTGCGGGAGAAGCCTGCATCCAGACACTGGTCTCTTAAAAGCTATTCCAATTAGCTGTGGGATGGGCACACGTTATTGTTAAAAATTGTGATTAAAATTTACTGATTATGTAAATTAAGTCTTCCCCGCACTCAGGTTACCCTGCGTGGAGGAGCTCATGACCAATTAGGTGCAGGTATTGCTATTGGACCTTGAGCAAGTTCTAGTCCACCAGAACCACGGTCCAAGTGGTTATTCACAGCACGGCCACAAGGGGGCGCTCGCTAAAGACAAAGGAGGCTGCACCTTTCTTTTTTCCGTGGGGAAAGTGTCTTACCTTTGAAATGTGTTGCTTGGTCTAGAGTGATGGCTGGATTTGGGAGTTTAACCTCGCTACAACTTTTCCAGTGTGTTACAAAGGTCTTCCAACAGTTCAGTTCTCTGCTCGTTATGCTTAATTGCATCACTGGCACATTCCACGAAAATAACATGGTTTTAGAAAGGCTGCTTCCAGGGTGGGTACTAAAAAACACCGTAATCATCTAACACAACACAGTTTAGCTACTTCTAAATGAGACTCTTTCTTTTTTAGTAGCTTTTTCCTAGAGTCTGCCAGCAAGTTCTGTAGAGCTGGAAGATGGATAGATCAAGAGCTTTCGCTCACAGCAAAGAGGAATTTGATCATCAACATGAAATTGAATAAAGAATGCAGTTTGGAACCAAGTAGCTGAAAATACAGTTTTCAACGACTTAAGATAATTATGCTAAATGCACTCATTTAATTTAATAACTATATTATTGTAACTGTGGATTAAAAACATATGCCACAACAAAAATTTGAGAGAAAGCTTTATAGAAAAAAAGGAAATTGACTCATCATTTAATAAACTCCTAACAAGGAGAAGAATTCATCTTAGACAGCTGTAGAAACTCAAGGGTTTAATGTAATCTCTTTTTTTTTTCCATTTTAAGTACTTACATAGATCATTCCATATAAGCCTATTAAGGTTTCATTTCTCCATGCATAGTTTCATAAACTGAGTAGGGAGAAACAACTAAAAAATAATTATCATGGAAATCTAGATTTCTGTATGTGTGTGTATGTGTATTCGATGTTTTATTTTCAGAGTTTTAATATCCATAGTAACACTTGAATATAGTCCTCCACATTCACATGTGAACATAATTTATTCACTCATTCAATGATATTTATTAAAAGCTTAATATATGCTAGGCACTATTCCAGGCACTTGGGATCCATTAGTAAACACAATAGCCCCGAATCTCAGTCACTGTGAAGTATATATTCTAGTGAAAGAAGAAAGGCAACAAACAAAAAACTGTAATGGATAAGTAAATGACATGGTGTGTTAATATATAAATACCATTGAAGAATAGATCAGGTTAAAGAGGATTTAGGAGTACTGAGGACAATTGACATGAGGCCAGAGTAAGCCTGATTGAGAGAGTGAAATTTGAAAAAGACTTGAAGGAGCAAAGGGCATTTCCTTGCATATTCCTGGAGCAGATGAGGGAACAGACTGTGCAAAGGCTGCCACAGGCAGAAGGACAAAGCATATGACATAATCTGACTTAAGTTTTTAAAAGATTCACTTTGATGTTTATGTTGCAAATAGACTGCATGTGTGCGTGGGATGGGTGGAGTGTCTAGGTTTCCTAGAAGAGATGGTGGTAGCTACTACCAGAGTGATATCAGTGGACCCTGAGTTTATTTTGAAGGTTGAGTCAACTGGATGCCCTGAGAGACTGGATGAAAGGGGTGGAAGGAAGAGAGGGGCCAGAGACGCCTCTAAGGTCTTTGGCCTGAGCAGCTGGGAGGATAAGGCTGTCTTCAGCTGGTATAGGGAAGACTGTGGAGGCACAGGGGGTGGGGAGAGGATGAGAACTTCAGCAATGGGAAGGATGAGTTTGAGATGCTCATTGGACACCTGCGTGGCACTTGGATACAATCCTCTCTTCCCGTAAGGAATGGGAGCCTCTGGTCCAAGACCACCCTCCCCTACTCCCATCCAAGACAGACATCTCAATCAAAATGTCCTTCGTTCCTCCTAGCTTAATGAAGCTCAGGCTCTTTCTTAACACAGGAACCCAGATACTCAATACTGCCTGACTGAAGTTTGAAAGTAAAATTAACCCTAGTGGGTTTCTTGCTAGGCTACATCTAAAGACAAACAGATTCCTCCATGTCGTCTAGTTATTGTAGCCAAAGAGCTCTTATAAATATACATGTTATCAATATCTAAATGGGGGGCAGGCATGGCATGAAACCCAGGTTATTCGAGCTGGTAACTTAGTTTCCCTGTGGAATAACTGTGGCCTTCTACATTTTCCAAGAATGGGAAGGAATAATGCAGTGCCCTAGAAATCTGTCTCAGCCCTGACAGCAGACAGACTTTTCCTGAACTGCTTTGTAGCTGTCATCCTATTCTCTTTGGCAATTTTTTTTTTTTTTCATTTGCAGGGTGAGAGAAATTAGAACAGGTACCGTGGATTTTACCAGCAATAAAGCATGTCTGATGTGAGAGGCCTACCCTTCTGATCTCCTAATGAGAAAACACTTTGATTGCTGGAAAGAGGAGAACAGAGGTCTGATTCTCTTTTACCAATTAAAGCTCTGTGTCTTGCACACTCTTCTACCATCTACTAGAATTTAACGAAGGGTAAGTGAGAAGTCATGGTAAATGTTTCCCCTGGCACCTAGACACCAGAGAGTAGGGCATTTAAGAAGAAATAATTGAAATAAAGTCTAAAAGACATGCTATAAAATACATCACTTCTTCATTTCAAAAGGAGTTTATTAAGTGTGTCCAGACTTTTGTTCCATTAAAGAAAAAAGCTTTTGCATTTCTCTGAGGGCGGCAATAATGCATTTGGTAATAAGTGACAAGAAATGTACATACAACTCATGCTAGTTAGTGGGATTGTCTTTGTCTGTCTGTCTTGCTGCACATAAACACAGATGTCAGGAGAGAGTCTCTTTGTCTGTTAATCTGAGTATGGAACACTGCTGACACAGCAGCTAAGATATCTGTATAATCTGTCTACATGCTGTTCTTCCCTGGTTTATAGAGTAGGGGGTCTTTTGGTTTTGTTTTCTTGGTTTTTTGGGTTTTTTGGTCTGAATATAAATCAACAGAAAGAGAGCTTTAGAGCTATTTAGAATTCTAACCACTTGTGTTAAGACAGAAACCCCTTTGACCATGTAATGTTGCCATGAATTCACTCATTTAGTAAAACCACAACTGTCTTCCTTTGTATTATCCTGAATTTGTGTGTCTGAAAAAAGGAGCAATGTACCTAAATATGGATTTCAAAATAAGTCAGTTGTTTCTTTAAAAAAAATTATCATTCTACAAATGCCTATGAGTTTCTGGAGAAAAACATAATTTGAAAAGATACATGCACCCCAATGTTCATTGCAGCACTATTTACAATAGCCAAGACATGGAAGCAACCTAAGTGTCCACTGATAGATGAATGGATAAAGAAGATGTGGTATATATACACAGTGGAGTACTACTCAGATTTGCAGCAACATGGATGGACCTAGAGATTATCACACTAAGTGAAGTAAGCCAGACAGAGAAAGCCAAATATCATATGATATTGCTTATATGTAGAATCTAAACAAATAATACAAATGAATTTATTTACAAAACAGAAACAGACTCACAGACATAGAAAACAAACCTATGGTTAACAAAGGGGTGGGGGAGGGATAAATTAAGAGTGTGGGATTAAAATATACACACTACTATATATAAAATAGATAACCAGCAAGGACCTACTGTATAGCACAGAGAACTATACTCAGTATCTTGTCATAACCTATAATGGAAGAGAATGTAAAAAAATAATATATAGATTTACCTGTATAATTGAATACTTTGCTGTACATTTGAAACTAACCCAACATTGTAAATCAACTATATTTCAATAAAAATTAAAAAAAAAACAATTTCACCTTTCTACAGAGAAAATATAAATTTATATTGGGTAGTAAAAAAAAAATGCTTATGAGTTTCTTCACTAGTAAAAGAGCATTTTAACAGAATTGGCAAGTTAAAGCCTACAAGAGCCGGCACTCCTCTCTTCAAGTTACAGCCATGCAAACCTGCAGTGCTCCCCACTGGAGGCCCCCTGTGCTGCGGAAGATAGAAATGTCACCCACCAGCTGGTGAAGCACTCAAGGAATGCGTGCCTATCAGGTTCTGTGATTAGCAACGTTATTAAGGAGGTAAACTGATAAGATAATGGGGGTGAAAGAGTGTTCTTAGGCACAACGATGAAGTGCAAGATGGAACATTCTGGCTGCTTACATGCTCCAGTTGATGGCTTGATTAGTACACATATCATGGAGAGATGACAGAAAATAAGTCAGAAGAGAGAAATATGACTTCAATTCTGTTAAGTTTGAATTATAAGGTAACAGATTTCTCCATAAGCATGTTGTCAGACAGATTGAGTATATATTTATTCAAAGAAGTGTTATCTCCTTCTCAACAACCTTGTTATAGAATCTTGTGCTGTTCTTGCACTTTTTTGTTGTGGTTTTGTTTTTATAGTTACCTTAACGTCCTTCGGCATATTTCCTTGGAAAACCTCAGTGATGAGGGCATTTCATCTTCTGAGGGTGGCTTTCTAGAAGCTATCCAGTCATTTAAGGATGGTTAGAGGATACGACGAAAAAATGATTAAACTGAATAATATTGATTTGGTCAAACATCAGTGATTCTCAAAGTGTGATTCCAAGATAAGTAGCATCAGAATCACCTGGAGGGTAGGTGGTGTCACCCTCAGAGGTTCTGATTCAGTCGGTCTGGGGGAGGACCTAAAAACTGGCATTTCTAACAAGTTTCCAAGTGATATTGATGTTGCTAGTCTAGGGACTGCATTTTGAGAATCACTGAAATAATATACAATCTTAAAATAATTGTCCTGATTTTATTTTGTATTTTAAAAGTGGTTTTAAAAGTAGTTCCAAAGCATCCCCCAATGTCAGCATTTAGAAAAAGTTTAAAACCTCTGAAAGCCACTGTTTTATATAGGCAAATATTCTGTAGATTCTGTTGCATTTGTTTCTAAACAAAGAGCCCAAGGACTTCATGGCTCCCCCTAGGAGGCTGACGCAACTGAGCCTGGAAGAGCTTGGTGTACGGTGTGCAAACACCTCCCGCAGGGTCACTGCCACCAGCCACCTCTTGTCTGTGTGTCACAAGTACAGGGAAAGATGATTTTTGATTCTGCTTTCTAACATCCAGAAGTTTTGTTAGAAGCTTATCATGCATTTCACTTCTCCATCCAAGAAAAAAAATTAGGCTTGGAGAGCTGATTTTTGAAAAATTAGAGTAAAACTGATACCATGACTTACCTATGTGAAACTCTTCAAATGCCTCCCCTTTGGGGATTATTGTATGCCTTGTCTGTGAGACACTAAGCTCCATGAGGGCAGGAATCATTCCTGTCATGGTAATTGTTGTGTATTCCATGCTTCAAATAGTACCCCGGAGCAGAACTGGCACTCTGAAAATTTATTTATTTTATTTTTTCTTGAATTAAAAAAGTCTTTTTATCTTTTGACCTCTCTGTAAATTTATTTTGAATATTAAAATCCAAAATCTTGGCACATAAGGCCCTTCATGATCTGCCCCTTTCTTTCCTCTCCCTCCACACCTGGCCATACCTTGGCCATTCAGAAATACTAATTTTACTTATTTTCCTAAATCACCATGCTCTTTGTCACTGCCATAGAACCACATTGGCAGCTTTATTTTTATTATTGGTTGAAAAATCTTGTGACCTTTGGAAAAATAAATTAGAATTGGTTGAGCCTGATCTAGTCGTTTGCTCTTAGGCCCTAAAGACAGTCGTTTAGTATTTAGTCCACGTAGTTAAAATGAATTATTGGTTAGCAGAAATGGTAACTATTTTAGATATAACAACAGAGCATTTGAAGAATATCTCAAGTGGCTACGGTGGGAATAGTAACTGAAAGGGCAGTTGCCTCTGCTTTTATCTAATCAAACTTGGGGAAGGGGACTAGGGCACAAAAGATTTCTCTGACATTTTCCTGGCCCTCAAAGAGCTTGGCAATCCATCTGAAAGTCAGTATTATCTTTAAACTACTTAAATTGAATACTTTTAACTTGCTTTCATTAGAAAGGATAGAGTAGAGGTGTTTGATTCTGAAATTCTGAAAAGTCAGCAAGCAGTGTGAATGTTCCGGACCAAAGAGAATATACCTTGCTTTATATTAGTAAGAAAGTGTGAGTTACAGTGTGTTCCAGTTGGAATGAAGAAAGGGTAGAAGATCATATTCAATATTATTCTAAATTGCCAGAATTGTTACAAGCATTGGTTAGGTCTGTTAAGGAGTGCTGTGGTCTGAATGTTTGTGTCTACCCAAAATTCTTATGTTCAAATCCTAATCCTCAAGGTGATGGTATTTAGCAGATGGGGACTTTGGGAGGCACTCAAGTTATGAGATGGAACTTTCATGAATGAGATTAGTGTCTAATAAAAGAGGCTCCAGAGAGTTCTACAGCTCTTTTCACCAAGTGAAGACACAGTGAGAAGTTGTTGGCTATGAACCAAGGAGAGGGCTCTCACCCAACCATGTTGGTATCTTTTTTTTTTTTAATATTTTATTTATTTATTTATTTATTTATTTATTTATTTATTTATTTATTTATTTTTGGCTGCGTTAGGTCTTCGTTTCTGTGCGAGGGCTTTCTCTAGTTGTGGCAAGCAGGGGCCACTCTTCATCGCGGTGCACGGGCCTCTCACTATCGCGGCCTCTCTTGTTGCGGAGCACAAGCTCCAGATGCGCAGGCTCAGTAGTTGTGGCTCACGGGCCTAGTTGCTCCACGGCATGTGGGATCTTCCCAGACCAGGGCTCGAACCCGTGTCCCCTGTATTAGCAGGCAGATTCTCAACCACTGTGCCACCAGGGAAGCCCCATGTTGGTATCCTGATCTTGGACTATCCAGCCTCCAGCATTATGAGAAAAAAATTCTGTTGCTTATAAGCTGCCCTGTCTGTGGTATTTTGTTATAGCAGCCTGAACAGACTAAGACACAGAGTGAAATATAGGCATGACCATGGATACAGAGTCAAGAGGACCTAGAAATCTGCTTTGGTGGACACTCACTAAATGACTACAGTCAATAAATCTTTTCACCCATCTGTCAGGACTCTGGTATGGATAAGTGCAGGTGATATGTACAGAAAAAACAAAGGCACTACAGATTATACATTTATTACTATCCAGCAAAAGCCAGGAGATGTTCTAGATATTTCACCTACCCTAGTGGTTGAGAGTGTTGGCTCCAGGTTAGACATATCTGCATTCAAATGCCAGCTTTATCATTGAAGGACTCTGTGACCTTGGACACCCTTATAAGTTATCTTATATGTAAAATGATGACACTAATAGTACTAATATCACAGGTATGTTTTGAGGATTCCACCAGACAATCAATGTAAACTTCTTGGCACAAAGTAATTGCTCAATACACACAAACTATTGCACAAAGTAATTGCTCAATACACACAAACTATTATTATTAGCAAACTACTGCTATATATGCTCTATGTGAGATGCAGAATGGACACTGACTTGCCAGGATATCTCACCTTTTCTGATAGTAGCTGTTTTTATTTGTAAGAGCATCAGTTGTCTCTCCCCTTTACTGTCAGGTGTATTGTAAAGGCATATTTAAGCAGCAGTAGCTTATTTATTCACCAGAAGACCCACTGAAATCACATGCTGTTTCTTAAGGACCTGGTTTTCTTGAGCCAACTCTGCAGGATGACAGCTTATATTTAGTTTACATTCCTGCAATTCGGCTCACTGATTTAAAATCAATTCCATCCATCCTTGTGCATTCACGGATATCAGTCTGAATTTAGACCAGGTACATGGCAACAGATTTTTAACATGTAAATATGAAGTACTGACATGTGAGGTGCTAGACAGAATGCTTCGAAAAGCAAACCCCACCTGTATAGCTCAAATCATAACAAAGTCTACTTCCCAGAATTTACTCTGACACTAAAATGTACCATCAAATCTTAGCATGAGTTTTATAAAAACATCGGCAAGTTCAAAGATCGGCATTCAAGTAAACAACAGGTGCTCACTGTTTGCGCAGACAGAAGAGAGCCTGCAATAGTTAGGTTTCTGCCTTTTTGGTTTCCCTCCTTGATTCCTTCTCACCTCAGTGCCTGAAGGTGGTTTCTGTACTTTTGTTTAAAACATGGTACCCATTGGCTTTTTCTCACGCAGGGTCAGACACACTTTCAGAAGTCAGAGAGGTCACTCTTACTCCCATACCGTGATTGTCTCACCCCTAGGTACCCAGTGCCCAGTCTCAGGGAAGTGAGGCTACATGTCTGTGGCAAGTCCAGCGCATAAGGGCAGCGGCGGTGCTGACCTCTGTCCCTGAGGGCCTGGCATCACTGGGCAGTGGGGGTTGCTCCAGTCTCCAGATCCTGCCCTTCTCTTTCTCCACCACCATCTCTGCCCAAGTCTTTTGGAACAAGTCACCCTGGATTAAAACTTCCAATCTCCACAAAGCACTGGGAAAGATGTGACGCTTCTTGGTTTCCAGTGGCCTTGTTTGCTTTCTGCCCCCCCTTTATAAAATACCTGTCCCATTATTTTTGATTCTCGAATTTCTCTCAGCTGAACCAAACACTGTACTGCAGAGATCATAATCCTGAGCAATTGACTCTTGCGTGTATTTGATGAAGAGGAGAAGACAGCGCAAGAACGCTGAGTTCCTGGTGACAGACACTGGAAGGGCAGATTAAATACTTCAAAGAAGAAGGACCAAAACAAAGACTATTCCAATTTGCCCAGGATGTTGGGACTCAACTCTTTTCATGAAACTCACGTGCCTCGCAGCCCTCCTTCTACTGCACATACCGGAGATTCACTCTGCCATCCCTTTTCTTTAGCCCTCTGGCACCAATTCAGACACAAAAGACTGGCCATTGTTTTAGATGCTAAATATACGGCAACTTATGAAAAAATATAAAACATTAAAATGAGAAGTAACTGGAGCTTTTCTCTAGTTGGTAGTGGGCGGCCCCAGAAGAGCATGACAGCTACAGAAATGAAACTACTCAGCGAGGCCAGAGTTCATTCAGTTTCTACAAATTCCTGAACTTTTTTTCCTTCTTCTTCTGTCTCTAACTTCTTAAATCTTTCTTCCTAACAACTTTTAGTTCCCTCTTCTCTGTAAAATGTTTGAAATTTCCCAGTTCTATTTTTCTGCTTCTTGCATCATAGTTATGCTTATATGTTGCCTGACAACTCCCGGCTTCCATGCCCCCTACTGGATTCAATCGATCAGGGCCTTTCTGTACCATATGCTGTGTTGTGCTAGAACAACCTCAGTTTAGAGGGTCAGGGGAATAACAGTTCTTGTTTTACAAATATACCTTCTAAACGTTTAATGTTGTGAACAGATGGACTTGCTGTGTAGGCAGCTCACCACGCAGACAAAACATAGAGGTACGCGGAATTTTCTATGATAAGACTAGGAGACTTGCAAAGAAGATAATCAAAATCATATTTCATGACATGCACAATCAAATATTGTACTGAGTGGTAATCTGTGATCAGTGGAAGGGGTTTGCACACCTGGCTAATTACCAACGTTTTTACACAGTAAGTGTACATTTTTGTTTCTTTGTGTCTCACTCTGTTAATTTTTAGTCTGTGCTCACTGTCTCACCAGTCCTCCTGATGCCATAGGCTATTAATTATCACTCCTCCAAGAAAGTTTCTGGATCTAAGTCTACAGCAGTCAGGCACCCTTGTCCTTGACTTTATCACATGCCTCTGTAAAAGGTTTTCTTGGCTCCACCCATGTGCTCCATCTCTCAGACTACTCCTATGTAACATCATGTACCCGAAAGCTCTTTGAGAAGAAATTCTAGCTGATCGTATCTTGTGGGTAACAGAGGAAGGAGGAGAACCTACGTCTTTCTTGGAGGAGCAAATATAGTCAGCTTGTGGGGAGCAGGGGTGTAATACACTAAGAATGAGCTCTTCTTTGGGATCTTAAATGAGACGAATATGAGAGGAGAATTTGCGTATAAAGGATGAGGGAGAGAAAGGGTGGCTGTTAGGTGCCCAAGGAGGCAACTTTCCCCGTGGTCCTTGGATTGAAGAGCTCTTTTTTGTTTCTCTTGTTCTTAAACACCAGAGGCCCTCTAAAGGGCTGAATCACGACCCATCTAATCCATTC
This sequence comes from Balaenoptera borealis, assembly GCF_965194805.1. Classification (NCBI taxonomy): domain Eukaryota; kingdom Metazoa; phylum Chordata; class Mammalia; order Artiodactyla; family Balaenopteridae; genus Balaenoptera; species Balaenoptera borealis. The sequence goes on along the minus strand of NC_138862.1, from coordinate 57,452,254 downwards.
ATGGTACTCTCATTCTTTTTTTGTCAAATGCTGGATTAGGGACAGGCATGCAATCCTTTCTGTCCAATGATGTGTGAGAAGAAATCTGTTGGGGGTACTTATGGAAAACATTTTCCTCTTTGACTTAAAAAAAATACGGCTGCTGGGGTAAAAGGCTTTTTTTTCCCCCCCTGGCTTTGGCTTTGAAGCTACTTGTGTATGTTTGAAGGTGCTGTTGCTTTGTTGTTTGGGACATATCCCAAACACTCTGAGAGTGATGGAGGAGTATGGAAAGAACCTTGGTCCTTGATGACATCACTGAACTGCTGCACCAATCCGGAATCACCCACCAAGTGATATATTTAAATCGATCTCACTTATATAGGGAATAAAGAGTGAAGGTCCACATTAATATTAACCCCTTCTCTATACTCCCCAACTTTAAAAAACCTACTCTTTTTTTAAGACCTAGATTAAGTTCCACCTCCTCTGGGATCATTTTTCAATCACTCCCGTTGATAATTTGCCTAATAGGAATTGCTGGAGGGTTATTGCTTGGGCATTTAGTCCCGTATTTATATGACCTATTGTGTCTTCAGTGGGATTGTATAATCCTTAGGGGACAAGTTTTGCAACCTAACTCACACTTTTTTGTTTAGAGTTTTCATTCCTGTGCAAACTATCCATTAGGACGTCAATAAACATCGCTTTAATAGCCAACAATTACTGAGCCCTTATTCTGTGCCAGGCCATCTTGCTAAGCACTTTGTAACAGCTAATCCTCACTAATCCTCCCTCATTGTAACAGTTAATCCTCATCACTATATTGCAGAAAGTACTGTTATATTCCACCATGCTCTCCTCCGCTAGCTTGGGTGCTCCTTAAATGCTGTCACGGCATTCTGTACTTTTCCTTCGTAGCGTTCATAGTTCCAATTAAAAAACAAATAAGCTAACCATGCATTTGATTGCTTATTGTCCGTTTCTCCCCAAGTAAAGTCCATGAGGACAGGGGAAATTTCTGCCATGTATCCCCAGGCCATGGAACAGGCCCATGTGTAGTAGTCTTAAATATTTGGTAAATTAATACAGAAAAACCCTCTTTTTCTTAGAATAGGGGACAGAGGCTTAGAGCCTGATACATCCGGCTCAAGTTTGTACCACTGGGCCTAGAGTTCACACTCATGCCAGGTTTTCTCTCTCCAGGGGTCCTGCCCATAATCCCTGTACCATGTTGTTTTCCACTGATCTTAGTTATTTCAAACTCGAAATGAGGCTCTGAGTTTACCATCTAATTTCTTGTGTGGAAAACTAAGAAAACATATTTTAACAGCCAATTCAAAGATTTCAGGCTCCTGAAGTGAGCAGCTAAGAATGATGATGGTGATGATGATATCACTATGATTTACAGAGCGCCCCATTTCTGCTGGAGATGTTACCAGCAATCCTTAAATTATCATGGCAAGTTAGGTTTTATTTCCTACTCATAGAGGAAATTGATGCTTGAAGAGGCTAGGATATACCACTAAAACTGCATAGCTCACAAGCCGTGGAAATATACTATCAACCCAGGTTTACATGAAAGTAAAATCCAGATCTTTCCACATTTTCCATGCAACAGCTGTCAATCGTCAAACACCTACTACATGCTGGGAACTCTTTTAGATATTTCTTTAATTATCAAAATAATCTCCTGGGACTTCCCTGGTGGCGCAGTGGTTAAGAATCCACCTGCCAGTGCAAGGGACACGGGTTCGAGCCCTGGTCCGGGAAGATCCCACATGCCATGGAGCAACTAAGCCTGGGCACCACAACTACTGAGCCTGCGCTCTAGAGCCCGTGAGCCACAGCTACTAAGCCCACGTACCACAACTACTGAAGCCTGCGCACCTAGAGCCTGTGCTCTGCGACAAGAGAAGCCACCACCATGAGAAGCCTGCGTGCTGCAATGAAGAGTAGCCCCTGCTGGCCACAACTAGAGAAAGCCCACGTGCAGCAACGAAGACCCAACGCAGCCAAAAATAAATAAATAAAAAATAAATAAATTTCTGAACAAACAAAATAATCTCCTAAGGGAATTATTAACAGAGTAAGAAAAAAAAAACAATGGTTACGTGTGAATGAGTTTCAAAACAAAATAAGTCAAAATGTAGGTTTAGAGTCTGGAAGAGTTTTCTAAAAACATGTCAAACTTTCATGGGAGTTTTTGAACCTATCTATTACAGAGAATGTTTAGCTTTATATTTAATTCATATACCAGGACCAGGAAGAGGGCAATGGACTTGAAAAAGAAGTAAAATGAGGTAACTGCATGGCCAAATCATACTTTGCAGCCACGGTAGGTCAGACAATGACGGGATGTATAAAAACTCCAAATTTAAGGCAGTTACATCCATCCCAAGTTTGGTCATTCCTAGGACATTTGACCCTTTCAAAGAAAACATAAAATTCTGTAAGAGCTAATGTGGGAGAAACTGAATCTTCATCTCTGGTGCCATAGGAACAAAAGAGTTGACATAGAAAATCAGATAAAGATTAGTTGCTTTTTTTTAAACTCCAACGTCCAACCCAGCATCACTGGCCACAGCCATGTTCTCACTTTCCAGCCCCTTCCCACCAGACGCCTGCTGTTGGAGGTTTAATTGTATCTGTCACTTCAGTAATCATGTGCGTGTGTGTTTTCCAGAAGGATGAATTGTAGACTTCCAGTTTAGGCTTAGATGGTATGATGTGCAGCTGCTGTAATGCTAATAAGAACATTTCACCTGTCGTCTCTAACCACTCTGCTAGTGATAGCCTAACGGCCACTGCCAGGTATGCTTCTCTCCCCAAATGCTCCCTAATGAAACCAAGAACGGCAACACTCAGAAAATGAGCAGAGGCCGAAAGCTGTAGAATTCACTTTTCCAGGAGGAAATTTTGATGGCTGCAGCCTTAAGCAGCAGCGAGGGGAAAAAAAAAGCAAGCAAAATTGATTATTTCCAACAGAATGTTTGCTTCTCCTTACTTCTTTTTATTTTATACACTAACATTTTATTCTTATCAAAGGATGTTTTTGAATTAGTAAGAGAATTGAAAAAAAAATCCAATGAGAAATGTTGGAAAGGACTGAGTTTTTTAGTCCGAAAACAAAATACAAACCAAAAAATCAAGTTGCCCTTGTAAATAACACGGTTTTGATGTCAAGTCAGTCATTTAATCTGTCTAATAGCTGTGGTCTTTTTTTTTCTAGGAAAAAAAGGTCATATTTACCAGATAATCTCTCAGGTCCTGAGAAATAATGCTACATTGACTTACTTCAGCATTTTAAGCAACCCACATGGATATGTACATCCTAAAATATCATGCCCAAATTATATCTAACATACAAAATTACTTTGCCCATTGTTCTAAATGCCATGATTCTGGGAACAGTATAATAAGCTGCTCTGTGAGATGACGGACCACAGAGGCCATTTTACTTTCAGTCATTCTAAGGGAGAACAGAGTGTGCCAGCAAAACTTCAAGGTTATTCTCCAGAACCAGGACACAGATTAGTTGTTTCACAGCTTCTATTTATTTTCCATTTTAATTTTTTTATCGAGGTATAGTTGACTTCCAATATTACATTAGTTTCAGGTGTACAACATAGTGATTTGATATTTTTATAGATTATACTCCAAGGTTATTATAAAATATTGACTATATTCCCTGTGCTGTATTATATCCTTGTAACTTATTTATTTTATACCTAGTAGTTTATACCTCTTAATCCCTATTTACCACAGTTTCTATTTATTTTTAATAATTGCATCCCAAGTTAGAGAAATCATTGACTAACTGCCAGATTAGTGCAGAATTAGGAATTCTGATAGAGACTCCAAACTTTAAAGTAGTTCTTAATCATCCAACAGTAAATAGCACAAGAAATAACACAATAATCCTAGAAGTGCAGAAAAAGAGACAAGCTGATGTTTTTTTCTGCTCTTTCCTCCAACATGTCAGATGCCATACCCCTGGCATGGTAAACAAGATGCTTGTTATTGATTGGCATCCAGGATTACACACACACACACACACACACACACACAAGAGCTATTAAGAGGGAATAAAAGATGCCTCCTATAACAGGTTCCCTTGTCTTTCTCCTCCATATGACTCTTACCAAAATTGCAAATGCATAATTCACTTTTGAATTATTTGTTTAGTGTCTGACCTCCTGTCATGTTCACACCTGTATGGACAACAGCTGGCATCATGTTTTGTATTTCACAGATGTTCAAAATATTGGTTGAGTAATTAAATAAAGAAGTGAATGAGTGAATACCCTTTCTTTATTCATGGACCTCATTGATCATACACAGTGTCTTTTTGTCAACTATTCTTGAAGCATGATTAAACACACTGAAGAAAAATATTTCCTGTTTAGATAGCTTAGTAAAATAATCAGTTTCATTCTAGAAGGCAAAAATTGACCTTATGGCGCAAGGCTTGTAATTCCTAACTACAGTTGAATCCAATCACTATCTTATTCTCTCTCTCTCTCTCACACACACACACACACACACACACACACACACACTCACTCTACACCTACACAATTGGGCCTTTGTAGTAGAACTATGGTAATTATCTTTAGTGAGTCCTGCTCAGTCCCCTAAGCCCACTCTTTGGAAGAAGCAAGAACCCCAATCTGGATGAGCAGTTGGTAGCCTTGTGAAAGTGGCTCAGAGCTGGAGATTTTCAAAGTCTGGCTGCTGCCATCCTAAACAGCACAATGAGGCAAAACATATCTTCTTTCAAAGAAACCTGTATTTGAATCTGGGTGACTAAATAAATAGCCATTAAGTGACCTCATTTTGGGGTAAAGATCGATGTCCCTGAAAACAACAAAATATTAAAAGATGGGAAATAGCTCTTTAAGAATGCCTTTGGTAGGAATAGGGAACTCTGAATTATTCTCTTTCCCTGGGATTCAACTTGCTGTGTCACTGTGAATTTCATCTACTTTGTTTTTCAGATGAAAGCTCAGAATATTCAAGCTTTTCAAGGGTCACATTTCATTTGATTGAACTTCCCTTGCAGCCTTATAAGTACTTCCATGGACTGTAGTTTTCTCTCTTGCTGACTTAATGCTGCTGAGAGAAAACTCCACTGCTTTATGTAAAGGATAATATAAAGAACATGTTGCTCAGTATTCAAATGCCACACAAAAGCCAACCTAAGAAATCCATCTGAAAAAATGTAAAAGGCACACACTTGGAAAATGTTTTAAAAAGTTGTTTTCTGTATATTCTCAAGTACTGTGTAAGGAGTGTAGGAAGAGGTTTCTCAGAATTTAAAACATACTCATTATCTTTCTTTAAGAATTTAAAATACGTTCTCACTGAAAATGGAGTTAAATACTAGTCAAAGGTAGCATCAGAGAATTCAGTCAATAGTTGATGTAGGTTCGAATGTCATCATTATGTGCTGGCTCTTGGTTGTAGACTTTATGGTAAAATGAAACCAATGTGCTATTGAAGTATAACATTAAAATATTTTAATAATGAAACCATTCCCTAGAGGTCTTTAATACAATAATAGTTCTGTAACAGCATAGAAATTAGGATATAAATTTTTTTCAATGACAGCAATAATAATAAAAACCTAAAACAATAGAAAACACAAGGAATATCAGTAACTAGAACTGTGCAACACACACTAAAGAGAAATCAAAACTTGTTTTAAGTGGAAACACCAAAAAATAAGAAAGCCAATTCTTTCCAAATTGAATGATAAATTAAATATGCTTCTAATAAAAATCTCAGTGATCTTTTGTTCTGGAAATTGTTACATTTTTGAAACAGTAAACTGAAAAAATACATGAGGAAATAGCTAAGAAAAATGTGAAATGGAAGAATACTAAAAAGGAAATTAACTTCAATAACTCCACTGGAAGTATATATTAAATATATATTACAAGGTCATAATCTAAACTAGAGAAAGTGAGATTTTAATTTGGAGTGGTTATTTATTTTCTATTGTCATTTTCCTTTCATTTGAATGCTTAGTCTATTTACATCTAGTGTTAGTATAGTTTACATTAGGTATTTTCTATTATAAAATTTATTTTAAAATTTAAAACTAGTTTGGGGTTGAAATTTGTTATAATATTACTGATTTTAGTGCTAATCACCCATCTATTTGCACCATGACCATCTTTCTTAAAGCTCTTCTTTTTCTTTCAATTCTTACTTGGTAAGAATATATGTCCATATATTTTCTAACTCTGCCAATTACTATTTTTATGATCTTATCATATAATATGACCTTTCTAAACTTTAGTTTTCTTATCTATTAAATAAAGAAAACAATTTTTAAGATTAAGTCAAATAACTCAGGTAAATGGTTTACCATAGTGCAAATCAAAAATCAATAAACGTTAGACAATAATACTGGCAGTGGTAGTAGCAGTAACAGTTTAAAGATTATCCTTTCTCCACTGAGTTTATTTTGAACCTTTGTTGAAAATTAACCCTATTTGTGTGGGTCTACTTCTGAACTTCCTATTCTAACCCAATATTCTATTCTAATCTATTCCAATCCTTTGCCAATAGCACACTGTCTTGAGTAATGCTGCTTTACAGTAAACTTTGATATCAAGTAGATTGAAAGCTCCATTGTTGTCCTTCTTTCAAAGCTGTTCTGGCTATTCTAGTTTCTTTATCCTTCTATGTAAATTTCATAATCCTGCCACTCCTCTAGGGATAAAGGTTTTTTTCGTTTCCCTTTCCCCAGGCACAAAGGTTTTTCTCCTGTGCCCCCAGGGATGACAGGGCTTGCTGTTCTTTGGGGACAATGCTCTCTGTAGTGCTTTCTGCCTTTTCTATAGCAGCAGCCACTCCCCTCTACCAGGCCTGCACCACTTAGGGGAGATTTCTCCAGTCCTCCACGACAACCCCAATCTTTCTTGTGACTACCTAGTGGAGGTCTGTGCAGCAGTTTGTGAACAGGTGCAAACTCTCCTTATGTCTGTGGCTTCTCGGGGTGCCAATCACACATTGGTAGCCCAGTCTCAGTTTTTTCAGAAAAAATTTTAAAATTTTACAACAGTTGAGTTCTTCTTACTCACTTTTCTGGTGTTGAGCCAGCACTGGTGTTCTGTCTCTCCGTGAAGACACCCGTCTTTACATAGGATTCAGGGTATTTGGTTACTTTGTGACATCAATTCTTTAAAGAAAATGTGATTTTGTATAGTATCCAGGTTTTTCATGCTGTTAGGGTGGGAATGATGCTTTTTCCAGATTTCTACATCGTAAGCAGGAGCTGGAGTCCCCCAGTGGTATTCTTTATTATCTAGGCTATCATCCTTTCTAATACACCTGGTTTTCTTCTTACTTCATTGTCTTTTCAGCTTAGTCTTTTCTCTCCATATGGATTCCTGCATTAATTTTTAGTGGCCTCACCTCACTGAATTCTACTGAAGTAGTCAATGTTATGAATTGTGCATTAGATCATTTTCACCAGCATATTCTGCATTCAGTTCTAGTGGATGCTCTCTTCTTTCCTTTGTTCTGTTCAATTTTTTATGACCCTTGCTTGATATTGGTAAAGTGAGATTTCATTAGCTCAGCATACAAGTACAGGGTGTACAGTTTGATCCTGGCCCAGCTTTCTGTTCATGTCTGTCATGGCCAAATCTCCTTTTAAAATCTACCAGTGGAGGTTGGTGTTGTGTACAGCAGCCCATTCAATTCCCAGAAACTAACATGTGTCTGCTATAATGACATGACATCTTCTGTTTCTAAGGTTGGCTCTCTGATATGCTGAACTATGAAAACATACACTTTTAGCTTATATTTGTATATTAAATAAAATAATTTCCACCATACCCAATTACTAGGGCTCTTATTTACACACTACCCTCCTTCATCCCGCAAGAGCATTATTTTTACCCTGAATTAGCCTTGTTCTACTCAGTTATTTTCTACAGTTCTCTCTCGGTAAAAGAAAGAAAATTGCTTTAGATGGGTCAGGAGGATGAAAATACTACTTTGTTCCCCTCAGAGAGCAATTTCTTGTGATGCCATATACCCCAGGTTTTAAAAGTTTCTTATTGTCCTCTTGTTCAGGAACAACATTCAGTCTATGCCATAAGTTAAATCTACATTTTCTCTCAATCCAACTTGAATTATTGGTAAGTGAAAATTGTTTCCAATTTTATTTATTTATTTATTTCGGTGACAGGGAGCCAGAAACTATTTTAAACCATAAGTCTGTTGTATTATTGAAAAAAACAGAGTTAAAATTATAAATTGAATTGAAATAAGATTATTATACTTGGCAGTAACCTATGACCTTAGCATTCTCAACATCTGAATTCTTTTTTTTTCCCTTCCATATCAGCAATAAACAATTAGAAAATGAATTTTTCAATGTTCCATTTACACACAAATCAAAAATATATATATTTATGAATAAATTTAACCAAAGATACGGAATACCTGTACACTGAAAACTATAAAACACTGCAAAAAGAAATTAAATAAATTAAATAATAAATAGAGATATATACCTTGTTAATAGATTAGAAGATTCAATATTATTAAAATGACAATTCTCCCCAAATTGTACTATAGATTCAATGCAATCCCAATTAAAATCCTAACAGGCTTTTTGAAGAAACTGACAAGTTATTGATAAAAACTTCTATTGAAAAATTTGAAATCTAAAATAGTTAAAACAACTCTGGAAAAGAAGAACAAGATTGGAAGACCTACACTACCTAATTTCAAGACTTACTAAAAAGCTATAGTTATCAAAACAGTGTGGTAGTGGCTTAAGGATAGACATACAGCTCAATGAATCAAAATAGTGTCCATGAAGATGTGTGTGTAAATGGAACACTGAAAAAATCCTTGAATCTCAAAAACACTGCATTAAAAAACAACTTACACTAAATAAAAGAGCAACATCTGAATTCTTGGAGGCTACTTAGTGTAAGGTTTCTAATGGGAATTGGAAGAGAGGATGCTGTAGGAAAATTTATAATCTTTATGATAAGTTTTAAAACCACATTCATTATTGTATATGCATTGTGTACTTAACTGGATTATGAGGAACCATTAACATTCTCCTGTTTGTAAGAGACAGGACCCGTATTTAGAACCCAACAGACTGAAAGCCTCCTTGTCCTGCTTTGTCTCTAAGCCAGTGGTTCTCAACTGGGAACAATTTTCCTTTCCCAGGGGATATCTGGCAATGTCTGGAGATATTTTAGTTATCACAACTGGGGAGTGCTTTGGCATCTAGTGTATAGAGGCGATAGAAGTTGCTAGACATCCTATAATGCATAGGACAGACTCCCCAGAGCAAAGAATTATCTGGCCAAAATATCAATAATGGTGAGTTTGAGAAATTCTTTTCCAAGCTCACACTGAAATACTAGCTCCTCCAATAAGTCCAAGAACAAATAGGACAAGAAAAGAGGGGTCTGTTTTTACCCTAAGCCCCACAGCAAGAGGTTTAAGCTTCCTCTACTAGGTCACCTCAGCCTGTCTTATTGTACCAGCTTCGGGAGACAAAGACTCAATCAGAGACAGAATCATTATAGAGAATATTAAACAGGACAATAAAGGGAGAGAGTTTACTCCTATGAAGACTCAGAATTTTTTTCCTCTTTCCTAAAAATACAGAAATATCTATCCTTCTAACTAAGACCTAAAGATGGAGTAAAGGGAAATTTACCTCTCCCAGAAGATCAATTTGTACCTTTTTTTTTTTATTACCCATTGGAAAGAATTTTGAGGATTTAAATATATTTTATTCCTAGCTGAAAACTTGTTCTTGATTCATGTTTTCCTATAGTATATGATCAAAACTCTTTAATACCGTATGAGAAATATTCCATAAACAATCCTTTCTTATTTCTTTTTTTATAACTAATTTTTATTGGAGTATAGTTGATTTACAATGTTGTGTTAGTTTCTGCTGTACAGCAAAGTGAAGCAGTTATACATATACATATATCCACTCTTTTTTAGATTCTGTTCCCATATAGGTCATTACAGAGTATTGAGTAGAGTTCCCTGTGCTATACAGTAGCTTCTTATTAGTTATCTATTTTATATACAGTAGTGTGTATATTTCAATCCCAGTCTCCCAATTTATCCCACCCTCCAACTTTCCCCTTGGTAACCATAAGTTTGTTTTCTACAACTGTGACTCTATTTCTGTTTAGTAAATAGGTTCATTTGTACCATCTTCTTTTCTTTTTTTTAAAAAAAAAATTTATCTATTTATTTATTTGGTTGCACCAGGTCTTAGTTGCAGCATGTGAACTCTTAGTTGTAGCATGTATGTGGGATCTAGTTCCCTGACCAGGGATCGAACCCAGGCCCCCTGCATTGGGAGCATGGAGTCTTATCCACTGTGCCACCAGGGAAGTCCCCCATCTTATTTCTTTAAACTCATTGACTGTTACCTGTATTTGGCTATTCCATCACTCATTCATACTAAACTTAATTACGGCCTTTTCCTGGGTATATTATATATTGATACAGTTTTCTTAAGGTTTAATTCACCTGGGATTGTTTTGAAGCCAGGAAATGCCAAGTCATCAGTCAAGGCTCAAATCAAAGGGCATCATGTCCGTGCAGAATTTTCAGGCCCTGTCGATCAGACTGGCCTCCTTTCCTTCTGTTGTCCCACAGCACAATATGACTGCTTTAACTTGGTACTGAATACTGGTACTGCTTTGTATTGTACTTCATTGTTTAATGTTAACTCCTAGAGAACAAAGTCTCAGTTGTTAATTTGTGTGTGCCACAGCATCTGGCAGAGTACGTACTCTCTAACGTTGGTTAAACATTGGATGTATATAACAGAAATAGGAGAGGATACAAACAACCAGTAGACTTCAATTAAGTTTTCTATCAGTTTGGAACTTACATATAAATAAATTGTCCTGGGCTTCCCTGGTGGCGCAGTGGTTAAGAATCCGCCTGCCAATGCAGGGGACATGGGCTTGAGCCCTGGTCCAGGAAGATCTCACATGCCGTGGAGCAACTAAGCCCATGCGCCACAACTACTGAGCCTGTGCTCTATAGCCCGCGAGCCACAACTACTGAGCCCATGTGCCACAACTACTGAAGCCCACGTGCCTAGAGTCCGTGCTGCACAACAAGAGAAGCCACTTCAATGAGAAGCCCGCGCGCCGCAACAAAGATTACCCCCCGCCCGCCGCAACTAGAGAAAGCCCGCACGCAGCAACGAAGATCCAACTCAGCCAAAAATAAATAAATAAAATAAATAAATTTATTTTAAAAAATAAATAAATTGTCCTAATGAGAAGGACGAAGGAAGTAGCTACTTGTTAATGTAGTTCTAACCTGTATTTCATATGATGTTTGTTTTAGTTAAACAAGTTACCTTCTGTAACTAACAACTACTGGGAGTTAATGACAATAAGTACTGCATGGAATCAAGACTGGAAATTCCCTCATGACAAGTTTCCTCTAGACTCCTCTTCCCCCTTAAAGAACAGGCTGCTGTGAGAGAACTATTAGCTTAGATAACAACCTGATGGCATATTTGCCAACATTCGCGATAGCACAAAAATATTCCATTGGGTCAGCCATATGTAGCATCTCATGGACCAAGGATTTGGATGGAAATTTTGGTAAGATGCTCCTATAGCTAGGCTTTCATTTTATCATTGAAAAAAATCAGGTGTGAAGAAAATGCCAAAAAATTGTTTTAGGTAAAGAACCATAATTTGGAATGTATTAGCATAATATAGTTTCTTAATATGCTTTACACGATGAGGATTATTGTGCCCCCAAATAAAAACTATTGTATCTGTTTTTATCTTAAAATTCAAGAAAAGTTAAGAACAACATACTTTGGTTAACTATGTTAATTGGGAAAAACTGTTCTTTTCTGTTATTTGCAGTATTTTCAGGTGCAAAGTATTAGCATATTAGCAGATACATTTCTTCTTAGGCTGTATCTAGTCATGATAATTTTAGCTAATATATGAGAAACACTTACATATTGGTCTCTATTGTAAGTATTTTACATGTGTTAAATCACTTAATCCTTACAACTGTATAAAGCAAGATCCAGCACACTGTTTATATAAAGGGCTGGATGATAAATATCCTAGGCTTTGCAAGCCATATAGCCTCTGTCTCAACTATTGAATTCTGCCATTGTAGCTCAAATGCAGCCATAGGCAACACATAAATGAATGGATATGGATGAATCCCAATAAAACTGTTTTTATGAAAACACACAGTGAATTAGGCTTGGCTAACAAGCCCTAGTTTGACAAGCAAACTGTAAAGTAAAAGTCATTTTAAGTTCATATTTTACAAGTTGAGAAAATTTAAAGGAGACACAAATAAATAAACAGCACAGGTAATTCAGCTTGCAACTGGCAGAATGGTGATTAACCCAAGTAGTATGTTCCATAACTGTGCTCTAAAACATGGTAGTCACCATGTGACTTGTGATTCTTCTTTGACCCACTGGTTATTCAAGACAGTATTTTTTTTATTTTCACATATTTGTGAATTCCTAAATTTTCTTCTTTATTTCTAATATTATTCAATTTTGGTCAAAAACATACTTTGTATGATCTTAATCCTTTTAAATTTATTGAGACTTTTTTTATGTCCTTATGTATAGTATATCTTGGATAATGTCCTATATGCACTTGAGAAGAATGCATATTCTGCTGTTATTAGGTGAAGGAGTCTACAGATTTATGTGGCTCTTGAGTACTTTAAATATGGCTAGTCTGAATTAAATTATAAGTTTTTTTATAATTATAAGTATAAATTTTTTATAATTATAAGTATAAATCACACCAGATTTCAAAGACTTAGTATGAAAAAAAGAATATGAAGTATCTCAATGTTTTCTAATGACTGCATGTTGAACAGATAATAATTTGGATATATAGGGTTAAATAGCTTATTAAAATTTAGTTCACTTGTTTCTTTTTACTTATGTTAATATAACCACTAAATATTTAAATTAATATATGTGGCTTGTGTTTGTGACTCATACTATATTGGACATTAAACTGTTCCTAACAACTGCCTTTATACATATACAAGAATAGGTTATATTAAAATATTCCCTAAAATGTCTTTAGGGGTAGGACTTCTGGAAGGGTAGAATGAGGTCCCTCATATATCTTCTCATGTGAAAAAGCAACAAAAACACAGCTTTTCTGGAATTCTTTAAATTAGCAAACACTTGCTTGCAAAAATTTGAGGAACATTTATTCAAGGAAGACTGTGGTACAGGGGGCCTATTGCTCCCCTGGATCCCCTCCCTCTCCCTACTGACATCTGGGGCTTTCACCTTTTCTTTTTTAATCTACTTTTGCTAAGATGTATTTAATTTTTTAAAAAAGGAAAAAAATGCAAAGCTATTTCCCTTACCTCTTGGGGTTCTGGAATGTCATCACCTCCAGTTTGTTAGGTTTGTTTCCAACTAATAATAAATGATGGAAACAGTGAAAATACATAAACACACATATTATATACATACATACATATGTACAAAAGAGGGTGGAGGGAATGGATGTATTATGGAACTAAGTTCCTATATACTATTGAAACAAAGTTAGCACTAATCCAAATCCAAACTAGGTTGCTTTAAGTTAAGATAATAATTTTAATCTCTAGGGTTGCCATTAAGAAAATAACTAAAAAACACAGCAAACAAACACAAGATGATTAAAATGGTACACTAGGAAAGATCTATTTAACACAAAATAAAGCAGTAATGGAGGAAGAGAGAAACAAAGATATAAGACATATAGAAAATAATAGTAAAATGACAGATGTAAGTCCTACCTTACCACTAATTGCATTAAATATAAATGAACACAGTAATCTGAGAATCGAAGGGCAGCAATTAGCAGAATAGTTTAAAAAATGATACAACCATATGCTAGCTATAAAAAACATACTTTAGATTAAAAGAAACAAATATGTTGAAAGAAAAGGATGAAAAAAGAGATATACTATGCAAACAGTGACCAAAAGAGGTCTGGATTGGCATGATTAATGTCAGGCAAAATGATTTTAAAGCAAAAATTTTAATAGCTACGAAGGCGGACAATTTATATGGTAAGGGGTCATTCCACAAGCAAGGCATAACAATTATAAACATATCTAATAACATAATATCAAAAAGATGAAGCAAAAACTGACAGTATTGAAGGGAGAAATATATAATTCACAATCATAGTAGATTTCACTACCCAACTTACAATAATTTATAGAACAACCAGGCAAAAAAGCAACAAGTGAATAGAAGACTTGGGTAACATCATTAACCAATTACATCTATATCTATATCTACATCTATATCTATATCTAATATATAACTATAATTCTATAAACGCTACATTTATAGACTCCTTCACCTAATAACAGCAGAATATGCATTCTTCTCAAGTGCATATAGGACATTATCCAAGATATACTATACATTAGGACATAAAAAAAGTCTCAATAAATTTAAAAGGATTAAGATCATACAAAGTATGTTTTTGACCAAAATTGAATAATATTAGAAATAAAAAAGAAAATTTAGGAATTCACAAATATGTGAAAATAAAAAAAATACTGTCTTGAATAACCAGTGGGTCAAAGAAGAATCACAAGGAAAATTAGAAAATGCTTTAAGATGAAAAAAAAATAATTTTAACATACCAAAACTTGTAGAAAGAGCTAAAACAGCCCTTAGAGGGATATTTTTATCTATAAAAGCCTATAAAGTAGAAATATCTGAAATAATCTCACATTCCACCATAAGAAACTAGAAATGAAAGAACAAAGCATATCTAAATCAAACAAAAGAAAAAATAATAAAGATTAGAGCAAAAATAGGTGATACAGATAATTTAAAAGGAATAGAGAAAAATCAATGATACCAAAAGTTAGTTCTTTGAAAAGATCAATAAAATTGAAAAACCTTTAGTTGGAATGACCAAGAAAAAAAAGAGAGAAGACACAATAACCAAAATCAGGGATGAGAGAGGGAATATTACTATTGAACTTACAGGAATAAAAATGATTATAAAAAATACTATAAGTAATTGTACACCAAAAAATTAGAAAACCTAGATGAATAAATCCAAGAAAGACACAAATTACTGATACTGATACAAGAAGAAATAAAAAATCTCAATATTCAAAACAAATAAAGAGATAGAATTAGTAATTTTAAAATTTCCCACAAAGAAATTCCAGATAAGATGGTTTCACTGTTGGATTCTACCAATATTTAGAGCACATCTTTCACAAAATCTTATAAAACACTGAAGAGGAAAATTTCTTTTCAATTCTTTCTATGAGGCTAATAATACCTTGATAACAAAACCAGACAAAGATAAAACAAGAAAGAAAACTACACACTAATATCCCTTATGAATATATTGGGTGGGCCAAAGAATGCCTTTGGTTTTTTAAGCAAAAATAAAAGATACATTTTTAATTTTCACCAAGAACTTTATTGAACAACATATTCACCCTTTTGTTCCACTACCTTCTGCCATTTATCAGGCAACTTCATAATTCCATCTTCCCAAAACTTTTTATGTTTTAGAGCAAAGAACTGTTCCAGGTGCCTTTTACAGTCTTCCAGGGAATTGAAATTTTTTCCATTAAGAGGATTTTGTAAAGACCGAAATAAATGGAAATCTGAAGGTGCAATGTCTAGTGAATTACGGTGAATGAATCAGAACTTCCCAGACAAGCTGTAACAGTTTTTGCCTGGTCATCAAAGAAACATGCGGTCTTGCGTTATCCTGATGGAAGATTATGCATTTTCTGTCGACTAATTCCAGATGCTTTTCGTCTAGTGCCGCTTTCAGTTGGTCTAATTGGGAGAAGTACTTGTTGGAATTAATCGTTTGGTATTCCGGAAAGAGCTCATGATAGAGAACTCCCTTCCAATCCTACCATATACACAACATCACCTTCTTTGGATGAAGACCGGCCTTTGGTGTGGTTAGTGGCGGTTCATTTCACTTGCCCCACGATCTCCTCCATTCCACATTATTGTACAGTACCCACTTTTCATTGCCCATCACAAATTGTTTTGAAAAAGGAACATTTTCATTACATTTCAGTAGAGAATAGCATGTGGAAATATGGTTAAGAAGGTTTTTTTCACTTAAATTGTGTATAACCCAAACATCAAAGCGATTAACATAAACCAAGCTAGTGCAAATGATTTTTAACGCTTAATTTGGATATACTGAATATGTCGGCTCTCTCCCGCGTGGTATAACGTTGACTGTTCCCAATGAATGTCTTGATTTCATCTCTATCAACTTCAACTGGTCTACCCGACTGTGGAGCATCATCCAGCGAGAAATCACCAGCATGAAACTTCGCAAACCACTTTTGACACGGTTAATCAGTCACAGCACCTTCTCCATACACTGCACAAATCTTTTTTTGTGTGTTTCAGTTGCGTTTTTACCTTTCCTGAAATAATAAAACATAATGTAACAAAAATGTTGCTTTTTTCTTCCATCTTCAATATTAAAATGGCTACATTAAAAATTCACCAATTTTGATGTCTTTTTTTTTTTTTAAAACATCTTTATTGGAGTATAATTGCTTTAAACTGGTATGTTAGTTTCTGCTTTATAACAAAGTGAATCAGCTATACATATACCTATATCCCTATATCTCCTTCCTCTTGCATCTCCCCTCCCACCCTCCCTGTGCCACCCCTCTAGGTGGTCACAAAGCACCGAGCTGATCTCCCTGTGCTGTGCAGCTGCTTCCCACTAGCTATCTATTTTACATTTGGTAGTATATATTAGTCCATGCCACTCACTCACTTCGTCCCAGCTTACCCTTCCCCATCCCGTGTCCTCAAGGCCATTCTCTACATCTGCATCTTTATTCCTGTCCTGCCCCTAGGTTCTTCATAACTTTTTTTTTTTTTTGGATTCCTTATATATGTGTTAGCATACAGTATTTGTTTTTCTCTTACTTCACTCTGTATGAGAGACTCTAGGTCCATCCACCACACTACAAATAACTCAATTTTGCTTCTTTTTATGGCTGAGTAATATTCCATTGTATATGCATGCCTCATCTTCTTTATACATTCATCTGTCGATGGACACTTAGGTTGCTTTCATGTACTGAATATTGTAAACAGAGCTGCAATGAACATTGTGGTACATGACTCTTTTTGAATTACGGTTTTCTCAGGGTATATGCCCAGTAGTGGGATTGCTGGGTCATATGGTAGTTCTATTTCTAGTTTTTTGCGGAACCTCCATACTGTTCTCCATAGTGGCTGTATCAATTTACATTCCCCCAAACAGTGCAAGAGGGTTCCCTTTTCTCCACACCCTCTCCAGCATTTATTGTTTGTAGATTTTGATGATGGCCATTCTGACTGGTGTGAGGTGATACCTCATTGTAGTTTTGATTTGCATTTCTCTAATGATTAGTGATGTTGCACATTCTTTCATGTGTTTGGTGGCTATCTGTATATCTTCTTTGGAGAAATGAATATTTAGGTCTTCTGCCCATTTTTGGATTGGGTTGTTTGTCTTTTTGATATTGAACTGCATGAGCTGCTTGTAAACTTTGGAGATTAATCCTTTGTCAGTTGCTTCATTTACAAATATTTTCTCCCAATCTGAGGGTTGTCTTTTTGTCTTGTTTATGTTTTCCTTTGCTGTGCAAAAGCTTTTAAGTTTCATCGGGTCCCACTTGTTCATTTTTGTTTTTATTTCCATTCCTCTAAGAGGTGGGTCAAAAAGGATCTTGCTGTGATGTATGTCATAGAGTGTTCTGCCTATGTTTTCCTCTAAGAGTCTGATAGTGTCTGGCCTTACATTTAGGTCTTTAATTCATTTTGAGTTTATTTTTGTGTATGGTGTTAGGGAGTGTTCTAATTTCATTCTTTTACATGTAGCTGTCCAGTTTTCCCAGCACCACTTATTGAAGAGGCTGTCTTTTCTCTATTATATATTCTTGCCTCCTTTATCAAAAATAAGGTGACCATATGTGCGTGGGTTTACCTCTGAGCTTTCTATCCTGTTCCATTGATCTATATTTCTCTTTTTGTGCCACTACCATACTGTCTTGATTACTGTAGCTTTGTAGTATAGTCTGAAGTCAGGGAGCCTGATTCCTCCAGCTCCGTTTTTCTTTCTCAAGATTGCTTTAGCTATTCGGGGTCTTTTGTGTTTCCATGCAAATTGTGAAATTTTTTGTTCTAGTTCTGTGAAAAATGCCATTGGTAGTTTGATAGGGATTGCATTGAATCTGTAGATTGCTTTGGGTAGTATAGTCATTTTCACAATGTTGTTTCTTCCAATCCAAGAACATGGTATATCTCTCCATCTATTTGTATCACTTTAATTTCTTTCATCAGTGTCTAATAGTTTTCTGCATACAGGTCTTTTGTCTCCTTAGGTAGGTTTATTCCTAGGTATTTTATTCTTTTTGTTGCAGTGGTAAGTGGGAGTGTTTCCTTAATTTCTCTTTCAGATATTTAATCATTACTGTATAGGAATGCAAGAGACTTCTGTGCATTAATTTTGTATCCTGCTACTTTACCAAATTCATTGATTAGCTCTAGTAGTTTTCTGGTAGCATCTTTAGGATTCTCTATGTATAGTATCATGTCATCTGCAAACAGTGACAGCTTTACTTCTTCTTTTCCAATTTGGATTCCTTTTATTTCTTTTTCTTCTCTGACTGTTGTGGCTAAAACTTCCAAAACTATGTTGAATAATAGTGGTGAGAGTGGGCAACCTTGTCTTGTTCCTGACCTTAGATGAAATGGTTTCAGTTTTTCACCATTGAGAATGATGTTGGCTGTGGATTTGTCATATATGGCCTTTAATATGTTGAAGTAAGTTCCCTCTATGCCTATTTTCTGGAGGGTTTTTATCATAAATGGGTGTTGAATTTTGCTGAAAGCTTTTTCTGCATCTATTGAGATTATCATATGGTTTTTCTCCTTCAATTTGTTAATATGGTTTATCACATTGATTGATTTGTGTATATTGAAGAATCCTTGCATTCCTGGGGTAAACCCCACTTGATCATGGTGTATGACCCTTTTAATGTGCTGTTGGTTTCGGTTTGCTAGTATTTTGTTGAGGATTTTTGCATCTATGTTCATCAGTGATATTGGCCTGTAGTTTTCTTTCTTTGTGACATCTTTGTCTGGTTTTGGTATCAGGGTGATGGTGGCCTCGTAGAATGAGTTTGGGAGTGTTCCTCCCTCTGCTATATTTTGGAAGAGTTTGAGAAGGATAGGTGTTAGCTCTTCTCTAAATGTTTTATAGAATTCGCCTATGAAGCCATCTGGTCCTGGGCTTTTGTTGGAAGATTTTTAATCACAGTCTCAGTTTCATTGCTTGTGATTGGTCTGTTTATATTTTCTATTTCTTCCTGGTTCAGTCTCGGAAGGTTGTGCTTTTCTAAGAGTCTGTCCATTTCTTCCTGGTTGTCCATTTTATTGGCATAGAGTTGCTAGTAGTAATCTCTCATGATCCTTTGTATTTCTGCAGTGTCAATTGTTACTTCTCCTTTTTCATTTCTAATTCTATTGATTTGAGTCTTCTACCTTTTTTTCTTGATGAGTCTGACTAATGGTTTATCAATTTTGTTTATCTTCTCAAAGAACCAGATCTTAGTTTTATTGATTTTTTATATTGTTTCCTTCATTTTGTAGCAATAGAATCCTACCTCAAGAAACAAGAAACATCTCAAATAAACAACCTAACCTTACACCTAACGCAGTTAGAGAAGGAAGAACAAAAAACCCCAATGTTAGCAGAAGGAAAGAAATCATAAAGATCAGATCAGAAATAAATGAAAAGAATTGATAAGTCTTTTAAAATGCACGCTGATATGACAGATGTCACATACAATCTAACAAAATTGTTTCGAATGAAGTTAAAGGCAAATAAGTGCTACTAGAGCCATCTTACAGAAAAAAGCAAACGAACATTTTGGCCCACCCAATAGATGCAAAAATTCTTAACGAAATACGAGCAAACTGAATCCACAAAATATGGAAAGGATTATACCCCCTGGCCAAGTGGAATTTAGCCAGGAACACAACATTTGTTTAACATCCAAAATTCATTTAATGTAATACATCATATTAATACATTAAAGAACTAAAAACACATGATTATCTCAAAAAGCACAGAAAAAGCAATTGAACATATGCAACACCCTTTTACATAAAAACAAACAGATTAGAAATAGAAAAGAATTACTTAACCTGATAAAGCGCACCTACAAAAAACACACAGCTAACCTCATATGTAATGACAAAAGACAATGATTACACCTTAAAATCAGTGACAGAACAATGATCTTTGCTCTCACCACATCTATTCAACATTGTACTGTAGTTCTAGTCGGGGCAATTAGGCAAGGAAAAGAAATAAAAGGCAACCAGATTGGAAAGGAAGGAATAAACCACTTCTGTTTGCAGAAGATATGCTCTTGTACACAGAAATCTTAAGGAAGCCACAAATAACAATTATTATAAGTAGTAAAAGAGTTCATCAGGGTTGCAGGATACCAGATCAATAGAAAAATCCATTTTATTTCTGTAAAGCAACAGTAAACAACTTGAAAATGAAATTAAGAAAATAATGTAACTGATAACAGCATCTGGGACCAGGGAGGAAGGACAAGTTTGGTAGGAGCTGCAGCCAGGGAAGAACAAAGCCACTGCTCACTGCTTGAGGCAGAGAGAAGAGGACACGTACCCTGGCCTTTTATTTATCCTGTCCTGCAATGTCATACCAGTTCCCTCCCATTAGCTGTACTCCCATAGAAGCAAGTGAACCTGGGAAATAGTTTGAAAGACTGGTTCCCTCCAATAGATTGCAACACATGAAGTGTGAGGAGATGCATTTAAGAGGAAATGGGAAAATAAATGTCTGGCACAATACAACAACATCTTCTAGTGTTAGGCATATAAACTACAATTTAATTGTCATGGTTTTACAATAGACACAATATGATTATATGGACTATTCATGCCATAATGTTTCTCTTTCCAGATCTATGTAAATAACATGAACTTCTAGCCTGGGTTTGTGTGTGTGTGTGTGTGTGTGTGTGTGTGTGTGTGTGTGTTTTGCATTTTTAAAGGACTAAATTATTTTTATTTGCAAAGAAGCTCAGGGAGGTGAAGACAGAGGTGTTAGTTGCTTACATTCCTCTACAGAAATAATATCTCTCCGCCTTATGTGTTAAATGCCATTAATAGTACCCATTCCATTATTGAGAAAATTTAATGAAGTACTATGTGTAAAATTCCTAGTACAAGGTCTGGCACATAGTAAGTGATCAAAAGTGATACTTTCCCATTTTTACCTTGTGATCCCATTATAGCAATATCCTCCAAGAGGCTTTGTCTTTGTGGTTATTCATGGGCTGTAGCCACAAAGTCAGAGCTTGGTTCATGTTAAGAAGCTCTCAAAAAGTCTACCATCTCATAAATGATGCTTGGTATTCAACCTGAGGGCTGTCATTTTATCTGGCAACTTCCAAGAACGCTGTCTTGGCAAACAGAAGTGGATGCTGGGCTATGTGATTTACATTACATGGATCTCTGCTCAATTATGATTTGCAATCTGGCTAATCTGTCATCCATTCACTGCAAATCAAATACATGTGTGCAAAATTAGTCCAAGACAGGGAAACCATGACTAATGAACAAAAGTAAAACTGGTGTTGGGGAGGATAGGAGAGCTGTTCTACATGGCAGCAGAAGTAGCATTAAGCCCTTATAGATAATTTCCATTTTGTCATTAAAATACTAAATTCCTCTATAGAAATTTGGTAAGCAGTTTTGCAGTTTGCTACTGGTAGCCAAAAACTACTGTTACTATTTTGTAAAATTAGTCATTTAATTGAACTGAGTAATTTTTGTAGGGGTCCTCATTATCCTCCCAGCGTTCACAGACTTAATCTTTGGTTCTGAATCAGTGCCCTGCAGCTTGAGTCAGGAGGAAACACACAGGCATTGCTGTTAAGAAGTTCTTTTTGTGGATGGAGCATAAAACTCAAGGTCATGACCATTTGTGTTCATTAGAAATCCCACAGAATTTTTAGATGGGATAAGGATGTTCACTCTCTCTGGTGTTCTGGCTAACTTCCAGCAGGATAATTACTTTCTGCCTGTAAAAATGATCCCCCTGCAGTTGGAGTTGGCTAGGGCCTTTATTTACTTATTTATTGTCCCCACTTTCAGCTCACATCTGTTGTGAGACTGGTGCTAATTTCAAGAGGTCAAATGCTATGTGCTCCTTGTGGGATGAGTTTTTAAGAACATTCTCTACTACCCTGAGAATTTTCCTTGGACCCCAGAACTTTGAAGCTTTTATGTTATATAATCCCAACCTCTGCCTCTTCAACAGTAAATGTTCTAGAATTATTGGAGGATCATGTATACTATTTTCTTAAAGTTATGCCTCCTTTGGAATTTATTACATTACATGTAATAAATGGGTATGTGTTCAGTATTTTACAGCTTTTTTTTGCATAACTTTGTTGATACTTATGTAGGAATGCCAGGATAGATGGATACACAAATATTACATCACAATGGGCTGTTCATTGATCCATTTGTTTTATACTTCTGTAAGATATATTTGTATATATTAACATATATATTCCTTCACTACAGCATATATATCTTCTATCAATGTCTGGTATTGATCTGAACATCTTATGAGTTTTATATAATACAATTATCTCTGAAGATCAGAAATCTAAAAAGGATGATGTTTCTGCCATATCTCCTCTCATAGACAATTTTTAATCAAGTGGATTTTTTCCTCCCTGGGCTTCTGTTTAGCATACCTGTGGGAACCAAAGGGCAAAACCTATGCAAAATTCACTGGAGCTTAACTGTTATTTATCAAAAAAGTTGACTGAAGGTTGGTTTCAAAGTAAGGTTTCTTTTTCCTCTTTTTAAAGTACTTTCCTCCTCCATCTGTGTCCCTTTCTTGTACTCTATTCATAGAGAATAACATTTATTCTAAGAAGTCAAGATTCATAGGTTGCTAAGCCCTAAGAAATCATTTCTCCTGATAACTAAAAAGCTTTCATGATCAAAAAGAGGTGCCATACATTTATTTTCAGATCCAGAGCATAGAGTAGGTAGATGTTTTCTTCAAAGGGAATCTCCATGTACCTCAAGTCAAAGTAGTTAGGTTTAGTCACTTGAAAATCCAGTCCTATCTATGTCTCAAAGTATAGATATCAAGGTATCAAGGTTCAGATTCACCAAAGTCAAACTTTGAAAGGCTGTTAATCGTTACTTGCACCAATCCTTCAATGATATAGACAGGGATCTTAAACTGAAGTATTGTTCAAAGTCACAAAACTGAAAAAGCTGAGACTAGAATCTAAGTACCATTGTGACTCTTTCCATTACCCTGAAAATCTTCCTATGATCTCAAAAGTTCAGTTTTTATCTGGTACTATCACACCCTCTACCTTTTTCTCAATATATTTTCTTGAATGACTGAAAGAACATTTATGCTATTCTTCCCAAGGTTACACCTCTTCTGGAATTTATTACACTGTTTGTTCCCAACCAAGACTCCTCTATATATACATGATCATATTAGGGATGGGATTTTCCACTTCCTGTGGCATAAAATGACATTCTATATTGAGTCATATCTACTCAGAAAGCCTAAAATCTATGGTACAGAAGGAATACATTGAACTACAAAAACTGTCAGACATGGCATTTACACAATCATTCATGTCATCCAATTTATTAGCACAGGCATGGAAACATGGATGCTACATGAAAGGCAGGAACATGGCTTGTGAAGGTGATTTTGAGAACTGGGCTGAGGTGATGAATAGGGCTTGTGACCAGGTGCTCCACGTGAGAGGGTGAACATGGTAAAAGGGAAATTCAGTTCAGTCCATAGGAGTTGCCAGTCTGGATTAGATTACTGATCCATAAATTTTGGATACCTTCCCATAGCAATGGAGGCTTGTTCCAAGAGCTTACCAAGAAGTCAGAATACTTTCATCAGATTCCAAGCCAAATGAACTATGCAAAGGAAAGTCAGTTGCAAAAGACTTCAGGGGAAATCATTTAGTTGAGAAATAGAAAGTCTGAAACAATGAACACTTAGTTTTTTGAATAATCAGTCACACTACTGCTTTTGAATATGTGCATTATGTATAATATACATTAATAATCATATAATTTCATTAAACTGTACTTGACTGACTATAATAAAAGATTTTGAAGCTATTGTGGCTACAATAAATGTAGATGCCTTTTAAAGAAAGTGACTTAAAATATTTTTTGTACATATTTTACAGTGAAATGTAAATTGATAACTGGATGTAAACATATATACATCTGCTCTAATAGACTCAGGTAGGAATCAGCACCAGAGCTAGACAGACTCAATAATATTGGACAAAAACTGGCTGGCTACATCAGGGAGAGCTGGACATGACAGTTCATATAGTAGAACATGTTGGATGATGGCCAACAGATCTAATCACTAAACACACACACACACACAAACACAGGTGATTTAAGATAAGGTTTCAATTTTATTGTTTTCCATAAAGTTATTTAGTTGGAACAGTATCACTTATTAAAACTTCCATCTTTTCCCCCCTAATTTGAGGTGTCATCTTTATCAAATATTAAAGATCCATATTCAAATGGGCTTTTTTCCCTCCTCTATTAATTTATCTTTCTATTCATGAGCTAATACAATTCTATTTTATTTGCAGAGGTTTTACAATATGTTCTAAAATCTGCAGAGACAATCCACCCCTCAATCTCCTCATCCCCACATACCAGTGCTTTTATTTTTCAGTTTTTTTTTTTCCTGGTTATTCATTCTGGTTTGGTTTTCCAACCAAACTTTACAATCAATTTATTAAGTTTAGGGAGACAAAGGGGAAGGGGGAAACTGATGGGGTTTACACGGCAATTGCTTTAATTTTATATTTTATCATAAGAATTTTGACTTCTTTATAATATTGAGATTCCTTACTCAAGAAGCAATATGCCATTCCATTTATTCAAGTCAATTTTATGTTTTGTTAAATTTCATCTAGGTATTTTATATTTACTTATTTTTCTATCCATTTATTTATTGCTATAGCAATGGAATCTTTTCTTCTATTATATCACTGAATTCATATTTGTATGTATATGTGAAGGCGATCAATTTTTATATATGGGATTTTTATAACATCATATTTTTATTCTCATATTATTTGAGGTGTTTCCCATTAATTTTTTTTTTAGGTTTTCTACATATTATCATGTCTGAAATTATTGCAATGGCCACTTATATCATTAAAAAAGAGATAATTATACATTACATACCATCTAATGGAAGTACACAACATCATTTATGAAGTGTACCTGATAAAGAAATATCAAGACTGGAGTAGATCAAGCCTCTAGATTCAATTACTAATTGAAAAGTAACACAGGGGATAGCAGAACATATTAAATGACAGCACAGAGTGCAATCTGCAAAATGCTTAACTGAAAGAAACTCTATAGTGAAGTGAACAAAGAGTTTTGCTTCAACAAAAGCGTGAAGCAACCTATAGAAACTTAACAGTTGAACATTTCAATGAAAGTGGGAAAAGTAATATTTTATATTAGACTTCATATTTTATATTCATTTAAAATATATATATAATTTATCTTAGATTTTATTATTCTGACTCAAAAATGCATTTTATATTCTTTAGAATACACACTAATGAGAAGAGTAAAGGAGTGTCACTTAACTTTCCCTTTAACTTTTCCCTTTAAAGGAAAAAGCCACGTAATAAAAGTAGTTTAATTCAAAAGCAGGCAAAATGAAAAGGAAAAGGGACTATGAAAAAGATGAGGCAAACAGAAAACAAATCATGAGACTGTAAATATAAACCTAAATGTATCAATAATTTCATAAAATAATTCAAGTATATTCTGCTTACCAGAGATACACATTAAATATAAGAACACATCTGAAATAAAAATATAAGAAAGGTTGGAATTAGAAGTACAGAAAGATATATCATATACATAGTAAACAAAATAAAACTGGTGAAACTATACCAAAAACAGACAAAGTTGACTTTAAATTCAAAAGATTTATAAGAAATAAAGAGATATATTTTATGATAATAAAAGGGTCAACCCAAAAGAAAGATATCACAATGTACAATCCATGTTCCCATATCAGAGCTTCAAAGTACATGAAGCAAAAATGGACAGAACTAAAAGAAGGAACAGAAAATCCATGTTGCATATGAGACTTTAAAACAAACCTTTCTTCATAGCTGATGGTGTATACAAACAAAAACATCAGAAAGATATAGAAGATCTAAACTAAATTAATAAAATTAACCTACCTGTCATATAAAGAACACTAAACCCACTAATGACCTAAAAAGATATTTTCTTCAAGTGCATATGCAATATTTATCAAAATGATGATATGCTGAACCTTAAAGTAAGGCCCCCAAATTTTCAAAGTTTTAAATTATTTCAAAGCATTTTTTTCAACAAGAAAGGAATTATGCTAGAAATCAATTTAAATAAAGAAAAGTCTAAACAACACCCAAATGTTGGAAGCTAAGCAATATTATTCTAAAATGAAACATGAATAAGAGTAGATATCACAAAGGAAATTAGAATTTAGTTTGAAATAACTGTGATAATGAAAAAAATATGGGATACAGTGAAAGATATGCTTAAAGAGAAATCTATAATACAAAATGCATAGATTAGAAAACTAAAAAATCTGATATTTAATGACCTAAAATTCCATCTCAAGGAATTAACAAAGGAACATCCAACTAAACCCAAAGAGAGTAAAATACAGATAATAAAAATACAAAGAACAGGTACAAATTAAATAGAAAAATTATTTATATAAAAAGAAAGTAACAAATTTGGGTCTTTTGACAAAATTAATAAAAATTAAACATTTCTATTAAGATTGATCAATAATAAATAAAAAAGTAGAAATACATTTCTAGTGTCAGCAATGAAAAAGGCAACAGCAAGAGATCCTAAACTTAATAAAATATTAATAAATAGATATTATAAACAAGATGTGTGCAAGTAAATTTGAAAATGGAGATGAACTGGGAAAATACAACTTAGCAAAACTGAATCCAATAGAAATAGAAAATATAAATAATCTTATATCTATTAAAGTAATTTGATCCTTAATTTATAGATCTTTCCACAAAGAAAACTTTAGGCTTAGATAATTTTCCTAATGTTCTTCCAAAGACTTTACTGAAAAAAAATCCCAATAATATACAAAATGAACCAAGAAATTAAGAAAAAAGGCATACTTTCTAATTCATTTTATGAGGCCAGCATAAACTTGATATCAAAAGTTGAAAAAGTCACTAAAATGTAAGGAAAAAACCATTACTGGACAATCTGCATTATAAACATAGATGCAAAGATTCTAAATAAACAACTAGGAAACCACATCCTTTATTATAAAAAATAGTTCTACCTTGACCAAATTGGGCTTATTTCAGGAATGCTAAGTTGGTTCAACATTAGAAAATCAATACAACTCACCACATTAACAGAAAAAAGGACAGTCATCATTGATCATGTCAATAATCCGTTCATACTAAAACTAGGGGTAGAATAATTTTTTATTATGATAAAAAGCATCTACAAAAGTCCAAAACACCATCAAACTTAGTAGTGGATATGGAGAGCTTTCTTACTGAGATTGAGAACAAGATTAAGATGCTAGTATTACTTTTATTCAACCCCACACTAGACATTCTAACCAATGCAGTAAAGCAAGGAAAATAAATTAAAAATACATGGCTTTGGAGAAAAAAATAGAACTATCATTTGTAAAATATAAAATTCAAAAGAGTTCACAGATATATATTAGAATTAATAAATAAATTTAGCAAGGTCACAAGGTACAAATTTAATACCAAATATCAATTGCATTTGTATCTACCAACAGCAAATAGGAAATTAAATTTAAAACTCATACCATTTACAAAGAAATAAAATAATAAAAAATAGGAGGGGGTAAACTAATGAATGATGTTAACTTTCTTCAGAGGAAATCTCTACAAAAATAGTACAAAACATTATTGAGAGCAATTAAAAAATGGAGAGATATACTATGTTCTTGGATTAGAAGATTCACTATTGTAAAGATATCTTTTTTTTTTTAAAGATTTTTTTGATGTGGAACATTTTTAAAGTCTCCAATGAATTTGTCACAGTATTGCTCCTGTTGTATGCCTTGGTTTTTTTGGCCATGAGGCATGTGGGATCCTACCTCCCTGACCAGGGATTGAATCCCCACCACCTGCATTGGAAGGCAAAGTCCCAACCACTGGACTGCCAGGGAAGTCCCAGCAGCTTTTTTGCTTTTTAATTTCTAGTGAAATTTGACAAGTATATTCTAAAATGTATATGGAAAGGCAAAGGACCAAGCCAAAACAAACTAGAAGAAAATTTCCAGAGAACATACAATTTTACAATACCGTAGTGCTGATGGAGACCCATACACACACAGTCCACTTAATAAAAGACAACGGTACCATTGCATTGTGAAGGAGGATGCTGTAGTTAATAGATGGTGCTGGAACAAATAAATGCCCACATTAAAAAAAGTGAAACTTGGCCCCTGCATTTCATAGTACACAAATTTAAATTTCAGGTAGATTGAAGATAAATGTGAAAGTTAAAAACTAAAGTTTTTTTTTTTTTAATTAATTAATTAATTAATTAATTTTTGTCTGTGTTGGGTCCTCGTTTCTGTGCGAGGGCTTTCTCCAGTTGCGGCAAACGGGGGCCACTCTTCATCGCGGTGCGCGGGTCTCTCACTATTGCGGCCTCTCTTGTTGCGGAGCACAGGCTCCAGACGCGCAGGCTCAGTAGTTGTGGCTCACGGGCCTAGTTGTTCCGCGGCATGTGGGATCCTCCCAGACCAGGGCTCGAACCCGTGTCCCCTGCATTAGCAGGCAGACTCTCAACCACTGCGCCACCAGGGAAGCCCAAAACTAAAGTTTTTATAAAAAACATATGTCGGGATTCCCTGGTGGCACAGTGGTTAAGAATCCGCCTGCCAAAGCAGGGGACACATGTTTGAGCCCTGATCAGGGAAGATCCCACATGCCGCGGAGCAACTAAGCTCATGCACCACAACTACAGAGCCTGCGCTTTAGAGCCCATGAGCCACAACTACTGAAGCCCACAGACCTAGAGCTCGTGCTCCATAACAAGAGAAGCCCATGCACTACAACAAAGAGTAGCCCCGCCTGCCACAACTAGAGAAAGGCTGCACGCAGCAATGAAGACCCAACACAGCCAAAAATAATAAATAAATAAAATAAATAAAAATTAAAAAAAAGAAAACAACATATGTCTTAGACTGTTTGGGCTGCTATAACATAATGTCACAGACTGGGTAGCTTATAAGCAACAGAAGTTTATTTCTCACAGGTCTGAAGGCTGGAAGAACTACATCAGGGTGTCAGCATGTTCAGGTTATGGCAGTGGCCCTCTTCCAAGGTTGCAGACTGCTGACTTCTCACTGTGTTCTCACATGGTGGAAGGGGATAGGGAGCTCTGTGGGGTCTCCTTTACATGAGCACTAATCCCATTCATGAGAGCTCCATGCTCATGACCTAAGCACCTCCCAGAGACACCACCTTTTAATACCATCACATGGAACATCAGGATTTTAACATATGAATTTTGGGGGGACACAAGCATTCAGACACAACATACAGTAACATATCCATGACCTTGGTGTAGGTGAAACTTTCTTCCACTGGACATAAAAATTACTAAATACATAAAGGTCAAAAATTGATAAGACAAAAAACAACAGAATACACTTTCTTCTCAAGTACTCATGGAACATTCTCGAGGATAGATCATATCTTGGGTCACAAATCAAGCTGTGGTAAATTTAAGAAAATTGAAATCATATCAAGTATCTTTTCCTACCACAATGCTATGAGACTAGATATCAATTACAGGAAAAAATCTGTAAAAAAACAAACACATGGAGGCAAACAATACACTACTAAATAACCAAGAGATCACTGAAGAAATCAAAGAGGAAAACAAAAAATACCTAGAAATAAATGACAATGAAAACACGACGACCCAAATCTTATAGGATGCAGCAAAAGCAATTCTAAGAGGGAAGTTTATAGCAATAAAACCCTAACTCAAGAAACAAGAAACATCTCAAATAAACAACCTAACCTTACACCTAAAGCAATTAGATAAAGAAGAACAGGAAACCCCCAAAATTAGCAGAAGGAAAGAAATCATAAAGATCAGATGAGAAATAAATGAAAAAGAAAGGAAGGAAACGATAGCAAAAAATCAATAAAACTAAAAGCTGGTTCTTTGAGAAGATATACAAAATTGATAAACCATTAGCCAGACTCATCAAGAAAAAAAGGGAGAAGATTCAAATCAACAGAATTAGAAATGAAAAAAGAGAAGTAACAACTGATGCTGCAGAAATACAAAGGATCATGAGAGATTATTACAAGCAACATTAGGCCAATAAAATGGAAACATGGAAGAAATGGACAAATTCTTAGAAAAGCACAACCTTCTGAGACTGAACCAGGAAAAATTAGAAAATATAAACAGACCAATCACAAGCAATGAAATTGAGACAGTGATTTAAAATCTTCCAACAAACAAAAGCCCAGGACCAGATGGCTTCACAGGCAAATTCTATCAAACATTTAGAGAAGAGCTAACACCTATCCTTCTCAAACTCTTCCAAAATATAGCAGAGGTAGGAACACCCCCAAACTCATTCTAGGAGGCCACCATCACCCTGATACCAAAACCAGACAAAGATGTCACAAAGAAAGAAAACTACAGGCCAATATCACTGATGAACATAGATGCAAAAATCCTCAACAAAATACTAGCAAACAGAATCCAACAGCACATTAAAAGGATCATGCACCCTGATCAAGTGGGGTTTATCCCAGGAATGCAAGGATTCTTCAATATACGCAAATCAATCAATGTGATAAACCATATTAACAAATTGAAGGAGAAAAACCATATGATAATCTCAATAGATGCAGAAAAAGCTTTCAACAAAATTCAACACCCATTTATGATAAAAACCCTCCAGAAAGTAGGCATAGAGGGAACTTTCGTCAACATATTAAAGGCCATATATGACAAACCCACAGCCAACATCATTCTCAATAGTGAAAAACTGAAACCATTTCCTCTAAGATCAGGAACAAGACAAGGTTGTCCACTCTCACAACTGTTATTCAACATAGTTTTGGAAGTTTTAGCCACAGCAATCAGAGAAGAAAAAGAATTTAAAGGAATCCAACTTGGAAAAGTAGAAGTAAAGCTGTCACTGTTTGCCGATGACATGATAGTATACATAGAGAACCCTAAAGGTGCTACCAGAAAACTACTAGAGCTAATCAATGAATTTGGTAAAGTAGCAGGATACAAAATTAATGCACAGAAATCTCTTGCATACCTATGCACTAATGATTAAATATCTGAAAGAGAGATTAAAGAAGCACTCCCACTTACCATTGCAACAAAAAGAATAAAATACCTAGGAATAAACCTACCTAAGGAGACAAAAGACCTGTATGCAGAAAACTATTAGACACTGATGAAAGAAATTAAAGTGATACAAATAGATGGAGAGATATACCATGTTCTTGGATTGGAAGAATCAACATCGTGAAAAAGACTACACTACCCAAAGCAATCTACCGATTCAGTGCAATCCCTATCAAACTACCAGTAGCATTTTTCACAGAAGTAGAACAAAAAATTTCACAATCTGTATGGAGACACAAAAGACCCCGAATAGCCAAAGCAATCTTGAGAAAGAAAAACGGAGCTGGAGGAATCAGGATTCCGGACTTCAGACAAAACTGCAAAGCTACAGTAATCAAGACAGTATGATACTGGCACAAAAACAGACATATAGATCAATGGAACAGGATAGAAAGCCCAGAGATAAAACCACGGACATATGGTCACCTTATTTTTGATAAAGGAGGCACGAATATACAATGGAGAAAAGACAGCCTCTTCAATAAGTGGTGCTGCGAAAACTGGATAGCTACATGTAAAAGAATGAAATTAGAACACTCCCTAACACCATACACAAAAATAAACTCAAAATGGATTAAAGACCTAAATGTAAGGCCAGACACTATCAGACTCTTAGAGGAAAACTTAGGCAGAACACTCCATGACACACATCACAGCAAGATCCTTTTTGACCCACTTCCTAGAGAAATGGAAATAAAAACAAAAATAAACAAATGGGACTTAATGATAATTAAAAGCTTTTGCACAGCAAAGGAAAACATAAACAAGATGAAAAGATAACCCTCAGAATGAGAGAAAATATTTGCAAATGAAGCAACTGACAAAGGATTAAGCTCCAAAATTTACAAGCAGCTCATGTAGCTCAATATCAATAAAACAACCCAATCCAAAAATGGGCAGAAGACTTAAATAGACATTTCTCCAAAGAAGATATACAGATTGCCAATAAACACATGAAAGGATGCTCAATATCACTAATCATTAGAGAAATGCAAATCAAAACTACTATGAGGTATCACCTCATCACCAGTCAGATTGGCCATCATCAAAAAATCTACAAACAATAAATGCTGGGGAGGGTTTGGAGAAAAGGGAACCCTCTTGCACTGTTGGTGGGAATGTAAACTGATACAGCCACTATGGAGAACAGTATGGAGGGTCCTTAAAAAACTAAAAATAGAACTACCATACAACACAGCAATCCCACTACTGGGCATATATCGTGAGAAAACCATAATTCAAAAAGAGTCATGTACCACAATATTCATTGCATCTCTGTTTACAATAGCCAGGGCATGGAAGCAACCTAAGTCCATTGACAGATGAATGGATAAAGAAGATGTGGCACATATATACAGTGGAATATTACTCAGCCATAAAAAGAAACGAAATTGAGTTATTTGTAGTGAGGTGGATGGACCTAGAGTCTGTCATACAGAGTGAAGTAAGTCAGAAAGAGAAAAACAAATGCCGTATGCTAACACATATATATGGAATCTAAAAGAAAAAAAAAATAGTTCTGAAGATCCTAGGGGCAGGACAGGAATAAAGACACAGATGTAGAGAATG
This sequence comes from Balaenoptera borealis, assembly GCF_965194805.1. Classification (NCBI taxonomy): domain Eukaryota; kingdom Metazoa; phylum Chordata; class Mammalia; order Artiodactyla; family Balaenopteridae; genus Balaenoptera; species Balaenoptera borealis. The sequence continues at coordinate 57,419,064 of NC_138862.1, read as the reverse complement.
GACTTGAGGACACGGGGAGGGGGAAGGGTAAGCTGGGAAGAAGTGAGAGAGGCATGGACATATAAGCGCTACCAAATGTAAAATAGATAGCTAGTGGGAAGCAGCTGCATAGCACAGGGAGATCAGCTGTGTCCTTTGTGACCACCTAGAGGGGTGGGATAGGGAGGGTGGGAGGGAGACGTCAGAGTGAGGGTATTTGGGGATATATGTATACGTACAGCTGATTCACTTTGTTATACAGCAGAAACTAACAGAACATTGTAAAGCAACTATACTCCAATAAAGATGTCAAAAAAAATTGATACGACAGTCTGCATTAAAAATGAGAAATTCTATTTCTCCAAATACACCATAAAGAAACTCAAAAGACATATTATAGAGTGGGAGAACATATTGTTTAAATATAGACACAAACACATAAGCAATGGACTCATACATACAGTGTATAATGTATTCCTGTAATTCCATTATAAAAGACAACCCAATAGAAAGAAATTGGCAATATATTGATTTAATGTGGCACTTTCAAAATATCACATCCAACCTGTCAACTTAAAAATGTGACACATCTATAAATATGTATAGATGAAATGACATGATGTCTGGGATTTGCTTCAAAATAATCCAGTGAGGTAAGAGCCAGTAGAGGTAACAGAAATTAAAGAGGAGTGGCAATGAAATGATGACTGTTGCAGCTGTGTGATGGAGATATGGGGCCAATGAACTAGTTTTGTGTATTAAAATTTTCCATGATAAGTATTAAAGAAATAAAGAAAAATCTTCAGTTAAGAAAAATCAGGACATAGCTTACAAGGTACTGAAATAATGCTCTAGTACTCCATGGAAGCTCTGCTATATCCAGGGTGAGAAACCCTAGGACCCAGAGTGGCCATATAGTTAAAAGATGAAATTTTCTATTCCTAAATTCCCATTTTCTTTTTCAATAAATGTCAATTTTGAATGCTCTATGAGTCTGTCTCTTCTTTGCAACCTTAAAGACTTTAATATGTTGAATAAATTCTTTGTGGTCAACTGTTCGCTCATTCATTTGGCAAGTATTTATTTGGTATTTGTATATGGCAGGACAAATATGAAATGTATGCACAACATGGCTTTATTATCTTGGTTCTTTTAACATGATCCATAAAAAGAACAAGTTGTGTGTGTGTGTGTGTGTGTGTGTGTGTGTGTGTGTAGCAAGCATGTGCTGACTCTTTTGGTGCTTTAATTTTTTACTCTGACTTTTGATCACTGTAAGTTTGTGTACAGAACTCAAAGGGAACAATCAGCTATGTTGATTCAACTAAAATAATTGAAACAAAAATACAGTTTTTTTCACTACCTGTCCTGTTCTCTCAAGAAGACACTAGTCCAATTGACCAAATTGCATTGGTTTACAAAAAGAAAAAAAAAAGGAAAAAGTTATATTTTATATTATTTGTATTAAAGTAAAACATAAGGTGATATAAAGGTAATATTTTACATAATTTTGTTTTTATTCTCTCCTCTACGAGATATGTAAATTCTAGGAGTCTGTATACTTTTAAAATTTTGTATTCTTCCAAATGTTGTATAAAATAAGGACTTAGTAAATATCTTAATTAAAGATATTACTTTAATACCTTTCATATTACTTTCCATACTACTTGGAAAGAGTGCATTATTGTTTCAAGTAACCTATACTTGAGCATTTTCCAAGATCATCAAATTAACATTACGTTATTTTTTTAATGTTCTCCCTGTATAAAACATAATTGAAATACTAATTGTTTGTAAAACTGATATTGTACATTGACAGTAATAAAACCATTTTATATTTCCAAATCCATTGTAAATGTGGGCATTTCTTTGCTCATACTTTCTAAAATCTTTTATAGTTTGAAATTGGAATACGTTAAATCTTAATTTCAAATTCAGTGTATTCCCTATAGAAAAGTTTATGTGTTTCTCTTTATTAAACTGTTTGAAAATTTGCAAGTGTCAGCTGACTGAATGCTAAAGAGAACTGGAGGACAATTGAATTGTGTACCGTTGATTAAATGCACTTTAATTTACATCCATAATCTGATTTGAGTATTATCCAATTTTAAAAGGCCCGTTTTTAGGAAGCCAGAAATTAAAATGCCCAGGAGAATCGTAGTATTTAGGTCAAATTCCGGTTCCAAACTTAATGATTTAATTTACTTGTCCTTTACCTTGTTAGATTACAGGTACAAGAAATTACGTGTTCTAATATAATTATATGACTATGGTGGTAGGCAGGAACAAAAAGAAGAATGGTCCTCCAAAGAGGTCTACATTCTAATCCCTGGAACCTGTGACAATGTTATGTTACATGGATAGGGAAGTTAAGGTTGCAGATGAAATTAATGTTTCTTACCAGATGACTTTAAATTGGGAGATTTCCCTCAATTATCTTAGTGGGTCCAATATAATCACAAAGGATCTTAAGAGATGGAAGATAGAAGGAGAAAAGTTATTTCAGAGTGATGAAATGTGAAAAAGACTCAGTTGAACATTGCCAGTTATGTTAAATAAGGAAGGCCTGCTTGGATTTTGTTTCTGCTTATTGTACTCTTGGCTGTCTGGCTATTAAAGAATATGCCAGTAGAGTTGCATATGCACACATTGTTGGAGAGTGCAAGAAACATTTCTAGAAACGTCACTGCTGTGGACTGAACCTTGTCCCCCCCAAAATTCATATTTTGAAGCTCTAGCTTTCAGTGTGACAGTACTTGGTGTAAGGAAGTAATTAAGATTTGAAAAGGTCATAAGGATGGGACCCTGACAGGATTAGTGTCCTAAGAAGAGAAACCAGAGACCTCACTCTACCTCCATGATGTAAGGACACGGTAAGGAGGATGTTTGCGAGTAAGAAAGATAGCCCTCACCAGAACCCAGCCGTGCTGGAACACCGATGTAGGACTTCTGGCCTCCAGAACTGTGAGCAAGAAAATTTCTGTTGTTTAAGTCACCTAGTTTATGGTATTTCATTATGACAGCCCAGTTAGATTAATACAGGAACATATTGAGTTGGACGAGCACAAATACAGATTTCTTCATGCAAAAATTTTAAGGATTTGCATTACTGAATTTTAGAGTGGCGATGATTGTGGTTCTCTTATTCCTTAAAGATGTGATTTGCCTCAGGCCTTAGTTTCTTCCAGCTCCAGCTCATGTGATCGTGGGTCAGTCCTCCCCTGCCACAGAGGTTGTTATGACATCCTTTACAATGTCATTCCCTACCTTCACACTCGCATTCACACTCTGCTTCCTTGCCCCTCTCCTTGAAGTTGCTTCAAGTCTTGAGCTTGCATGGTACTTTCCCTTTGTTTCTTTTGGGAGGTACATTACCACCACTAACATGCTTATATGAGTCCAAAATTATTCATGAGAACACAAAATAAATGGCAGAAGAGCTTAGAGTAGAATAGACAAAAATGACTGCACTGCATACTCTAGGGTGTGGAATTCTAAGAGGCTGAAGGTGTATTCAGGATGCAAAGTTCACATTGGCTATGGCTGGAGATAGAGATAGAGATATACCGATACAGAGATAGATGTGTAGAGAGAAAAAGAGAGAGGTTGATTTATCTTTTTTTAACATTTCAATGATACATACAATAATAAATTACTCCATAAGAAAGTTTGTTAAATAAAGTGTGAATACAGAACATAAAAGTAAGTTTGACTTTTTCTGGGTTTTTTTTTTTTTGCATTTCATTAGTATTTCTTTTTATTTCAAGATGCTAGATCTACTAAGAAACGCCTTTGCCTAAGATTCTATGAAAAGGAAAAAAAATACTGCATTTTTATGACTCAAATCTTATTTTTTCCTTATTCTTTTGGCCTCTTTTTATAGTTTTGGTTGGTTCATTAGCATTCATAATAAAGAAACCCAGTATGTGGTATGTAATAGGAAGTACAACACAAACCTGGGTGGATAAGGAGTACTTGCTCTTGTCTGGTCACTCACAGTAGATGTAGAGAATTCCAGTTCTTTATCCACAGACGACAAATATTGCTGAGGCACGATGGACTAACCTTTTTGTTTTCTGCATTATATGCTTTATTTTGTCTCCTGGCTCTAGTTTTAACCTCACAGACTAACACCTCTGTGTCATTTCTCTATTATATAACAACTGTAGTGAGAGAAGGAAGGGGACTTCACATTGTGTAAAAAGCAAGGAAGAAAATCTTTGAAGGGGACCAAGGGACAAAACTTTGTGCTCTCCTGGCAGATAAAAAAGAAGACTATGGGTATTAGGATCTCTGAATATTTTTAATAATCATTATGTTGTTAATTATCCATTTTAAAGATTTTACTAAATGATTAAAAAAAAAAAAGGTTCCACTAGCCCTTTGCTAAGATTATTCAGCCACGCATAGAAATCAAATTAGGGATTTGATATCCTTAAATCTGTAGACTATTCCTTGTGTGATGAGTGTTTAGAATTCAATCACCATCTAAAGAGTTGCTGCTGTTCATGACTGGAGGTGTTTGTTTGGGGAAATGGGGTGAAATGAATGACATAGAGGTAACAGGCTGTTCCATCATTTTTTCCATCCTAAAAAACTTAGCACCTTCATACTCAGATATACTGACTTCCACCAAAAAATTCTGAAGAAAGATGTGGTTTTACCTTATCCAGTCAGGGCCACTGCCTTTATTTATAGTTATCTCAGCAAGTTAGAAAAAAGCAGCAATTAAGACAACTGATACTTTCATTACCCAATTGTCATACAATTGTTCGGGTTCAATAACCAGGATCTCTGGCTTCTTGGATGTCTGGGAGATGTTGGGAGCTGGGCAGGCAACAGCTATAAATGCAACAACAAACCACACACACACACACACACACACACACACACACACACACACACACATCCTATTGCACTTCAATTTTAGCTGCTTCCAAAATTTCGTCTTCCCTAATAGTGTCACTATCACTGTTTTGCTTCCCAATTGCAATAAAGCAGACTAAGGATAAAAAATGGCTTAGTTGGGCTTCCCTGGTGGCACAGTGGTTGAGAATCTGCCTGCCAATGCAGGGGACACGGGTTCGAGCCCTGGTCTGGGAAGATCCCACATGCCGCGGAGCAACTAGGCCCGTGAGCCACAACTACTGAGCCTGCGCGTCTGGAGCCTGTGCTCCGCAACAAGAGAGGCCGCGATAGTGAGAGGCCCGCGCACCGCGATGAAGAGTGGCCCTCGCTCGCCGCAACTGGAGAAAGCCCTCGCACAGAAACGAAGACCCAACACAGCCAAAAATAAATAAATAATAAATGAATAAATAAATAAATTTATTTTTTTTAAAAATGGCTTAGCTCTGGCCAGAATACAGACCAGGGGATTTAAAAAAAGACATAAAAGGAGAGAGATTCTTCTTACTCAGGCAGCATCAGAGGAAGTGACTTCAAAAAGGTGTCTCTTAGTACATGGGACATATTTACTTGGGAATCCTCTAATTTCGTGCAATCTATAAACCAGAGGATGATCTTATCAAGCATACTTTTACCAATAAACTCTAATGAGGTTTCTGTTTTCTTTGTGTTTTTGTTTTTCAGAGAGTAAAATAACTTTTCGTTCAAGTCAACATGTTGTGATACTTATTGTTTTTTAAAATTCCCTTTATACTTCACATTTCAAAACTTTATTAAGTTTTTGGTAATTATCTCTATGTGTATGAGTAAATCAAACTTCCTAACTAACTTCTCCAGAGATACTTATTTGCTGAAGCCATCTATAAACATAGGAAATAAACAAAAATATACTTGAATAATAAAAAAAGATTTGCAAGGACAAGGCACTAAAATGTATGCTCACTTTACATTATAAAAATGTCCCTTAGGTTATCTCCCAGAGCCTATTTAATTCTATTTCACACACAGCCTTAATAAGTTCAATTACCTGGTGTAAAAACTTACAGATACTATAACCTGTAAATTAGAAAGAGAAGGCTTCTAGAGGAAGATACACTGATAGTATAAAAAGTAATAATTGAGAATCTCAAAGTGAGGATAAAGGCAGACATTTATGGAAATTGAACATAGGATATAAAAATATTTATTTCTTGAGTTGTTTAATATATAGAGCATACTTATTGGTTAGTTAGGTTGTTCTTTCACTCAATAAATATTTCTTTATATTCACAAGGAGAAAAATAAGTGTGAACACCTGTAGGAATAGATAGAATAAAAGCTAATATTTATATTGAGCTCGCATTGTGCCAGATACATGTTAAGCTTTTCTCCTGCATTAATTTATTTAATTCTCGATGTAAAGAGTGGATATTATTGTTATGCCCATTTGATAGATAGGAAACAGAAATATAGAAAGGTTAACTAACTTGTCAAAGGCCACACACCCAGCAATCATTAGAGCTCAGTTGGAACTGGCTCCAGAACCCACACTCATGGACACTGCAGTAAATTTGCTCCTGAAAAGCAAACTGACTGTCAAATAATGGGCTTTGCACTGTAAAAATAATTTCAAAATAGGAACTTGAGTCTTACTGTTATTTGTCTTGTAAGATCTGTTCACTCCTTCTTCTATAATAACTTTACTAGATGGGCACACACCACCCAGCATGAGACTACATTTTCTAGTTTTCTTTGTAGCTACATGTCTTCCTAATAGAATGCAAGCTGAAATGATATATGTAACTTCCATTTCACAAGATTAAAAGAAATCTTATCTCCTGTATCCTCTCTTGCCATTGCCTATAGGTTGTCAAGTGTTGGTAGTGGCAACTCAGCTTCAACCATGTAGCCAAGAGCAACTGGAGAAACAAGATAGAAGTAATTTGGGTACCTGAATGACTTCATGGAACAGACCATTTGCAGCTGTGCTAAAAATAAATTTGGTCTTTGTCTTGGTTCCTGGCACGGAGATTCTAAAACCCTTGGAATTTCCTGAGCGATGAGTGATAGAAGTGTCTTTTGTTCTAACGGGGCGACTCTCGGCAGGCCCCTAGAGATAGCTTTAGGATGAGGCATGGTCACCAGAAGGCCAACCCTTGATTAGAAGCTTAAAACTGTCAGTTCTACTCCTCAGCCTCCAGGGATGGGTGAGGGACTGGAGATTGAGTTAATAACCAATGGCCAATGATTTAATCAACCACACCTAGATAATGAAACCTCCATAAAAATTCTAAATGATGGGTTTCACAGTGCTTCCAGGTTTGGGAACATATCCATGTGCCAGAAGGGCAGTGCATCCCAACTCCATGGGGACAGTGGTTCCGGCACTCAGGACCCTTATGGACCTCACCCTATGTACCTCTTCATCTGGCTGTTCATTTATAGCCTTTGTAATAAACTATAACAGAGTTTATAGCATTTTTCAGAGTTCTGTGAGTAGTTCCAGCAAATTATCAAATATGGAGAAGAGCTTATGGGAACCCCCAATTTTATAACCATGCCAAACTGAAGTGTGGGTAACCTGCGGACCTGTTACTTGAGACTGGCATCTGAAGTGAGGACAGTCTTGTGGGATTAAGCCCTTAATCTGTGGAGTCTGACACTAATTCTGGTTAGTCAGAGTCAGAATTGAATTGAATTGTAGGACACCAGGTTGGTGTCAGATAATTGGAGAACTGGTTGGTGGGGCGGGGGTGGGGGGAACTAATAGCAGCCTAAAGCCAAGTATCTCTAGAATGTTACAAGAGAGAGCAAGAAGCTTTAATTTTACTTTATATTTTAGGTGCCTTTCTTACAGCCTCTTAATCTGTTTCCTATCTAATATAGAACTAATAATGTGTTACGCAATGATGGCATTGTTGAAATACTGTGTGATCTATCTTGGAGGGAACTCTTTTCATGGAAAGTGTCATGATGCAATGGAAATTATTCAGAAAAGCAGGACAGATATCTAGGACTTAGTTCTAGATATATAACATTTTCCCTTTTTCAATATTTATTGAGCCCCCACCATGTGTCTTGTTACATATTGAGGATGTAAAAAGGATCTGTTTCCTTTCTCTGAAGAGCAAGACAATAAAAGCAAAAGGTATAATATAATATGAAAAGTGCAATAATGGAGAAAGAAGTTCTAAGATGCTAAAGGAGAGGGAGCCTAAATTGCAGGAAAGGGAAAGGAGAGAGAGCACAGCGACTTCCAAACAAAGCTGATGCTTGAGTTAAATTTTTGAGAATGAGTAGAAGTTCACTGGGCAGAAAATGGGGAGGGGGAGCTGTTCTGGGCACCAGCAACATCGTATACAGAAGCAAAGAGACGTAAATCAGTATGAGACAATGACTAGCCAGAAGTACTTCCTTATTGTTGAAACATAAAATAGAAAAGTGGGAAAAGATGATACAGGAGAGGTGCTGAAGAGTGTGTACTTTATACTGAAAACAATGCGAGGTCATTGAAACTTTTAAAATATGGGGCACGTGCTTATATCCATGTATTATATTTAATATATATTGTATACTAAATTCTCTGCTAATTATAGGGGATACAAAAAACTGAAACATGCTGTCTGCCTTCAAGAAGTTCAAAACCTATTGGAAAAACCACATAAATAAACAACAGCAATGCTTTGTGATAAATGTTACTAGGAAGGCAAATACAGTGTGTTTGTGTTATGGAAGAAGAGTAGAATGTGGGAAATTACGAAAATGAGAAAGAAGACGTTTCATTTGAGGAATTGTAAGTAGTTTAAAAGTGATTTGGGGGGTGGGAAACAGTAAAGACAACAGAGAATGAATTTGGAAAATAATTAGGGGCCAGATCAGGAAGATCTTTCACGCCATATTACAGAGCATTTATTTTATTCTGAAATCAGTCACGAACTGTGAAAAGAGAAATCTAGGAGCCACTAGATGTGATGCAGGAGGGAAAGGGAAGAGGATGAACATTCTTATGTGTCTCCTTGAGCAACTGGAAAGATGAGGTCTTTGAGATAGGAAATAAGTGGTACAGAGTCAATTCAGGAGCAGGAAAATAATGAGCCATTGCATGTGGGCTCTGTTACATATTTCCTGTTCCTTATTCATTTTCTATTTCTCTCTTCTTTGTTCCTTATTCTTTATCCTATACAAGCTTCCTGCCTTCCGCCCCATTTTGCAATTCTCTGGACCCTTGGGAATAGAGACTGACTGCTTCATGCAATGTTAGATAAAGTTTGTTTTTATCACCTTGACTATCCTCTTTAATCATCTTTTAACATTTAAGCATTTTAACACGGTCACATAGGTCACATAAAGCCAGGCATGGGTTGTTGGAATCTGGATAGAAAAAGGAGGAAATGTGCAAGTAAAATGATTATTTGTTAAGTAATTCTGATTTTTTTTCAACACAAATAAATCTTATTTATAACTTATGTTTTGAAATAGAAGGGTTTCATACATCATTTTCCCCAAAGATTATTTCCTAACCAGACAGAATCCCCAGCAAATTATTGTTAAAAATCCAAACCAAACGAAACCAAAACTAAAACAGTAACAGAAAAAGTCACATTGTAAAAGAGAGGATTTATAAATTTTCATAATGCAGAAGGTAATTCTGAGAATTAACCATCTTGATGTTAATGACTCCACTGCTTAACCTCTCTACCTTTAAGAATCTGTCCTCTACCAGTGTGAGAACAGAACAGAGGACTGTAATTTATAAGCATGTGTAATGGTGTCCTATAGGCCAGATTCCCACTGCAACACATGGAAAGTTGAAATCCATGAGTGAAGATATAGCCTGGGACTATGGCCTCAGAACCCCAAACAGAGCCAGGCTTTGAGAAAGAGTCTCACAATTTGTACTTATTTCTTATCAAGTAGCTATTTTTCAGGAAGCAGCAAAAAAGTTTTGTTTTGTTCTGTTCTATTTTTCTAAAGGAAAGAGGGGAGTTCTCAGATTATAAGCAGTATTCTTATATTCCTAATCATGCAGAAAACTCTTGGAAAGGATGGTTGTTAAACCAACCAGCTGTTTTGTGTTTTGAAGCCTTTAGGAAAATGTGGCTTTATTCACAACACTTTTCATTGAAGCAGCAGCAACATCCGAAGCAACTTGTTCACACAAAGCTCCGGTTTAACAGAAGAGAGACCGGGAAAGAGAAAGCTCAAGTAGGAGAAGGTGAGGGTAACTTCAAAATCACAGGCGTCCTTGGGAGCAGACACAGTGGCCAAAGAGGACAAAGACCACATAGTGAGCCTTTGACAACCGAAGAGTGGCTCAGGAGTTCTTGTTATTCGAGCAAAAAATAAAAAGATTATTTTTCCCCAGCAATGATTAGTACAGGCCATTGAAGAAGGAGCTCTTAAGACTACAATGTGCTCTGTCAGTTCTCACAGAAGTTTTCTTTCCTCTAATGAATGCCCAATATAACCACTTGTGCTGCTACCCCGTAAAGTCATGCTGTAATCCCCATGAATGATGCTCGAGACAGCACCAGTGGTGACATCTCCCTGCACTCTCTTATGCGAGCAGCGGGGAGACCCTCAAAGCTGGAGACTTGCAATGTAAAGGAAAAGATAGAGTTTATTATTCGGCTGAGATGTTGCCCATATGTCCGCGTGTGGCAATAGTGTTCTTTTTTCCTATATGTGTCTTCAAAGGGATAAATAAACACCACAGCACTGAGTTAGTGCAGGGTACATGAATGCCCTCTTGATGTTTAATTGCAGGGGAAGTGTCCCCTGGAAATGAGCCAGGGCATCTTGTGAATCCCACAGCTTTCGTTTAGTGCTGCCCCTGCCTCACGGCCACTGAGGTGCTGTGATCTTATTCACTGCCCCATACCCAAAAGCTGTGTACAATTTTCTGCTCTGCCTAGTAGGGATGATTTAGCCATTGTTATGTTTAGGTCAGAGTTACTTTAATTGCCCCTACTGTTAATGCACTGTAATACATATGTTAATACTCATGGCACTCTGCTTAGGGGACCTTTGGGTTATTTAGTGTCAGCCCATTTCACAGGCATAGACCAGGCTCTGGAAGTTTCACTCCTTCACAATAGCACTTTGCACTCATTAATTCTTACAGTGCTCTTGAGTGTGAAGCAGATTATATTCATAGCTGCAGCAGCAGTACTAGAAGTAGTATTTCCCAGTACCCTGCTATGTGTGTAGCCTTCTTTGCTAAATAAAAGATCCAGTTACCTGCTAGACATCAAACTTCTTTTTAAAAAATTTTTATTAAAGTATAGTTGATTTACAATGTTTCAGGTGTACAGCAAAGTGATTCAGTTATACATATATATATGTATTCTTTTTCAGATTCTTTTCCATTATAGATTATTACAAGATATTGAATACAGTTCCCTGTGCTATATGGTAGGTCCTTGTTGTTTATCTATTTTATATATAGTAGTATGTATCTTTTAATCCTAAATTCCAAATTTATCCCTCCCCTCCTTTCCCCTTTGGTAACCATAAATTTGTTTTCTATGTCTGTGGATCTATTTCTGTTTTGTGAATAATTTCATTTGTTTCCTTCTTTTAGATTCCACATATAAGCGATATCATATGATATTTGTCATTCTCTGTCTGACTTACATCACTTAGTATGATAATCTCTAGGTCCATCCATGTTGCTGCAAATGGCATTATTTCATTCTTTTTTATGGTTGAGTAATATTCCATTGTATAAATATACCACATCTTCTTTATCCATCGTTGATGGACACTTAGGTTGCTTCCATGTCTTGGCTATTGTACATAGTGCTGCTATGAACATTGGGGTGCATGTATCTTTTTGAATTAGAGATTTCTCTGGAAGCCCAGGAGTGGAATTGCTGGATCATATTGTAGCTCTATTTTTAATTTTTTAAGGAACTTCCATATTGGTTGCTGCACCAATTTACATTCCCACCAACAGTGTAGGAAGGTTCCGTTTTCTCCACACCCTCTCCAGCATTTATTATTTGTAGACTTTTTGATGATGCCCATTCTGATACCTCATTGTAGTTTTGATTTGCATTTCTCTAATAATTCTCTAATAATTTCTCTGATAATTGAGCATTTTTCATGTGCCTGTTGGCGACATCAAAATTCTCTCATCTCAAGCTCCCAGTTGATTGAAGTCCAGTGTTAGTTTCCTGCTGCACTGGACACACCAATGCTTAGAAGATAATTCCTTCCTTGATACACTTGCAAGCATAACCATTATACCAACCTCTTATTGGGAAGGATCACAATCACCCAGACATTACTTCTGACCACAGCATAACATACTTTTAGCTATAGTCCCTAGGAGAAGCTTTGGTTTATTTGAGATATTATGAATAGAATCATGGACTCCTACAATAATACATCTAAATTATTCTAGAGATAATCTCATTCAATTTCATATACGTATATGAGTGCTAAGGAGAGTAGGTGATTTGCCCAAGATCATCCAGCTAATTAGTGTCAGAGATGGTGGCAAGCTGGATTTCCAGAATTCCCTGCCCCTTTATCCCCCCAAGCTTTCCAGAGACCAGGCTGTCAAAGCCATGACTAAACTCTGTGGAAACCTTAGATCCTAGGAGATGCGTCTTGGTTTCTTAGGCAGTACTAAGATGTGTTTTGCTACCAACACTTGACCAGCTAATACTGAGCACTTACAGTGTGCAAGACACTGGATGTAAGACTAGGAATACAGATATAAAAGTCATATTGAGGCTCTGTGTTCAGAGTAGTCTCTATGTTAGGCCATACTCTGACACCCAGGGCCATCTGATATTTACAGATGTGTCTGGAAGAAGTTGTACTCCTGAAAAAAATATCCTCTCTTTTGTTAAGCAGAATTAAAGGTAGAGGGTAAAGACCATTTTCAATGAAGCTGAAAGGATAAGTTAATTACTTTAGAATATAACCTATGAAATAGGTAAGTATGTAGATGGGATGACAACATAAGTAATTAGTTTTAAATAAATAATGAAATTAAAACCAAAGTGTCTTTTTATTAGCTATAAACTGGGGTAGGGGATAAGTGCATTTAGTAGGGACACAGAATAGAAGCAGAACACAATGGAAGTGACATACTAGAATTAATCATTTCTTCTCTAATTTATTAGAACTGCTTCCTGCGGGAGATGAGATTTCAAGATCTGTGTGAGTGATGAAGAAAAGGGAATTTGTCAGGGAGAATCAAAAGTTTTGTGAGAGAAAGCAATTTGCCCAAGGTCACTTAACTAGCCAGTGTCAGAGTAGGGAATTAAACACACTGAAAAGAAATGAACGTTTCTATAGTGAGTCTCTTATAAAAGCACCTTCAAGCTGATGTCAAGAATTTTCTCCAGGAGGTAGATGAGAATTACGGTGACCTTCATGAAATTACACATTTTGTCTCAGAGGAAAGGAACTTTTAGATTTTTTCAATTGAGAAACCCGGGTTCCAAGGGCAGATCTAAACCTCCTTTCTCAATTGTCCATGAAAATGCTTTCCAAATCTCTATTGAACCTAGAGCAAGACAGAAATATCCATATAAAATAGATGAAAACTTGACTCAACCCTTCATCTAAGGAGTGCAATCCTCATTTTCCTCTTAAAAGTAAGAGTAATAAATGAATGCAAACATTCACAGCCAAACGTCTGTCAAGAATCTCTCCCAACTAATTAACCTGCGTAAGGATGGAGCAAAGCAAACAGCATGGCTGATCACATAAATGCCAACTCAGAGAGAAATTTCTTTCAATTACTCATATCACCTGGACCTGCAAATATACTTTCCTTAGGATCAGATATCCATCCTTCCTAGCCCCTAACCATTCTCTTGCCTACTTGTTCTTCATAGCAAGCATCCCTATCTGAAGTTTTATTACTTTTTTCCCCCCCAATTCTCTCTTCCCTATTCGAGTGAAATCTCTGTGAAGGCACAAACTATGTAACTATGGTCACTGCTGTAATCACAGCACCTAGAATAGGACCTAGTGCATAACTAACATTCAATAAACATTTGCTGAACAAATAAATGTCTAACAAATGCCATAAAATATTCAAAGTAATTTTTTTCCTATTTTTTCCAAAAAACACAGAGTGTGAAATTATTGAATGAAAGCTGAGGGTAAACAAGTGGTGTTTTATATAATGCAAAGTTTCATCATTGGTCCAGATGGTAGTTACTAAGATTACAAGTTATATATTGTGAAAAGTATCTTCTTACACGTGTGATATATAGGATTCACCCTGAAGACTACAGATGGTTGTTTCACTTGAGACACAGAATTCTAGAGATCATGCAGTAAGAATCACTAATAGGAGTTACTGATCACACAGGAGCCAGTGTGATATTTTTAAAACATACATCGTTTTATGCCATTCCACTACTTATAAAGCATCTAATGATATTGCAGGTGTATAATCCATAATCCTCACCATGGCTCAGAAGCTCCTACCCGAGCTACTCCTACTTACCTCTCAGAATTTATCTCCTACTGTTTTCTGTTTTACTTAATGGGCTTGTAATTTCTCAGTTCCACTGGCCATCTTTCTGTCCCTCAGATACCTCAACTTGGTGCCTGACTCAGGGCCTTTGTACTCATAGTTCTTCTGCCTAGAAAGTTCTTACCACAGATTTCCACATGGCCAGCTCCTTCTCAACATCTAGGTTTTGATCCAAATGTCACCTTCCTGGGAACCTTCCTTGATCATTTTGTCTCATTTAACCCGTTTCAGTTACTCTCTATTATATCATACCTTTAATTTCTTTTTTCATAGCACTATTTGAATTACATTATTCATTTACTTGCTTGTTCATTACGTGTCTTGGCTCACTAGCTGTAAGAGAGAAGCTGTGCATGTTCTGTTCTTCTCCATCTCCCCTGTTTAGTTACTGGATGTAGTAAATATATAATGAATGGGTTAATAAATCCTAGAGTTTTAACAGGCAGAGGGGATGGGGCTGGTCAGGAGCCTTCCATGGGAGCAGTACCATACACAGGACAGTGGAAATGCCAGTGGCATATAAACAGAGAGGGAGGAGACTTTAGCAGGCTGGTTCCAGAGCCTCAGTGTTGAAGCTGTGACCTTCCCAATTATACAGTTAACTTCTTCAAGTCAGGGAACTGGGTCTCAATCATCTTCGTGACTCTGGGTCCTAGCATAGTGTGTAACTTATGTTAGGGTTTCAATAAATGCTTATTGAAATGAATTAGCTGACTTCTCTTAAATAGCATATAAATGTATTTGTGGCTCCAATCTTAAGCCCAAGAGAGACTTCTTTCCTTTTTCCCTTATTAGAGGAAAGCTCTTTTTCATGAGTTATCAGCAAAGAATTGTGTCTAAAAGCAAGTCACCCAGGTGCTGCAGTGTGTACATGCTCTAGCTTCACTTTATCACCTGAGGTGGTGTCTCATAAATTTATCAGCTGAGGTTTATGAGTGATTGGGGTGGAGATTCTCTTAACCATGTATTCTGAAGGTGACCTTTGAATTTGTTTTTCATACAAGCTTAAAAGGCTGACTATCTCGGCAGGTTGTTCAAGAGACAAAAGGGACCTCACCCTCAGCCGTACCTGTCACCAGTACAGTGAACAGCAGTGCCAGCCCCCTCTGTGAGGGAGGCATTCCTTGCAATCACCCGGCCCTGAAAGTTCAAAGGCACCCAAAGGCTTCCCTGGCATTTCAGGTGGCGGAGACATTTGATCTAAAGGTACTTCTGTCAGACATGAAGTGTTAGTGTGTGAGGTTACTCTCACTTCCTCTGAGTGAATATAAAGGGTATGGATTGAGAATTGGGGGTAAGAGGGGGAAATAATTTATCATTTGCAGAAAGGAGTGTAACAGGTGTCAGCATACTAAATAGAAATTAAATACAGATCACAACAAGTGCTCATGGAGGAGTGGGTGATGTGAATTTGGCGGCTCACATAGTCTTGAATCTCATCAAAAAGGGTGATAGATTCATTTTTTCCCTTCAAAAAACACAGCAGATTTTTTTTCCCATTTGTGTCTATATTTAGAGGGTTATTCAATAGATCTCAAGTCTTAGTTTAAATCAAGCCATGTGTATGTGTGTGTGTGTGTTGGGGAGATATTCTACTGGATCTGAGCTTAAATGTGCTGGTGAAAACAGGAAGAGTGGAGGAGCAGCCTCTTTCCTTTCTTTTTGAAGACGAGGAGTTCTGAGGAGAGTCAGTGAGATGTAAAATGAAGGTCTGGATATTTGGCCATGGAAATAGCCCTGCTGCTTGGGCTTGTCCCAGTGTTCACAAGGCATAAAAAAAGAAAGAAACAGAAAAGTGTTGATATGTTCCCCAAATGGTACTTAGCTCTCAGATCAAGGATGCTTGGGTCTAGATCTAACTATGTCATAATGTGTCATAATGTGAAAACGAAAGTTGTTGTCCTTCTCTGGGCCTTAGTACAATCATTATTTTAAAGTGAGGAGGAAGGATTATGATTTTGTCTCTGAGGTTCCTTCCAACAGTGTCCCAGGGTCTAAAAGAGGCCAGGCCCCTGATAACGAGAGGTGATGACTGAACCAGTGGCTTATGTCAATGACACGACCCAGAGAAAACGCTGGCTGTAAAAGGATGGCATTTGAACAGTACACACTGATGGAGGTAATTTTATTTTGAAAAGTCTGTAAAGATGTGCCTGATCCAGAAACCAAAAATTAGAAGATTGACACCTGGACCCAAGGGAGCATCAAGATGACCCATGAATGAATCAGATTCAGCGGCAAAGAGTGCTGTTGGTTAAACGTGCCCATTCTTACCCTTTAAAAAAATTTTTTTTTATTGAGGCATAATTGACATATTAGTTTCAGGTGTACAATTTGATGATTTGATATTTGCATATTTTGCAAAATGATCAGCACAATAAATTTAGTTAACACCCGTTACCATATATAGTTACAAAACTTCTTTTTCTTGTGATGAGAACTTTCAAGATCTACTCTCTTAGCAACTTTCAAATACAGTATTATTAACTGTCACCATGCTGTACATTACATTCCCATGACTTATTTATTTTATAATTGGAAATTTGTACCTTTCGACCCCTCTTCATTATTTCACCCACCCCCATTGCAGATATTATGTTAGAAAGTGAGTGTAGGCAACTAGTCAGGCCAGAAGAATAAGTCATGGGTTGATTCTGTACTCAATTGCTGATCTCTTTTACCAACCTTTAGTCTCAAGCAAACATTAATTGAACGCTCATATATTCAAGATATAAGGGTAAATACCTGATCTCAAAGAATTTAACATATGGTAGACAAAGTCTCTTAAGTACTACAGCAACTACAATACATATGAAGGATAAGGACCACAGAAGAAGAAAGGACAGACTTAGGCCACCAGAACAGCATCACAAAGTAAAATTTTATAGCTGTTTGAGGTGAAAGAGGTGAATTCCAGGGGAAGTGAACAGTGAAAATCTGAATAAGAGATTCTTCTAGCAGGTTTTAAGATTGAGAAACATTTTAAAATAGAGGAGATAGGGAAAAGGAATGAGGAAGAGGGAGACCGACTAAAAGCAACAGGCTGGGGGAGCATGAGAGGAAACATCAGGATGGCTGCTCTTCAGGGATTAGGTGAATGAACAACTCTGGGCTCACAAGTCATTATTAAATGAAATCTATCTGACTTCGAAGACAATACGTGTGGCTAACACCGGGTTTGAATCCTTATACAACATGTTTTAGCTCTTTGATCTTGGGGAAGTTATGCCAACATCATTTTATTCATTTGAAAAATAGTAATTTTATTATTCAAGGATTTGTTGTAAGGATAAATGTGATAATATGAAAAAACAAAATAAGTACTTACGAAAGGATAGTTATTAGCATATATCATGCCATCGTTTGGTTATACATATTCTCATCATGTAAAGGAAGCAACACCAAACTTGCTCACCTTATTTCAAATAAGTATAAATCTAGAAGACCTGAAAGCAACATAGTAGTGAAATCCACAAGAAAAAAAAAAGCCAGGGGCAGTAGGGAGTAAATAGCAATAGAAACAGAAGTAAGGTCAAATAGGAGAATAAAAACAGTTGTATTAGGCAGGTATGTAAATAGCTTCAAATTTCACGCGGGCTAATTAGAGTGCTTGTGGATAAATGAGATGTACAAGAAATAAATTCCAAATATTCTTTCTTTGTTTAAGTAATGAAAAATTAAGCTGTTTGATTGGCTACTTTAAATAGGAAGAGGAATCCGGAAAAGCGAAATGTCCATTTTCATTCTGGATTAATGATTCACTACCCAAGTGTGAAATTAGATAAATACACACTCCTTCATGCAGAGCTAAAATTTGAAATGCCCAGGGATTTTTGACAGTGTGACACAGCGTCTCTCTTTTCCCTTTCTGATTATTTTCCATAATTTGAAGAATGGTGTCAAAATGTTTGTCACTATGACAGAGAAAAAGAGAGAAAAGAGAAAGGTCTTATTATTCATCAAAAGCATACTGCAAATCAATTCCAAAGCTCTTTGCTTCCTTGATAAAGCAGATGAAAAATAAAAATGTGCTTTCGTGTAAAGCAAGATGACCTTCTGTTTTAGTGATTCTTGAAAAGATTTCACATAAGCCTCTCTTAGAAAGATTTATCCTTATTCACTGACTCATCTCTACTTTTTCTAGCACTGTTCAGTGGAAATTGCAGGAACTGATTCAAAGAAAAAAGAAATAGGAACATAATAAGCACTGGGTTCTCAAGAAACTTTTTAATTAAAAACTCTATTTGCCAAATATTTGTCATAGAGAACAACGGTACAATTAATGATCTGATTTTATGCACATTTACTATAATTTGTTTTGTCAAAGAACTTCTTACTAACCCCTTTCACAGTTTTGATATGAACTAGGAAGTTCTGCCACATTGAAGATATTCTCAGAGAAAAGCAAGCAAGCAATGACACTGTCAGGTCAATCATGAATCAGAAAGATGCTTTGTTTCTGCTATGCAGGGATTTTATGATGCTCTTGAACATTTTCATATGCCTTGGGAGGGATGTAATGTAACAATCCCAGAACATGTAGTATTCAGAAAAAAAAACAAACAAAACCCTGTATATCAAGGGGCCACAACTTAATCTTGTGTGCATAGCAGTCTTCTGGCTTATATTATGCAGTGACACAAAATCCTACATGCTCAATCTAAGAAACGTGGTGAGGAATCCCTACCCTGGATACAGAATCAAATCCTGTGAGATATGCTGGAATTCAATAATAAACATTTGCAGACCTTGTTGATTCAATATTCAATTTGACGCATTTGGATAAATCCAACATTGCCCAGCTGTTTCCCAACAAGGTCGCTAGGGAAGCAAAGTAGCGCTGGAGGAGGCCCAACAAAGAGCTGACATTTCAGCAAATTTGAAGGGCACGCTAGATGACCCAGAAAATGCCACTCCCGTAAACGCAAGAACAGACATCTCCAGGTCAGAGGGAGTATTCTGGCATCTGAAAAGCACATAAGTACAACTGGCCTCTTCTGCGCTCCCAACAGGGGAAATACACTGGGAAGCAGTCCAACTGGGTTGAAAAGGTTGGTAGAAAACCTTGATTTTTATAGCTCACCATTTTAAAAGGTCAAAATGCATCACTTATTGAATTTTCAACTTCTAAGAAGGAATTTTTCTCAAGAGAAAGCTGTCAGCTCATGTATCATATTTCAAAGGTGTCAGAAAATACATGTTTGTCTTGACTGCAGTCCTCATCAGGACTGGTGTGAATGCCATAATTTTCATTTTTCTTATGGGAAATGAAGGAGGTGAGGAATAACAAGTAAAGTGACGTTGAGTATTTTTTGAGTTGCTATGAGATTATATTCTTGTTTCTACCCCTTGTTACTGACCCAGTATAACCCTTAAACGCAAATGCACACATCTCTACATAATAATCATCTTGGAACAACATGATTTAGATGTCACATTTCAAAAGCCCCTCTTCTTTCTCTGGATCAGTTTTGACTACTACACTTAGATAAAGGAGAAGTCAGTGGCTCATTCAAAAGTGAACCAGTAAGAAACAGACTTATTTGATATCCCTACAGGCAAACCTCCAGATAAAGAAAGTATCAGATGGTAAGGCTGGTAACACTTCCTTTTCTTGCTCCTCTGGTGGCTGAGTGACAATATCAATTCCCCCTTAGAGGACAGTAAAATAAGATGGTTCACAGCATTTAGTGCTCATATCCTGGAGCAAAAAGAGTGTGGAGAAGCTGACAAAGACATCTCACCCTCAGTCATGCCTTATGCTGAACAGAAATCCTTACAGCCTCTGGGTTCCTATGAAAGCTATTATTTCCACTCTGTGGAGAAGAGTTGGCTGGCACAAGAGTTCAGTTACACAAATGATTGAAGATATTTAAAAAGCTCTGGCTAGACTCAGTCTAGCAATCAATGTCTTCAGGTTTGGATTTTGGGTGAGGCAAATATTATTTTAAAAAGAATGAAATACTGCCATTTGCACCAACGTGGATGGACCTAGAGAATTTTATGCTTAGTGAAATAAGTCAAAGACAAATACTCTATGATATCACTTATATGTGGAATCTAAAAAATAATACAACTGAATGTATATGCAAAACAGAAACAGACTCACAGATATAGAAAACAAACTTGTGCTTATCAAAGGGGGGGACGAAAAGGGGGAGGGACAGATTAGGTGTATGGGATTAACAGATACAAATTACTATATATAAAAGAGATAAGCAACAAGGATATACTGTATAGCACAGCGAATTATACCCATTATCTTGTAATAACCTATAATGGAGTATAATCTGCAAAAATACTGAATCACTATGCTGTACACCTGAAACTAACATAGTATTGTAAACCAACTGTACTTCAATTTTAAAAAGTTACTGCTCTCCTCCAGTGGATTTTATTTTAATACCAACTAATAAAATATCATATGCAGAAATTATACATTTTACTATTTGTCACGATAAATCATTTACACAGTGTCAACTCAGCAGAGAGAGGAAAATTAGGGCATGTAAGACAGCACATTGCAGAACTGTTCAACGTGGAAAATATATACCTGACAATTTTTTAGCATTTTTTAAAGAAAGACCTCTTTTAAAAGATAGTTGTTATGGCACATTTAATTAAAATACTGCATTTGTTTGTATATCTTGCAGTCAAATCATGTTGCAAGTACATATCTGTATATAGTTCACTAGGTACCATTTTAAAATACATACGGTGAAGGTTTGTCAATGGAGTAAATGACTAGCCAACTGGTCATTCTCCCAATATTGATATGGGCAGCTGTTAAACTCTACTGACTGATGTTCTATACTTTATGAATAAAATGATAATTTCTGGATTCTTGTATTTGAGTTCATTTTGTCTTTTTGGTCACTGCACAGCTATCCACTATTGGCAGAATCCTGTATATTAAATTACATCATATTCATCTGCCAATCGTCTGTGCCTTAAAAAGGAAAAAAAAAATTGTTGATTATCTAGTCTACTGAAATATATAGTGCCAATCTCCTAGGCTGCCTTCTAGGAATGAAGTCACTTACTTAATGAATTGATGAATTGGTTCCCCAACCCTGCCCTCTGTTGATGCTATTGTGGCCCATTTTTTTCTCTCATCTCCAGAGGGAATAAGTCTCAGTTTGGATCCAATTTTCACTCCTCTCCAGCCCCCAATAAAGGACTGTTTGGACTCTGAGTGTGTGTGTGTGTGTGTGTGTGTGTGTGTGTGTGTTTGTTGGGGTTGAGTTCTATTGAAGATGAGAGATCAGGAGGTAAGGTACATAAATCTTCCCTTTCTTTTCTCAGAGTGAGGCATCTTATACAAACAGGTATGAGGGATGTACCCCAAGGAAAGACTTCTACTTACCACAGATTAAAGTCCCACTGGAAAATAATGACCTAGGAATTTAGAAGAGTGCCTCAAGCCAAACAGGCATAGGAATCACTTTGGGACTTGTTCAGTTTCTGGTCCTCAGACAAGACTTTGAGTAGCAAGGTAACAGACCATATGTGTTCCTTAAAAAAATGTGCAAGTTTAAGATTAACATATACACACTACTATATATGAAATAGATAAACAACAAGGACCTGTATAGCACAGGGAACTATATTTAATATCTTGTAATACCTATAGTGAAAAAGAATCTGAAAAAGAATAGATATACATATATGTATAAATGAATCACTTTGCTGTACATCTGAAACTAACATAATATTGTAAATGAACTATACTTCAATTAAACGTTAAATTTTTTTTAAATGTGCAATTATTCTTAGATTTCAGAATTAAGCAATCATCCTATTTTAAAGAGTCCTAAAGAGGATTCTATAAAATCTAGTTAAATTTGGTTTACAAAAAAGATTTTGGTTATCACAAAATTTTAGGAAATGTTCATTATTTTCTCCTCTTGGAGATTTCAAATACAGTATTAATATACAAAGGATATAAGAAATCCTACCATAAAGAAATCTCTTTACATTTGTTCAATCCGATATTTCCTGCACTTATTTGGTAAACAAAACATTTTTTAGAGATAACATCTGTAACGGTGAAGAAGCAGTTCTCCATGGAACACACTTTAGAAATGTTGTTTAGAACTGATATTCATTTCTGTACTGTTTTGTTTTTCAAATTCCCTAGATTATGGGGGGTCAGGAGCAGGTGCACAGCATGCTATAGGAAAAACAACATAGAATTTAGAAAGGCAGACCTGCGTTTGAGCTACACTTTGGGACCCAAAGGCAATGGTCCCTGTTGCTGTGCTTGGCATGGACTGTGTGAAAACAGCCAGCAAAATCTACCATGCTCAGTTGTAGGATATTTGAACCTAGACCTGGAAAATAAGAATTTTAGCCAAGACTATGATAGACTGCTGACCACAGGCCTTGTCTCCACATTCTTGCACTGAGCGGGGAAGACCTTCACCAAAAAATGTCTGGCCACATTTTTTGATGACACTAGTAAGTGAGGTCTCAGAGCTAGATTTTGTGCAATTTAGAAAATATATACATTGACACAAATATTATATGTATATGAATGAAACGTAATAATTTTGGTACATTATTTTTGAAGAGTTTATACTTGTTATATTTAAAACACATGTGTAAAGCAAAGCTTTTATTAAATACAATAACAAAACAGCACTAGTTTTAAAGGAGGGGCAGGAAGGACCTAAAGAGAGAGTGAACAATGGAATACAAACAAAGTACTGAAACACAGAAGAACAGTTACAAATTGGCTTGGGTCCAAAAAGGAGAGAAGAGAATAGGGATCCTGATGCCAATTAGAAACATGCCGCATGAACTCCTGTCCTCCTGCATCTTTCATACTCTTCCACATTTTCTTGTGAAATATCATCTTCAGGCTATTTCTGAGAATTTGGGCTAGACCAGAGAGGCTACACTGGAATTCTCACAGTTGTCCCTAGTATTGACATTTTGCCTGTGAATATATTTATTATTATCATTACCCTGCAGAAACTATTTTTGCAATATATAGCATTTCTAATATGTTAAGGTATAATAAAATTGTCTTTGATGCCTAGCTAACATATTTAGAGTTTCGACTATTTTTGACATTTATTATTGATTTCCAATAAAAACAGGTATGAAACAAAAAAAAGTAAATTTAAATTTCAATGTTAAACACTAATACTGTGGAGATGATGAAATTTGCTATATTATTCACATCTACATTTTATAGAAATCAAAAAGGAATAGTCAAGGTGGCGGTAATCACTTAAAACTTTTTAAAAATCTTAAAAATGTCATTATCATTTTTCAGCAAATAATACCTTTACTTAACCCTATTAACTCTGATGGATAATGATGCAACTGTTCCAATATTACTCAGAGCCTATGGATTTGCATGCTCTGAGACCAAATATATACATGAGTTTTCACTGCCTGATAGTGTTATTTACTGTATATTAACTTTTTTCGTATATTATATGAAACCAGCACGGGAGACATTCATCAGAATGAAATGTAGTTACTTCCAGAGAGACTCATCCAGGCTGTATGGTAAACTGTACCAAAGTTGCTTTCTCTAGTACATGTGTTTTTACATATAGCTTAGATTGATCTTTGGGAATGTTAACATTTGCATTCAGTTAAGAAATATTTATTGGCCAACTGTGTACCAGGCAATGCGTTAGTCACTGGGGATAAATCAGTGAATATTTAAAAAGACAACATTCCTATTCTCATTGAATTTACATTCCAGCATGAGTGGGGGTAGGAGAGATGGTGAGGGAGACAATACGAAATACAACAAATAAACAAAATAATTTCAAACAATGTCAAATGTGACAAGATAAAACAGGGTGATGTAAAGAGAACGATTGGGGGGGTTACTGTGAGATTCAGAAAGGTCTTACTGAAGAAAATAAATTTAAGCTGCAATCTGAAAAATGAGGATAAGTCAATAATTGGAAGAAACAAAAGAAGAACATTCTAATTGACATGTTAACACAATTTAAAAGTCCCTATGAAAGAGGACATTTGGTTTCTTTCAGGAACAGAAAGAAGACCAGGAGACTGGAGCGTGATGAGTGAGCGATGAAAAGGTGTGAGGAGAGGTATGGAACAGGGGGACACCAAGGTGGAGAGGTGTGGGATTGGTCTGTCCTGGAGCAGAGGACATGGTTTAGCGTTGCTGGTGCACGATGATAACAAAAAGTAGATGGACTTTTAGTTGGTTTCATTATTAAGTTATCTACAGACAATACAGCCCCTTGCTGCCTGCACCTGGCAGGGGCAGGGACGGGGGGTGGGGGGACTGGATTGCCTCCCCTTACACAGTCACATATACACATAAACATCACCCTCGGTAAACTACTACTGACCTAGGTGTGATCCCAATCACTTATAGAGTAGAGGTGCTAAGTCTTGGCTTAGGGAGTAGGGCTGGTCTATATTTGTGTTTTATTTGGCTTGCATAGTATTTTGGAAAATAAATGTAAATGCTTTTCAATATTCAAAGATTTGGAGATTTTACATAAAACTGTGGATTTAAAGTTCCTCTTCAAAAATCAGATCATCTGGCAACAATGACTCCACTTTTATCCACAAAAATCATGCCATTTAGATAGGGAAGTCGCATTCCACTTTGCCACAGTACCTACTATCCCATAGTGTCTCAGTTGCAATCTACTTCACTCATTTACACTTCCTTCTTGGCACTATAGGCTCTTGGTTTTGCCATCCCACAGAGAAAGCATGAGACATGTTTGTTCAATGTATGTTTACACCGGGGAACCGATTTTTTTTTAATCAGTCTGGTTGCTGTGAGGAGGATAGATTCTTTACATATGGGCAAGGGTGAGACTAAAAACACCAGTTAGGAAAACAGTAGAATATCCAAAGGAAATAAAATGGTAGCTTGGAGGAGAGTATAAGCAATGGGGATGAAGAAGAGTGGATGAGACAAAAAATAGGAGTTTCTGGGGGATTTGATGGGCGTGGGGTGTAAATAAGGGAAAAAATTGAAGGATGAAATATGACTCTAATTTCTGACTTGCAAATGTTTCGGCCTGAAAATATTGGTTAATGTGGGCGGAAATAAAAGAAGCTTAGAAATCAGTTAAAGCTAAAATGGGTTCTGTTTGATTTTTTGGAACTAGTCATGAAGAGCAAGGAATTTGTTTAATGTTTTTAATTGAAAAGACTCAATACCTAAATATCTAACATGCTTCTTTTATTTCCAATACTGACTCTTAATTGCATAATATCAATCATTTTCCTTTTCCAGCCTTGATTCCTCTTTTTCTTCATAACCAGAAGATCTAGTTTCTCATGATACTGCATCCCTTTTATACTTATGGTTACAAGTGTACCTTTTAGGATACTATGTATAATTACACTGTAAATAGGTTAATGAGGCTTGATGTTGGATACACATTATTGAATTCTTTTCCTTTAGTTTTATAGATAGTCATAGTGTTGGACTATTATTTGCTTAATGCAATCATCTCAGAGGAATTGCTGATAAAAATGTGTTCTCACATAACACTAGTTAACAGTGTTAACTAGCTACTTAATTACTGCATCTAAATAAGTCAAACATGTTGAGATATCAAGGATTTTGTGAAGATCTTATGTGCTGCCATGATTTCGAGAGGCTGTGGACTCCAGAAAGAAGGTCTTGAGGATTCAGGGTCAAATGTCCCGAGGAAAGAATAATCCTTAAGTCTCTTAAAAAGATTTAAATTTCAAATTCATGAAGGAAAGTCCACAGGTTTAAATAATTAGCAGCACAACTACTGGTGGAAAATTCTACATAGATTAGAGGAGGGGGAAGGGTGATAGGCAGGTAGGATAACGAGAGAAAATATGGCAGGCAGTATGTTCCACTTGATGGAGGGAAAAGAAGATTTGAGCCAAAAAGGACTGGGTTTAAACCTTCACTCTGCCACTTACAATTTGTGTGACCTTTGGGTAAGTTACATAAGGTTTCTGATTCTCACTTTCTTTTTTTTTTTATTGTTTACTGAAGTAAAGTTGAATTACAATGTTAATTACTGCTGTACAGCAAAGTGACTCAGCTTTATATATACACACACACACACACACACACACACACACACACACACACACACATTCTTTTTCATATTCTTTTCCATTATAGTTTATCACAGGATATTGAATATAGTTCCCTGTGCTATAGTAGGACCTTGTTGTCTTGTTTATCCTTTCTATGTATACCACTTTGCTTCTGCTAATCCCAAACTCCCAGTCCTACCCTCTCCCACCCGCCTCCCCCTTGCCAACCACCAGTCTATTCTCTATGTCCCTGATTTTGTTTCTGTTTCACAGATAGGTTCATTTGTGTCATATTTTAGATTCCACATATAAGTTCTCAGTTTCTTTATCTACATAATGTGGATAGTAAAAATTACCTCATTGAGTTGCTATTAGAGACACATGAATAAGTATAGAAGTAGATTCTAAACAATAATAAATAATAATAATATTGTTGCTAATACTAATTGACTGCCCTATTATGTGACAGATGCTGTTTTAAATGCATTTTATTTGGAAAGTTTCTTATTCTGCACATCAACCGAGTAAAAATATGAACTACTATTGGCCCATTGAACAGATAAGGAAACTCAAGCACAGATGGGTTATATAACTTGCCCAAGGTCACAGGTTACTAAGTAGAAGAATCAGGGTTGAGACTGAGCTTTTGTGGTTCCAGCTTATATTTTGAGTTAGGCTGGCATAATTCTTCTTTCCTAGGGTTTCTGTCCCTTTACTTCTGTCCCATCCTTCCAAAAGCAGTGGTTTAAGCAATTGACAGAACTTGCACATTGTCATGTACAGACCATTTGACTATCGTTGCTAATTCCATCACATAGGATATACCTTCCACTTTGTAAAAAAAGATAATATATCAGCATATATATTATTTTGTAAATTATTACTTAATCAGAATGACATATTTGTGAACTCCCTGAAAAAGTAATGTGAACTTACTGAGTGATAACTTTTTAGAGTTGGAAAGAACCCTGGCAATCAGCTAAATCCAACTATTACTTAATGCAGATGAGAAAAGCAAGATAGAAAGCTGTAAAATGGCCCGTCCATGTCCATACAACTAATAGAAAAGAATAATTTACTCCCCATACATTCATCCTATTAGTTTTAATATTTTCAATGCATTAAGCATTTGTCAAGACTGACACAATTTCAAATCATATTATATGTAACAAAGGAATCAATAAGTCAAGATCATGTGCCTTTAGTATATTAAAAAAGAAGAGGTTCAAGCATCCTCTGGCTGGCAAAATAACCCATTTTCCCCACATCTGCCACATTTTAATGATGAATCTGATGGCAATGTTCATTTTGTAGCTTAAAATCATGGAGGACTAGTGTTGTGGTTATATTACATTTCAATTTGTATTTTTACCCTTATTTTATTTCATTTGTTAACTCAACCTCTCTGTGTTGTTGGAATGTGAATGCTTATTGAGTACTTAAATTCAAGGCTATTACTGGTTGTATTTCTGTTACCTTGCTTATTCTTAAGTCACATTTCTAATACTGCATGTTTTATTTTATCAATAATTTGTCCCTTTTATGCATGCTTTAAACATAAAATCATGAAAATATACCTTTCCCAGGCTGAACTGAATGGTTACAAACATAACTGGATGTGTACCAATCCAAGTTTTTCTTATACTATATTTACCTAAGAGGCTAAACAGCTGCCTCTCAAGCAAACAGTGTAATCTTTACCATCCTGACACAAGAGAATTATATTCTTTTATAGAGAACTGTAATAGGTACTAAATGTCAAAAATGCACTTCAACCCCCTTAAAAATTCAACTTCAACCCCCTTAAAAATTCAACTTCAACTAAAATAACTAAGAAACCTAGTATTAAGATTTTCTTATGTCTCTTAGAGTAAAATTACTCATGATTCTAGCCAGGATATCTGCCAGGAAACTTAACTTGGAATTTCTAAGATATCTTCACTTTAAGCACTCCCTTAAAAAGCTTATTTAAATGAATTCCTTTATGATTAAAAACCTATTTCCTCTCCCTTATAATTTAAATAATTGTAAGCCATAGTATTGGCTACTATGGCCATGCAGACATTGATTTGTGCTGGTATTGCTATATTTCAGTTTTCAAACATGTGCTGTTTTCTAATATGCTTTATTTTCAGTCATTTCAGTCGCATTACTTTCTGGTGTAAAAGCCAGAATACATTATTGGCATCCATGCATTCTAAGGAGATGCAATTGATTCCTAGGATAAAAGAGCCTCTTTTCAAAACATTTTAGTATAAGCAGGTATTATGATCCACATTCTTTAGGACAGATGAAACCCATGAAAGTACAGGTTTAGATGTACGTCTCAAATGCCGCAGTGCTGGTTTCCCAGCACTGGAAAATGCATAGACAATGAAATGCAAATAAATACAGCATTTAGGGCTGCCACTACAGAGACAGGTGTGGGAAGATGGCCAAGTTTTCTTAACTCGAGCTTTTAACTTTGCCTCCGTTAGCCAACTGAATGTTCTTGGAAGAGCATCTTGTATATGGTGAGATAGTATTTAATCAGGAAGAACAGCTTAACATTCAGACCCTGCAGGCTCTCTGACCGTCTTTTTTGGAACAGTCTCTGAAGGCCAGGCGTTCTTTAATTGTGAACAACTAAACACTAGTCTAGATCGTGTGAACAATTCAATAGATGAAATGAGACAGAAGTTTTCTCTGCAGGTGGGTTAACAGCTGCTGCCAAATACCTCTCCATCCTCACGTCTTGAAGCAAGCCTTACAGCAGAGAGGTGGAATTATTTTTCTGTGATGAAGCCTCAAGAGCTGAAAAGTTGTTTCTCATGAAAAATGTGATTGATGCCGAAGGCTGGCCCTTTTATTCTCTAACAGACAAAGCTTTTGATCCATTGAAACAATACTGTTTCATTTTATAATATATATTTAAGTGATCTCCCATTTTATTTTTCTGAAGTTGAAATCATTGGAAAAATTAGCCCTCTAAATTTAATTGCCTATAATTTTGCTATCAAGACAGCCCATCAAAGTGCTCTACAAACAGAGGAGTGATTGAAAATGAGAGACAAGTGTCTAGCTATCTGCAAAACTAATTGGAGCACTAAATTAGAATCACCCTGTTTTGCTTTGCCTAGATCTCCTTCATTTGCATCTTGTGTACATACCACCCCCAAAATGCATCTTTCTTTCCCACATTTCTCTAACATTATGTAAAATGATGATGCCAGAATACATCTCCAGGGCTGAGCCTGCAATCAGTTTGATTTTCAAGAATCAAATCCCAACTGAAGGAAATGAACACAATTCAAGTATGTTGTTGATTTAAAGATCTATAAATATAGTTGACAGGAAGAGAAAAAAGAAAAATGGGAACAAAAAGGTAACCTACAATTAATATATGTATATGTATAGCTGATTCACTTTGTTATACAGCAGAAACTAACAACAATGTAAAGCAATTATACTCCAGTAAAGATGTTAAAAAAAAAAAAAAAAAAGAATGGATTTCAAGGGGAAAAATTCTAATAGTAGATTGAAATATACTTTTGAGTAAAAAAACCTAACCAAAAAACTTCTATAGAATGCAGAGGGGAAATTTTTTTCTTAAAAGAAGCAAAAAGGATGAGAGGGGAAATATACCAGAGAATTTCCCTAAGGAAATGTTATTTTACATATGTAAATCTGGGGATGTATCTGGTTATATTTTCTGAAATTGAAAAATAGTACTTTTAGGAAATATTCAGACAATGATAGGCTATAGGTCTCAGTTCTTATAACCTAGGACTCATAATGATAACAAAAATAGGTATAGAAATTACTCATATATTTAATTTCCCTGAAAAAATATTTTGCTGACCTCACTGGTTTTCAGAAAATGCGTTGAATGTATTTTTTATTTATTGTACTCCATCACCTTCAAATAGTTGTAGTAATTAAAAAATAATAAATTGAGGCATTTTTTTAAAGGAAAAAAAAATATGGTTATTTGAGGACATCTTTGTGACTTTCAGAGTCCAGTAAAGTGACCGACTCTCCTATTTCTCCTGTTTCAGCCAAAATTAGCCTCCCACCAGCTTTCAGTATAATCACTTGCTCAATTTTCACCTTGCTTTAAAAAGCAATGCTCTTCCTGTTTCAATAGGTGCAACTTCAAATAATGGTGTTAGCATAAGACATTATAACATAGGAGGGATTAAAAAAATGGTATGTTATGTTATATTGTCCTGTGATCCATGTGCCTCTTCTCCTCAGGAATTTTATGTCAGCATTGCCCAAGTTGGACTGCTGCAACTTTTGATGTGTGGTTTTCCTAGAGTTGTATTTTTACTAAAATGAGTGATGAGGTACAAAGTAGAGATGAACACACTATAGTAGTTTTCCAAGTAGGGGAATTCTCTTCTCTGAGGTTATAGTTTCATGAGGTTGGTGGGCTGAGCTGATCTATGAGCATGTGTCTAGCTGGGCAACTCTAATTCAGTTTAATTGTTTGCATTACAGGGATCTGTTTTTTTTTTTTTTTTCAATGAATCATTGAGAGAATAAAATTCAATGGAGTAATAATGTATTTAGTTCTATTGGGATGTTACTAAAATCAAAGGAAGAAGTTTTGCTGCATCATTTTCTACTTACTCAAATGTTCCATTCACAGAATGTGAAAGTAGTATGGACAATACAAAATGCTAGATGATTCGCAGGACCTTCCTAGAATATTCCTTGCCACATAACAGTAGAAAAAATACATATGAAAAGGAAAAGATTTTAATGCTGATAAAGATACTTTTCTGTATATGTGTTTATTATCTCAGAAAAAAAGTTAAAAACAAAGCAAAAAAAAAAAATATATATATATATATAAAACATGCAGGGAGCTGGGAGGCCATTTCCAGAATATTGTGGTACTCCAAACTACCAATTTATACACATGCATTGGCTTGCCCTGCTTGCCCCTGCCTGGACTGAATGTACGTGTTACAGTTTGGGTTCTCTGAAAAGCAGATTCTGAGATGCAATTCGCATGCAGGATTCTTCTTGGTTTTAAAACCTATGGAAGGAAGGACTGGGAAGAGGGAAATAGTTTGTGATTCAGTCCCAGCAAAGTTGTCAGCCAACACCACAGGGATTTCTTTAGTTGCAATGGATCTTCAGAGTTGTCCCGAGCTAAGGGTGAGAAAATCTAGGCTTTTAAACCCACACACTGAACAGTTGTCAGCTCTAGGTTATCCCTACAGGAGACACAACTTTAGGCAAGGCAGTTTTTGGTTTTTCTTTATGTTTTTAATTGGAGGTCATTGCAAACAGGACTGTCAGCTGAGGGCCATCTTGCAGAACTCTTAGCAGTGGGGGGAGCAAGTCCTACCTTATTCAAGGGGGTATGAGGAGAGGGGGCGATTCACAGCATTCACCGTATAATGCTCCTCTTTTCTATGAGTTCCCACAGATTTTCTAAGACTCATGTAAAATATTATCATATCTGTGAAGACTTCCTTGATTTCTCATGTAGGATTGGCCATCCCCTATTTATGCAACTGCCGATTTTTTTACAGACATGTCATGAAACTTCAAATTTTTTATTATCATATTTCTTTGCATACTAGTCTTTACTACTATACTTTAAGCTATTTGAAGATAGGGACCAGTTTTTTTCATCTTGGTGTTTTTACCTAGCACAGGACCAAGCACATAGAAGTGGACATATTCCAAAAAATAATTCTGAATCTTCTAATCCTTACTGAAAAACAATTAAGTTGGGACATTAAGAAGATACCACAGAAGTAATAAAGGGAGAGAGTTTGCCTATTGAAAATGATGTGCATTGAAGAAAACCAGCGGGCCATCCAAGTTACTTTCCAGTAGTGTAAGCACCATATTAAGTAAGATAAAAATCCATTTGATTAAATTGAGCAAAGAGGTGATGAATGCCTCCTATATGTCAGGTAGTGTGGTAAACAGTGTGAAAGAATAAATATTTTAAAAGTGGCACAACAGTGTCTATCTTCTAATCAGAGAAATAAAGCAATGGATAAATTAAGATAGTTTTATAACACTTATAAAAAAATATAAATTTTTCTTGTGGGAAGGGTTTCAAGGAATAAGATATTAGAACCAATTAGAAGGATTAGAAGAAAGTTCATGAAGGCACTAGTGGCATTTGAGCTTGGCCTTGACTTTTCATAAGTAACGTGATCTGTTACAGAGTGTGTGCTAGTTCAGAGTGTGTGCTACTCTGAGAAGCAACGTCAAGAGGGAATTAAATGTGCGAGAGATTTATTGGGCAAATGCCTGTGAAGGACAGAGGGAAAGGTAGCAAGAGTAGGTAGAAAGAAGCTCTAGAAAATGATTCAGAGAAGATAGCTATGAAAGGAGAGAGGGTACATCAGAGAATTGAGTAGGAAGAGCTACAAGTTGCAGTGAAGCCCTGAGAAAGTCTCAGTCAGGCTGAAAGGGAAGGTTCAGGGCAAAGACTGTTCATTACAGGACAGCTGCAATCAGGCATTGGCTGGGAGCAGCCCAAGAAGAGTATGGCATGGTGTGAGTGTTGTGCTGGTTCCCAAAGGGGTGACAGCCAGAGAGAACCTCAAATTCTCTCTTCAAGGGAGATCTGAGAAGTGCATGCCCATGGATGTCACAGGTGGAGAGATAAAACACTTTGGGAAAAGGAAGAACATGGCTCAAGACATGGGGACACATAGCTGAAATTTTTGGTTGCAAATATCATCACGACCTGTGAGCCACCACTGGCCTCTATGCTAAGTAGTAGTGGCAAGCAACTTTCTAAGTCCCATTGCTATTTTATTTCCTTGATTTTTTTTGCCAGTTTGTTTATACTTGTTGCTTTTTTTCTCTTGTACCGAAGAAAAAGTCCATGTACCTAACATCCATCAGAATTCCTAATCATGGTTGAAGAAAAGATAATGAAAGGCTAAGGGCACTTTTTTTCCTCACAAATGACACTCGACCACAGTGCCTTATCACTTTCTCATCCCCATAAGCTCATCATGCTGTGTACTTCTCACTAAGAATGTGAGACTCAGCCCATTTCATTGTATGCTCTTTTCCAACAAGAAACATTTTTAGCGCTGAACAAGAATAATTCCAAAGTAGTTCACATATGGATATGTTGGTAGAATATTCGTTGCTGCATTTGTGCTACAGTGTTTATCAACGTTCTACAGAAAATCAGGTTTTGACACGTACTTTATGGGTTCAATTGGAAATAGCTGTTTCCCCTGAAAGACAGCAAGCGGCACATGCAAAGGTGTTCTAAATACTCTTTGTAAACATTTTGAAAGTAGCCCTGGTGACAACCTGGCTGTGGCAATCTGATTGAGAGAACAAACTGGGACTCAGTTTTGTTGTTTCTTTTGGTTTCCTCTGAAAATGGGCTCTGCACTCTCAAAGCTGTGAAAACTCCCTTTAAAGTGCTATGATTACCAGTTTTTTTGGTGGAATGAGAGACTTTGTTCCAATAACAACCTCTTAGACTTCGAAAACTGACTTCTGGGCTTGGTCCTCCTGATTTTCTATCATCACTGGAACATGCTTGGGAGGGCAGACACACATACCCTTAACATTCTTACTTAATGACTCAGAGACAACTGTACCCCCATCTCTAAAACAAAATCAGTAGGAAGCCTGAACGAAGCAAGTGATTTCTGATGTTTCATTTCATGGTACCAGGTGATGGGTGGCCCAGAGCCTAGGGAAGGGGAAACAAAGGGACAGGTCTTCAGTTCCCTCAGAGGAAAGATGAGCACTGGAGCAGAGAGGTTTACACAGCAGTGTATGATCTGTAAACATCAGGTTCATGAGCTAGGTTCTCACTGAGCATTTCAACATGTCTTCCGAGTTTCCTGATTGGGAAGTCAGGCAGAGATGGACTTATGGTAGACTGGAGATGATGGAGCAGGAAGGCATGTATGAAAGGGCCAAGGTGCTTACCTGTAGAGAATCATTCTTCCCACACAGCCATCTTAAAAATACAAAACAATTTATATATTAACACGTGCATGGCAGTAGAAGTAAGGAGTAAAAACAGGAGATGGCCCCTTAAACAAATCTCATATATTGTATATTTTTAATTTCTGTCAAGTTTTGTCTCTTTTTATGTTTCTTGTTTTGTTTTGAATTTTGTTTTTAGCTATGCTTTTGTGCTGTTGTTTATAATTCTTTATAATAGTTGTTACTTCCAGAACCATTTATTAAAATTATACTTGAGAGTGGAAAAAACTGAAAATATTCAAATACCAGTCCATACCTTGTAATGATGGAGACTGAGAATTCTGCTCTTGTTTTTTTTTTTTTCCTAGAAAGGAACACTTTTCACTGTTTAAAAGGAAACAGATTTCCCTCTGCTGGGATTTGAACTGAAGACCTTCAGATCCCCAGGTAGTTGCTCCTTCACAGGGCCTCAGAACAGTTTACTTGGAATAAATGAATCTCTGATTAGTCTAATTTATATTAAAAATAGCACGGATGTGTCCTGAATTTCTGGAGAAGGATGAAGCCATATTCATTGTCCATCATATAGGATGAATTTTTTAGGCCTTCAGACTCAGAGCAAGACCTTTGCTCCCTGAGGGATAAAGTCCTGCTACTGTGCAGCGTCTGCTAGGATTTGGGTCAAAATCAACTGTCTATTTTCCTGACTTTAAAATGAGAAGCTTTGATCTTGTTTCCATGCTTCTTTGCTCAGCTTTTTCCTAATCCATAAAAATACCTTTGACAGAACAAAGAACTAAAAACTAAATAGATTAAAGTTTGTGAAGACTTCTTATGAAATAGCAATATTTCTCCCTTTTTATTTTTCCTCTTAAGAGTTGTGCGTATTATTCTGTTTTGCCTTTCTATTCTAACATCTGCTTTTCTTAGTTGCCTCTGCCTTTAGAAATTATCAATATACTGAATGTAGAAAATAAAGGGCTAGACCACAAAAGACTCAACTTGGATATACTTTGAATACTCAGCCTTCTCTTATTAATCACACACTTACCATTCCATGAATGTAGTTACTCTCTTTGTTGAATGACCTACTACATCACTACCTTCACCACCATTACCACAACCTCCCAAATTTCTCTTATCCTTTGTATATATCTCTTCTCATAATTTTTATCTTGTTCACACTTTTGAACTCTTGAGGCTCTTGCATTAAATTAACAAATTGATTAACTTTCCAATGAAAAGCAAATGCATATCCCTGTCCTTTGCAATTCTCCATTTCTAGCTTTGTATGCACCGCTCTAAAAATAGTTTTAGAATTAAATTAAGAATACTAAAATATTCTTCACTAGCAAAATTCTTTCCTCTCCAACTCTGATATATTACAAGTTAGATACCAAAGAGTGACATTTCTTCTGAAGCAGTGGTCCTTTTTAAGGTTGAACTGAGGTAGGAGATAGATGGGTCCCTGGGCTGGACAGCTAGTGTTTGTCAACTGGAGTAAAACTGAAGCTTTGTTCTCATCCAGACACTCCAAGGACAAAGCTAGTGGCAGAAGCCGAGCTCTGCTGAAGAAAAGAGATATGGTGCCCACTCCTGAGGTCAAGGAAAACTTCCTTGTCTGCACATGCGCAGGAAGTCTCCTTGGGGGTCAAAAAGGGAGGGGGGGTGCCACCGCATAATAAGTGTGGACATGCACCCACAGGCTGCTGGGGTGGGATCCATCTTAGCAAAAAAGTTGCACACGCATCTTGGGGAGGGTCCTGGGACTAGTCAGGTGTAAAAAAAGAAACAAGACAACTGGCCAAATGTAGACAAAGACCCAGAAGGACCGCCCTATATGAGTGATTTAAATCACCTCTTTACTGCGTTCCTCATTCAGGACGCCCGCACTCCTCTTCATTAGAAGGGACACCCATACCCTTTCTCTCTGGTTGTGTGTTTCTACCTAGCTTCTGACTTAAATAAATAAACTGTTTCTCTGTGTGCTCTCCCACATGTTACGCTGTGTCTCTCATAATAAACTTTGTACCTGTTTTTACAGTTTTTGCCTCCTTGAAATATTCTTGCTTTCAAACGGGGTAAAGAGCCAGGGCCACTTTGCTTCTAGACTCTAGCCCCTGGGGATCTAGTGGTTAGGATTCCTGGTTTTCATCCAGGCTACCCAGGTCTAATTCCTGGGCAGGGAACTAAGATCTCTCTTCAGGACCGCTCACTGCTGTCTCTCCGAGATCAGAACTAGAAAGGGAAGTGGAGGAAATGGCAATGGATTCAGCAGCTCGATAGAGGAACCAAGTGCCAGGAATATTCAGATGAAGGAGAGGTCAGTTGTAGTTGGGAAGATCAAGAAGAGCTTCCTGATGGACCTGCATTTTGGTTTGGTCATTGACGAATGGGTGGTTTAAGTGGTCAGTTCCAGGTTTCGTGAAGCTGCTGACAGGAATGGCACTCTTAGAGAAAGATGGACACAAGGGTAAACAGGGGGAACAAAGCACAGGGTGCAGAATGTTAACCAACAGTCCTGTTCAGAATGCCCAGACTAACAAATAAATTCTGGTTGCTATAATCTACAAGTGACTTTTCGAGACTGCAGGCAGCTCTTGTCTTAATTTAGGCCTGAGATGGAATTAAAATGCATTTTCTTGGAAACTCGCCATTTCCTTCTTATTTTCTTTAGGGATTTTCTCCTCTTTCCCTTTTAAAAGATGGTTTCCAATACCATTAATTATTCTGAACCTTGACAAATATTACAGTGTAATGTCATTCATCCATTCATTAATTTGGCATGTATATATTGAGTACCTAATGTTTCTGATATATCTCAATAGAGATAGAGCTAAAGAAATCCTTGAAAAAGAAAAGTATAATTTAAACAAATGTACCTCACTCTATTCTTTATAAAATAAAATAAAGTAATGGTTCTATACTTATATGACAAAACACATAAATGTGTTGTCTCTGAAAAATTTCTTTTATAAAGTTGAAATTATAAACTTTAGTATTTGATAAGTCTATTTCATGTTTCCCAAATAAACCTGGAAGAATTTAGGCAGATTGTTTTATCTTTCTCTTTTCTTTATCAAATAATATTGTTTGCTTTATTCTTTTCTCTTGGGGAAAGATGAAATAAAAGGAAGATGAGGTAAAATTCAAATAATCAGCAACAAAAAAAGAAGATTAAAACGTGAATTATATTTCAATAAAGTTAGTATTAAAGCCCCAATACATAATATTACAAAGGTATTTTAGAGCACTAAAAATTATCCTTTTTAGAATAAGAAGAAAATCATATATGCTTCCTTGATATCTAACTTGTTGTATATCATAGTTGCCTTAATTTCCTAAAGAGAACTTGACTTTTGAGGAAAAAAACATTTATAAATTTCTTCTCATAAAACTATGGAAAGATGTTACTTTGGTATATTAGAAAAGTGTTTATAATTCTAAGCTGGAAGGAATTGAACTTATTCTACTTGTAACATACAGTTTGGCAATTGGCCATGGCAGCGTATAAATGAAATGAAAGCACTTAGATTGTTCCTGTTTTCTGAGTGAGCAGCCTTCCTACCCCAGGAAGACTGATCTCAGCAATAGCACTGTAACTTCCTACTAGTTACACATTGTTGGATTCCTGTGTCTAGCATTTACTACTTGAGATAATTAGAGATAGAAAATACCTATTTCTTAGGATGGCTGTGAGGATTTTGTGTTTATGTATCAGCAAGATGGTAGGTGGAATAAAAAATGGATTCAATCTTTACCTACCCCATCATCACCTGCAACCCCGGGACTCTTACACATTCCCCCACAGGAAAAGACATGATTGATCCAAAAGGGGTGAGTAAAATTTAAAATCAGGATGGGTTCTGACTGTATTCATCAAAAACCAGGAATCATAAAAGACAAAGAAGGGCTGTGGAAATGTGTCAGGTGAAAGGAGACTAAAGCGACACGACACCTAAGTGCAATACCTGTTGCTAGACCGAATCTTGTACTAGAGGGAAAAACATTCCTATAAAATGGTATCATTGGTTCAAATGACAAAATTGGAAAGCAAATTCTAGATTAAAGTAGGGCATCATTATTGAATATATTAGAGGTAGAGATAACTGTACAGTGGCTTTTTAAAAAAAGAATATAACTATTCTTAGGAAATACACACTGAAATGTTTAGGAGCAAGCAACCATAATGTATGTAATTTAACCTCAAATGATTCAGGAAAAAATGTTTGCATGTGTGTGTGTGTAAGCAAAAGAGAAAAAGCAAGAGCAAATAGAGAGGGAAAGAATAAATAATAATCTGGGTAAAGAATAATATTTTTTTTACACCTTCTTGCAACTCTTCTGTAACTTTGAAATTATTTACAAATAAAAATTAAAATAAAAACAGAAATTAATTTCCAGGAGACATGCACTAAAAATATACTAAAGGAATTCTTTCAAAAGAAAAAAAATATTATTCGAGATGAAACCACAGAAGAAACTTTTTCCAGATGAAAATACAGAAATGCAGGAAAGAATGAAGAGCAAAAGAAAGAGTAAATGTGTGGGTAAATATAAATGACTGCTAGCTGTATCAAACAAAGTAATATAGTCCAGATTATTTCAAAGTATATGTAGAATTAAAACACAGGAGAATAATAACACAAAATGTGGAA
Organism: Balaenoptera borealis; assembly: GCF_965194805.1. NCBI lineage: Eukaryota > Metazoa > Chordata > Mammalia > Artiodactyla > Balaenopteridae > Balaenoptera > Balaenoptera borealis. Next base: position 57,380,070 of record NC_138862.1, on the reverse strand, counting down.
AGGAATAAAAGTAAAAATTTTCTAAGATTGTTTCACTTTGATACATGAAGTGGTAAAGGTAATAATTCATACAGAATCTATTATGTCAAGAATGAATATTATAATCTTTGGTTACCAACAATAGATGAATAAAATAATATGTAACTAACAAGTTAACAGGAGAGGCAATTAGAATGATAAAACCACTTGCTTACTCTGAAATAAGGCAAAAAAAGAGATTAAAAGAACAGGTGTATCAAATATAAAACAAACAGCAAAGTGGTAGATGTAAACCTCTAACATCAGTAGTTACACTAAATGAAGTTAAACATGTTAATTTTTCCTTAGATCTATTAATATGGTGCATCCTATTTACAGATTTTTCTAATATTGAAACATCCTTCCAGTCCTGGCTTAAACCTTAGTAGGTCATAGTGTATTATTTTCTTAACTGTAGTGTTAGGGTCTTTTCACTAATATTTTAGTTAACATTTTCATCAGTTACAATTTCTCAATATGCGTTTTTCTATAAATGTTTTTATTTTTCCTTCATCTTTGAAGAGTATTTTTTCTGGGTATAGAATTCTAGGCCGCTACTTCTGTCAGCTAATTGATGATGTCAAATCAAGGTCTTCTCACTTTCATAGTTTTGATTGAGGAGGAGTTGTAATTTTCATTGGGTCTCCTTCGATGGCAATGTGCTTCTCAGCTACCAAGCCATCTTGCATCTCCTACCTCCACTGATTTTACAATTTATTCTCTCTGTTGATTTCTATCAGATACCCTATTATGCACTTCTGGTTTTCTTTGTATTTATTTTGCTTTCGGTTCATAAAATCTCTTGAATCTGTGAATTGAAGTCTTTCATCTCTCATTTAGATAATTCTTCATCACTATCTCTGCAAATATTGTTTTGGCCTGGTTTTGATCTTTTTATTTTGTGACCATATATGAAGTTTCTCATTTTCTGATTTGTCACCTATGGCCTTTCATCAATATTTCATTTTCTTCTTCTTTATGCTTTATTTTGAATATTTTATGTATGTACTTTTCTACTTTACTAATACCTTCCTCTGCTATATCTAATAAACTGGTAAAGCCATCTATATATATATATATTTTTTTAGGTTTTAATTCTTTTTTTCTTTTTTAACATCTTTATTGGAGTATAATTGCTTTACAATGGTGTGTTAGTTTCTGCTTTATAACAAAGTGAATCAGTTATACATATACATATGTTCCCATATCTCTTCCCTCTTGTGTCTCCCTCCCTCCTACCCTCCCTATCCCACCCCTCTAGGTGGTCACAAAGCACTGAGCTGTTCTCCCTGTGCTATGCGGCTGCTTCCCACTAGCTATCTATTTTAAGTAGTGTATATATGTCCATGCCACTTTCTCATTTTGTCACAGTAAAGCCATCTATTGACTTCATAGTTTCAATTATCACATTTCCTGTTAAGAATTTTCTTTTTTTAAAAATAAAATATAAGCAGCAAGGATTTATTGCATAGCACAGGAAATATAGTCAATATCTTATTACAACCTATAATGGAAAATAATCTGAAAAATATATATATATAACTGAATCACTTTGCTGTACACCTAAAACTAACACAATATTGTAAATCAACTATACTTTAATTTTTTTTTAAAAAAACATACCAAAGATAGACGAATTAAAAAGTATTTTTTATTCAGTCTTAATTAGGGGGGGCTCTGAACCCTATGTCACCTTTCCTTCTGATCTCTTTCTGCCATATTTCCTCAGCATTTTATTTCCCCTTATTAAGAATTTTCTTTTGATTCTTTTCCATGGATAAAATTCTCTGGTGATATTTTTATCTTATCATTTAAAAAAATTATTAAACAAGGTATTATAAAAGTCTGTATCTCATAATTCCAATATCTAGGTCAGTTCTGGGTCTATTTCCACTGTTGTTTAATCTTTTGGTTTTTGGTAATTTTTTTCCTGTCTTCTGGCTTTCCTGTTTTTTGGTTTTTTTAATTAATTAATTTATTTATTTATTTATGGCTGTGTTGGGTCTTTGTTTCTGTGCGAGGGCTTTCTCTAGTTGAGGCAAGTGGGAGCCACTCTTCATCACGGTGCGCGGGCCTCTCACTATCGTGGCCTCTCTTGTTGCGGAGCACAGGATCCAGACGTGCAGGCTCAGCAATTGTGGCTCACGGGCCTAGTCGCTCCGTGGCATGTGGGATCTTCCCAGACGAGGGCTCGAACCCGTGTCCCCTGCATTGGCAGGCAGATTCTCAACCACTGTGCCACCAGGGAAGCCCCTAATTTTAACTGAATGCTAGGTGTGCTGTATACAAAATTATGGAGATTCTGTTCAATGATATATTCTTCCAAAGAGGATGTACTTTTATTTTTGACAGATAATTAAAATAGGGGAAATCACAGTAATTTTCATCTGGAATTGAGCTAATTTGAAACTTGAGGACTTTTCTATTTCCTGTTCAACTTATTTCTGTGCTACATCTCTAATTGAAAATTCGGTGCGTTTTCCACAGTACTTCTCCACTGAGGATCCTAAACTCCATTTTTTAGATCTCTCCAGCACTGTAAGATTGTCACTAGCCCTGCTTGGATTCTAGCAACTGTGCTGCCTCTTTCTTCTTTTCTCTTGCCCCATTTACAAACCTCAAATTGCCTTTGAAGGAAAAGCATTAGGTAAGATCAATGTTTTTCCTTTCTCTCCTGAATTTTGGCCCGTCAAGCTTGGCTCATTTGGAAGACCTGAATACCAAAGTTTGTCTCCCTAGTCACATGAATGTATCAAACACTTGGCTCAGTTTTCCAATCTCGCATTTTCTGTTTTCTGCTTAGCTTTTTATTTACCTTTTTGGCTTTACACTATTTATCAGAAAATGCTTTGAGGCAAAACATGATACTTCAATGTGTTTCCCTACTTGTATTAGTTTGTTAGGACTTCTGTAACAAAGTGCCACAAATTGGGTAGCCTAAAAAACAAATTTATTGTCTTACAATTTTGGAGACTAGCAGTCCAAAATCAAGGTGTTGGCAGTGTTGGTTCCTTCTGAGAACTGTGAGGAAAGGATTCACTCCAGACCTCTCTCTTAACTTCTGGTTGTCTGCTGGAAATCTTTGATGTTCCTGGTGTGTAAATGTATCACCCTAATCTCTGCCTTCATTTTCACAAGTCATCCTCTTTGTGTGCATCTGTCCCCAAGTTTCCCCTTTTCCAAAAGGACACCAGTCATATTGGATTAGGGGCCCACCTACTCTAATATGAACTCCTCCTAACAATTACAACTGCAATGACCTTATGTCCAAATAAGGTCATATTCTGATGCACTGAGGGTTAAGATTTTAAAATATGAATGGGGGGGCACCATTCAACTCGTAACACTACACTCAAAGCTCTGGGTTCTTCAAGTCCTATTTGTTCAGGTAGGTCCTCAATATCTTCAAACATATTTTGCATTTTATTCAACTTCTCTAATTGTTTTTGGCAGAATAATTCATCTGATACCAGCTCATCAATAATGTTCATAGGAAGAAGGAACCAAGTTGGCGGAGTAGAAGGACGTGCTCTCACTCCTTCTTGCGAGAACACCAGAATCACAACTAGCTGCTGGACAATCATCGACAGGAAGACACTGGAACTCACCAAAAAAGATACCCCACATCGAAAGACAAAGGAGAAGCCACAATGAGACGGTAGGAGTGGTGCAATCAGAGTAAAATCAAATCCCATAACTGGTGGGTGGGTAACTCACAGACTGGAGAACACTTATACCACAGAAGTCCACCCACTGGAGTGAAGGTTCTGAGCCCCACGTCAGGCTTCCCAACCTGGGGGTACAGCAACGGGAGGAGGAATTCATAGAGAATCAGACTTTGAAGCCTAGTGGGAATTGATGGCAGGACTTTGACAGGACTGGGGGAAACGGAGACCCCACACTTGGGGGGTGCACACAAAATAGTGTGCACATCAGGACCCAGGGAAGGAGCAGTGACCCCGGGGGAGACTGAACCAGACCTACCTGCTAGTGTTGGAAGGTCTCCTGCAGAGGTGGGGGGTGGCTCTGTTTCACTGTGGGGACAAGGACATTGGCAGCAAAAGTTCTGGGAAGTACTCCTTGGCGTGAGCCCTCCCAGAGTCTGTCATTAGCCCCACCAAAGAGCCCAGGTAGGCTCCAGTGTTGGGTTGCCTCAGGCAAAACAACCAACAGGGAGGGAACCCAGCCCCACCCATCAACAGTCAAGTGGACTAAAGTTTTACGGAGCTCTGACCACCACAGCAACAGTCAGCTCTACCCACCACCAGAGCCTCCCATCAAGCCTCTTAGATAGCCTCAACCACCAGAGGGCAGACAGCAGAAGCAAGAAAAACTATAATCCTGCAGCCTGTGGAACAAAAACGACATTCACAGAAAGACAGACAAGAAGAAAAGGCAGAAGGGCTATATACCAGATGAAGGAACAAGACAAAACCCCAGAAAAACAACTAAATGAAGTGGAGATAGGCAACTTTCCAGAAAAAGAATTCAGAATAATGATAGTGAAGATGATCCAGGACCTCGGAAAAAAAATGGAGGCAAACATCGAGAAGATGCAAGAAATCTTTAACAAAGACATAGAAGAATTAAAGAACAAACAAACACAGATGAACAATACAATAACTGAAATGAAAAATACACTAGAAGGAATCAATAGCAGAATAACTGGGGCAGAAGAACGGATAAGAGACCTGGAAGACAGAATGGTGGAATTCACTGCTGCGGAACAGACTAAAGAAAAAAGAATGAAAAGAAATGAAGACAGCCTAAGACACCTCTGGGACAACATTAAACACAACAACATTCGCATTACAGGGGTCCCAGAAGGAGAAGAGAGAGAGGAAGGACCAGAGAAAATATTTGAAGAGATTATAATCGAAAACTTCCCTAACATGGGAAAGGAAATAGCCACCCAAGTCCAGGAAGCGCAGCAAGTCCCATACAGAGTAAACCCAAGGAGAAACACGCCGAGACACATAGTAATCAAATTGGCAAAAATTAAAGACAAAGAAAAATTATTGAAAGCAGCAAGGGAAAAATGACAACATACAAAGGAACTCCCATAAGCTTAACAGCTGATTTCTCAGCAGAAACTCTACAAGCCAGAAGGGAGTGGCATGATATACTTAAAGTGAGGAAAGGGAAGAACCTACAACCAAGATTACTCTACCTGGCAAGGATCTCATTCAGATTTGATGGAGAAATCAAAAGCTTTACAGACAAGCAAAAGCTAAGAGAATTCAGCACCACCAAACCAGCTCTACAACAAATGCTAAAGGAACTTCTTTAAGTGGGAAACACAAGAGAAGAAAAGGACCTACAAAAACAAACCCAAAACAGTTAAGAAAATGGTCATAGGAACATACATATCGATAATTACCTTAAACGTGAATGGATTAAATGCTCCAACCAAAAGACACAGGCTTGCTGAATGGATACAAAGACAAGACCCATATATATGCTGTCTACAAGAGACCCACTTCAGACCTAGGGACACATACAGACTGAAAGTGAGGGGATGGAAAAAGATATTCCATGCAAATGGAAATCAAAAGAAAGCTGGAGTAGCAATACTCATATCAGATAAAATAGAATTTAAAATAAAGAATGTTACAAGAGACAAGGAAGGACACTAAATAATGATCAAGGGATCAATCGAAGAAGAAGATATAATAATTATAAATATATATGCACCCAACATAGGAGCACCTCAATACATAAGGCAACTGCTAACAGCTATAAAAGAGGAAATCGACAGTAAAACAATAATAGTGGGGAACTTTAACACCTCACCTACACCAATGGACAGATCATCCAAAATGAAAATAAATAAGGAAACAGAAGCTTTAAATGACACAATAGACCAGATAGATTTAATTGATATTTATAGGACATTCCATCCAAAAACAGCAGATTACACTTTCTTCTCAAGTGCACATGGAACATTCTCCAGGATAGATCACATTTTGGGTCACAAATCAAGCCTCAGTAAATTTAAGAAAACTGAATTCATATCAAACATCTTTTCTGACCACAACATTATGAGATTAGAAATGAATTACAGGGAAAAAAACGTAAAAAACACAAACACATGGAGGCTAAACAATACGTTACTAAATAACCAAGAGATCACTGAAGAAATCAAATAGGAAATCAAAAAATACCTAGAGACAAATGACAATGAAAACACGATGATCCAAAACCTATGGGATGCAGCAAAAGCAGTTCTGAGAGGGAAGTTTATAGCTATACAAGCCTATCTAAAGAAACAAGAAAAATCTCAAGTAAACAATCTAACCTTACACCTAAAGAAACTAGAGAAAGAAGAACAAACAAAACCCAAAGTTAGCAGAAAGAGAGAAATCATAAAGATCAGAGCAGAAATAAATGAAATAGAAACAAAGAAAACAATAGCAAAGATCAATAAAACTAAAAGCTGGTTCTTTCAGAAGATAAACAAAATTGATAAGCCATTAGCCAGACTCATCAAGAAAAAGAGGGAGAGGACTCAAATCAATAAAATTAGAAATGAAAAAGGAGAAGTTACAACAGACACTGCAGAAATACAAAACATCCTAAGAGACTACTACAAGCAACTCTATGCCAATAAAATGGACAACCTGGAAGAAATGGACAGATTCTTAGAAAGGTATAACCTTCCAAGACTGAACCAGGAAGAAACAGAAAATATGAAAAGGCCAATCACAAGTAAAGGAATTGAAACTGTGATTAAAAATCTTCCAACAAACAAAAGTCCAGGACCAGATGGCTTCACAGGTGAATTCTATCAAACATTTAGAGAAGAGCTAACACCCATCCTTCTTAAACTCTTCCAAAAAATTGCAGAGGAAGGTACACTCCCAAACTCATTCTATGAGGCCACCATCACCCTGATAACAAAACCAGACAAAGACACTACAAAAAAAGAAAATTACAGACCAATATCACTGATGAATATAGATGCAAAAATCCTCAACAAAATACTGGCAAACAGAATCCAACAACACATTAAAAGGATCATACACCACGATCAAGTGGGATTTATCCCAGGGATGCAGGGATTCTTCAACATACGCAAATCAATCAATGTGATAAACCATATTAACAAATTGAAGAATAAAAAACATATGATCATATCAATAGATGCAGAAAAAGCTTTTGACAAAATTCAACACCGATTTATGATAAAAACTCTCCAGAAAGTGGGCATAGAGGGAACATACCTCAACATAATAAAGGCCATATACGACAAACCCACAGCAAACATCATTCTCAATGGTGAAAAACTGGAAGCATTTCCTCTAAGATCAGGAACGAGACAAGGATGTCCACTCTCACCACTATTATTCAACATAGTTTTGGAAGTCCTAGCCACAGCAGTCAGAGAAGAAAAAGAAATAAAAGGAATACAAATTGGAAAAGAAGAAGTAAAACTGTCACTGTTTGCAGATGACATGATACTATACATAGAGAATCCTAAAAATGCCACCAGAAAACTACTAGAGCTAATCAATGAATTTGGTAAAGTTGCAGGATACAAAATTAATGCACAGAAATCTCTTGCATTCCTATAAACCAATGATGAAAAATCTGAAAGAGAAATTATGGAAACACTCCCATTTATCATTGCAACAAAAAGAATAAAATATCTAGGAATAAACCCTACCTAGGGAGACAAAAGACCTGTATGCAGAAAACTATAAGACACTGATGAAAGAAATTAAAGATGATACCAACAGATGGAGAGATATACCATGTTCTTGGATTGGAAGAATCAATATTGTGAAAATAACTATACTACCCAAAGCAATCTACAGATTGAATGCAATCCCTATCAAATTACCAATGGCATTTTTTACGGAACTAGAACAAATCATCTTAAAATTTGTATGAAGACATAAAAGGCCCCGAATAGCCAAAGCACTCTTGAGGGAAAAAAACGGAGCTGGAGGAATCAGACGCCCTGACTTCAGACTATACTACAAAGCTACAGGAATCAAGACAATATGGTACTGGCACAAAAACAGAAACATAGATCAATGGAACAAGAAAGAAAGCCCAGATATAAACCCACGCACCTATGGTCAACTAATCTATGACAAAGGAGGCAAAGATATACAATGGAGAAAAGACAGTCTCTTCAATAAGTGGTGCTGGGAAAACTAGATAGCTACATGTAAAAGAATGAAATTAGAACACTCCCTAACACCATACACAAAAATAAACTCAAAATGGATTCGAGACCTAAATGTAAGACCGGACACTATAAAACTCTTAGAGGAAAACATAGGAAGAACACTCTTTGACATAAATCACAGCAAGATCTTTTTTTGATCCACCTCCTAGAGTAATGGAAATAAAAACAAAAAAGAAAACAAATGTGACCTAATGAAACTTCAAAGCTTTTGCACAGCAAAGGAAACCATAAAGAAGAGGAAAAGACAACCCTCAGAATGGGAGAAAATATTTGCAAACGAATCAACGGACAAAGGATTAATCTCCAAAATATATAAACAGCTCATGCAGCTCAATATTAAAGAAACAAACACCCCAATCCAAAAATGGGCAGAAGACCTAAATAGACATTTCTCCAAAGAAGACATACAGATGGCCAAGAAGCACATGAAAAGCTGCTCAACATCACTAATTATTAGAGAAATGCAAATCAAAACTACAGTGAGGTATCACCTCACACCAGTTAGAATGGGCATCATCAGAAAATCTACAAACAACAAATGCTGGAAAGGGTGTGGAGAAAAGGGAACCCTCTTGCGCTGTTGGTGGGAATGTGAATTGATACAGCCACTATGGAGAACAGTATGGAGGTTCCTTAAAAAACTAAAAATAAATTTACCATATGATCCAGCAATCCTACTACTGGGCGTATACCCAGAGAAAACCATAATACAAAAAGACACATGCACCCCAATGTTCATTGCAGCAGTATTTACAGTAGCCAGGTCATGGAAGCAACCTAAATGCCCATCGACAGACGAATGGATAAAGAAGCAGTGGTACATATATACAATGGAATATTACTCAGCCATAAAAAGGAACGAAATTGAGTCATCTGCTGAGACTGATGGATCTAGAGACTGTCATACAGAGTGAAGTAAGTCAGAAAGAGAAAAACAAATATCGTATATTAACGCATGTATGTGGAACCTAGAAAAATGGTACAGATGAGCCAGTTTGCAGGGCAGAAGTTGAGATACAGATGTAGAGAACAGACTTATGGACACCAAGGGGGGAAAACTGCGGTGGGGTGGGGATGGTGGTGTGCTGAATTGGGCGATTGGGATTCACATGTATACACTGATGTGTATAAAATTGATGGCTAATAAGAACCTGCAGTATAAAAAAACAAACAAACAAAACAACTAATACTAAACTTTCATTGGGTTATTTCTATGGAAATATGTTAATATAAATGTTTCAGACATTACATGAAATTTCTAAAAATCTTATATGTTCTGGTATAATGTTATAAGTCATAATTCTAGTTATTACTTTAAATTTTATATCTCAGAAATAACTAAATTTCCTTGTCAATTGCAGTATTATGAACTTTCATCAAATCTTTAACTGTGGTCATTTTTAAGTCTTTTGTCATTTACAGACAGTTCTGGGTGTACTGTTATGCTTTTGCAAATATGGTCCTGTAAAAGGGTTTCATCTTCAAGGAATTCATGGAAAAGACTCTGACAAGTACAGATTTCTGGTAACTGACTGTACTGCTGAACTGAATGAATAAGCATTTTCAGAACTCTAATGAAAAACTGATGAACTCATAAAATTGCTAATAAAAGACCAAGATAAAAAAAATTAATTACATGGGACTGAGTGAACTGATGAGGATGATTACAATTTTTGTGACTTTCTGTTTGAATTAAAAAAAAAAAAAATCCCAGAAGGACTCAGAGGCAAAGAATATACAAATCAATTTTCACTGCAAAGTAAAGGAGCTGTTACAGTGGAGGATTACTGGACTGAATGTCAATATTATGACATAGCATGAGTGTGTTTCGTGTTTGGTAATTGCAATCATTGTTGCTTTTGTTGTGGTCATCCATTTACAATGCTTGGTGTCAGTCTATTTATCTCTTGTAAAAATAAAATACAGTGTGTGTGTGTGTGTGTGTGTGTGTGTGTGTGTGAAAAATAAATAAATAAATAAAATCCTAATTCAAAAGAAAAAAAGATCATAAAAAAAAATAATGTTCATAAATGGAAGTCTCAGGTTTAATCTAAAATTAGTAATTAGTCATAAAAGTATCACATTCTCAACCTTCTCTATAAGAGTTTTCCTAGTTGAGGGTAGACATAGAATTGAGAACACCTGTCCCAATTATTATTAGTTTCCATTTTACTTGGTAATTCTTTCACCATTTTTTGATTTTTAAGTACCTAAGTTAGTTTTAGGGCCATAGAAGGATTTTGTATGATGATCACAGTGAAAGAAAGATGACCAAAATGGCACCTGAGGTCTCTATCTGTTGCTGTCCTTCAATCTGTGAAGCTGTAGAAAAATGATACATTTCCTCATTATGAGAGAAGTGTATATTTTTAGGCTATAGAGTGAGTGGCAATTGGAAAGCTTTCCTAAATTCACCTAGGAACTTACACAGCTAAAGATTTTGAAATATTTTATAATCTTTACCATGATAGCGATCAGAAACAAGCAATGTCAGTTGAAACAGATGCAACAAAGACAGCAAAGAATTTCCCCCACATAGCAAAAAACTCCATTTTATATTCTAAAACAGCATTGCCATGGCTGCCATAGATAAGTGACAGTAGCATTGGGTCAAACTGTTTTCTTATTTTTCATATTAATTTGGTTGTATCAGCACAAGGCTTTTTGATTTGTTGTAGTCAAAGGAAGTCACTGTAATACTGCTATACTTTAATTCCTCATAACAAATTCTTCCCTTGTGGGAAATGATCCAGATGTTTTTCAGAAAGGTAGTCCAAATCTTATAATAACAATGCTTAATAGATATACGATACTTCCTTTCCTATTTTCCTTTTTCATAGACATTAATTTGCTTTTTTAAAGACTCCATATTCACTTGTTTTATTGCTGCTTCACCTTGAATAAAGCGGTATATCAAAGTGCTTAAGAAGTCAGTTTTTGATCAGATAGACTGGCTTTAAAACCCCTATAACATTTAATGCTAAGTGAGATCATGAATAAGATTCTTCCCACTCCATGCTTAAATATTTTAAAAAATACATAGTCCCTAGTCTTGTTATAAAAACTCAAATAGATAATGTAAGTAAAGTTCTTGGTAGAATGCCTCCCACACATTAACTGACTAAACAATGAGTTATTATTACTAATGAACAAATATAGTTTGAATCACATTTCCTACTACATTGCAGGATGAATACTCCCTTCCAGACGCACATGCTTGCTCAGTCTCTAAATACACACATATATAAGTTTATAATATATATGTATATGGGTACTTAAATGTATATGTATATATGTACATATTCATTGAACTTCAGTAAATTTAACTGAATTGGGAAAAAAATCATAAAAGGCTTACCTTGGCCAAAAAGTTAAAGATTTTAAGATTGTCTAAAATAATTAAGAACAAAAGCAGAATTGTTAAACCTTTAGGGATTGTTAATCTCCACAGGAGGAATATGAGAGCAAGCAAATTTAGAAATGTCATGCTGAGAGAATATTTTTAATAAAGCCTTCAGTTCTACTGACTTTATTATGTGATTCATTTTTTACAAAAACATAGATTTTTAAATGTTTTATTATTTCTAATATTTGGTAAACCATCAATGATATATAATCTAAAGGTTCTTCTTGTTTTATTCATCATTATTTTAAGGGATTTGCTGAATCCTGAAATATTTTATTGCCATCTTCCTTTATTCCAAAAAATGGATTTGAGGCAGGAATCCTTTGATATAGTGGAATAGAATAGACTGAGTTCTGACTAATAAATCTTCTGGGGAACCTGTTTTGAAATGAAAGCCATTCAATATAAATAAGAATGGATTTAAATGAGAGCAATGAGTGTGAGAATCACAAATAATTTCTGTTGTAATTATTTTACAAAGAAAGATATTACTGAGGAACAGTTTTGAATACAGTTATATACTCATTCATCACTGATTTACTTTAGATTCTTATGGATCTGTTATTTAAATGTTGATTCCAAACACCTTCTTCTATATGGTGTTCTCGATTATTTGAAGAGGGAAAAAGAAGGCAGGGTGAAGCAAGTTTATCAGCTAAAAATTTTTCATTGATCGGTGATCAAGCCAAACTTAGCTTTCCAGCTCCCATTCCAGGAACTTCTCAACATACAATATTAACATTTCTGTTTCAGCCTTGCCTAATAACAATAATAGTAATTGTAATGATGACTGTTCTAGGAAAAGACTTAGAAATATTTAATCCTGACAGATGCTCCCTAGATTCCTTTAACTAAGGACACTTCAAAACACATATACCTCCCTCTTGTATTTATCCTCAATCTATTATCCTGCTGGTCTTGGTGGCATCCACAATTTATTTTCCTTTCTCTACTACTGAGCACTACTGTGGTTCTTGAGTGTGATGCAAAATATACCACTTCAGATTTCTCTTTTCATCCTCAACTAGCACTCATTCTATTTGGAAATTACTTTCCCTCCACTGAAGCTCCTTTTATTACTGAAGTTTGTGCCAGCAATCATAATAAATAACTGAAGTTTATTACATACTATTTATTATAGCTCTTGACTAGATCTGTCATACTGTAAGGCAGAGAAATCTGTATAGAATTTGCTGCCTATAGCATCATCAAAAGCAGGGACTATTTGACAGGACAGCCCCATCACTGGTCCTAAAATGAGCCTTTCACCTGGGTCTATTGAAAGAAAAGTAGTAGGTTCAGCTCACGGCTGGTGGTATCAACGTGGAGGAAAGGGAAGGAAGCAACATATCTGTTCCACCATTGGAGGCACAAACAGTGAATATGTTATCAGCAAGATCCAAACGGGTTTATCACTTCTGAGCAGTAAAAACAGCTGATTGGAAACCAAGATCTCCTTTGATGTATCAGTATTTTTTCTCTTTTGACTTCCTATTATGGAATATGCACCTTTAGCTCTCTTACATACCTCTTCTCCTCTCCCATCCTCTCAATGTCGTAGTTTTAAATTATAATCAGTGTATATATAATTATAACTTATAACCAAGTAATGTCTGTGATTACATTTCTTTACCCATGTGCCTTTCTATTTTCCCTAAATTAATAATTCCTTACATTTTCATTTGCTGTATCTAAGTCATTCCACAGTCATATAATTTTCCACATGAACAAACGATGTTGAATGTACTCACTCTATTGGTTTTGTAGAGACCTCCCTCCCAAAGAATATTCTCTTCACGAACCAATCTGGATCTTTATTCTCTAGACAGATGACATATTAGAATTCTCTCCTCTTTTCTGTTGTGTTTAAGGCACTTTACCACGGATCCTATTTTTCCCTCTTTCTTGGTCTTCTTATTTGCTTTGGCAGAACCCATTCCATGGTAGATTTCTGAGAAGGTATGCAAGATACAGAAATATTTTCAGTCCTTTCCTCCCCTAAAATGTTATACTCTACATGTCCACACATGGGTTGGCCATTTATCAAATTCTATTTAGAAAACTTTCAAGGTATTGTTCCACTGTCCTCTATAATCTCAAATTGCTACTGAAACTATTGAGAAGTCTGATTCCATTACAATTCCTATTACGATTTCTATTTCATTTTATGTGCTTCTTTTTCTCCCTTGATGCTTTTAGGATCTTTGTTTTATCCTGTATATCCTGAAATTTTACCCAGTATCTATCTTGTTTATTCATTGTGTTCTCATTAAGACATTTCAAATGGAAACATACATCTGATTTTCTCATAATGCTTTTGATCATTTTTCTCCTGTTTTCTCCTCTCTTCCTAGAATGCCTATTTGTCAAATACTGGACCCACTGGACTGATCCACAGTTTTCTTTTCTTTGTTTCTTTGTTTGTTCATCTCCTTATTTCCTATGAAATTTCTTTAATCATATCTCCCAATCCTATTACTAACTTTTATTTTTTAGCCATCACATTTCTAATTTCTAAAAGCTTTCATTGTTGCCTAACTGTCCCTTAATTCTCACATCATGTTTTCATTTCAAGGTTGAAATACATTCTTTTATTTCACTGAGAATATGAGTTATGCTTCCTATGTAGAGGTATTTTTCCTACATTGTCTCTGTTTCTTTTAAGTTTCCACTTTAAGCTTATTGGTTTTGCTCTCTAATCTTCTGTTATAGGTTTTCCATAAATGTCTGTTTATTCTTGGCTATATATTTATACTTAGTAGTGAGGCATTGAAAAGCTGATTTGCTGGTCTTTCTGAATAGGTACAATTCATCGGTTGCTAGAGTTCACTGCAAAGTGATCAATCAGGCAGTGAGATATATTTTGTACTTGGGATGCTTCAAATTTTATTTTGCTCTACTCTAGGACATTTTCATTTCTCCAGAAATAAAGATGCTCTTCTCTCCTGCCTGTGTGGTTATAAGCTTGTTTTCTGGCTTTTTGGATAAGGTGATAAGGTCACTCTAATCAATGTAAAGTTTCTCCAAAACTCCCTGCTTACCAGGTGTCCCCAACTGTTCATCCTTTTTTTTGTGTCTCCAAGTCTGGAAACATTCTGGTTCAGTTACTGTTTTTGTGAATTACTAGGTAAACAGTCACAGGTTGGAAGTGAGGAACTGGGGGAGATTAATATATGGGAGGAGAAGGAAGAAACTTCTTTAGTTTGCCAACTTTAAATTAAAATTTAGAGATAGATTTCTAATTAGTCTTGGGTCAGCCTCTTATCTAAACATCTAATTCCCCATAAGTAGCAACAGAAAATACAATGGGTATTATAGTCTCTCACTAAAGAATATGAAGCACTAAAAGGAAACCCAATCAGCAATAATTTTCCTTAGAATCTAGCACTGCACTGGGTTTTTGTTCTTTTTCTTTCATTTGCACCTGTTTCTCTGGACATACTAAGGATTTTTGCTATGACTATAACTTGTCCAGCTTCCAAGTAAGAGCAGTATATTGGGATAACTATAGCTCATGTTAGAATAAAACAGGTTGGCCTCCCTAGAAGAGCTACAAAAGCACAGATTCAGCTTGAATAACTGCCATAGGAAGTATATTTTAATCAAAATATGTCAGTTTAGATTGTTTAGTTTGTGCTTATGAAATGTTCTTTCTCTAAAATTCATTAAGATAATCTGCCCTTTTGAGATAAACTGTATAACATAGTGGTTAAGAGCATGAATTATAAAGCTAGATTCCTAGTTTTGCATTCTCGCACACCTGCTTAATAACTAAAGCAAGTATTTGTCTTCTCTGTGCCTCAAGTTCATCATTCCTCATTTCAGGAATGCCACTGAAAATTTCTCCATAGAGATGTTATGAAAATCTGATTAATTTAAACATATAAAACACTTAGGACAATATGCAATAAATATTAAAGATTCATTTTTACAATAGAACCAATATTGTTTTCTAAGTTAGTGATGTTGTCCATAACTTCTTCTCCAATTTGTAAGAGAAGCTGACTTTGGCTTCATAGATTTATCAGAGTAACTTATAGTCTTATAAAAATATCTTAAACTTTTAAATGAATATTTAGCATAAAATTGCCACCAATAGCATAGCTATAAATGGACTTAAAATTCATGGTTTTGGTTGAGTAGGAATCAAGAAACAATGTGCTCCTAAGATAATGTATATGCACCTTGAATTACAGAAGAGGAGAGAGAAGGAAGAGAGAAGAAAGGGGCCGAAGACATGAGTCTGTCAATGTCTGCCATCAACTCAAGAAGGCTGCTGAAGAATCTAGCAGAAAGTTTTCTATCATAGCATAGCAGAGCAGATGATGTTAACACATTATTGAGGAATGGCTGCAGTCGGGGTAAGGAGGAAATTGGTAAAAAAAACATAATTTAACTTTTTTCATCCTCTAAATTACAGAGTTTCAGACAAAGTGTCATTCCCACACAAGTAATTGCTGCTTTGGCCACATGCATTCTCTGAATTTTTGTATTTAATCAGATGCCAATCAATCCACCCATCAGTCAAATCAGGTGTTAATTCCCAAAACCCAGGTCAAATGAAAATTTGCTTAAATTTTTTAAGTGCTAAGTTGGCAAATAGAAAAGTGGTCGAATTCCACTGAGGCTAACAGTAAATGTTTCTCATGGACACACAGGATCTTGGATCATTATTTCCTTCTTGGAAACATTTTTTGATTCTTATATAAATAGATGCAGTTAATACCATTTAGTTAAAATTAAAATTACTTTTTAGGTACCAGAATATCAATAAAATTTATATGAAGCAGTAATTGTTTCCTTTTTAAATTTTTAACACATATAAATGTATGTCAACCAAAACAATTTTACCTTATGCTGTTTTCCTAATGAAAACAGCTCCCTATATTAAAGGAATAGTCAACATTTGTTTTTAGAACAAAATGTTATGCTTCTAAGTACAAGATTTCTGTGGAAATTATTATTTTTTTAAGTTGAACTTTTTAGAAAATAAAATTTAGGGCCACTTCTGCCAGAAGTCTCTCAGATATTAATTTCCCCATCTGATAGTTTGAGAGAAAGAAAATGGGACAAACTGTCACTGACTTTTCTTAAAAGGCAGTCTCTTTTTAATATTTTAATTAAAATATTAATAATAGTAATCAATCACTCATAAAACAGCACCTAAAAATTAACATACATGCTGAAGGATTTTCCCAACAGGAAACTCTGAAAATGTTAATCAGTTAAAGCACAGAAAGTATTATTTCCATAATCAATCAAGTGCTGGTAAATATTTGACAACTGGCTCTCCAGGGAAGCACAAGTTCTCATTTGTAGTGTTTTACCAATGTCTGTGCTGTAAATACTCCCTCTATGGCTCATTTCCAGCTACTAAAGTGATGTTCATCAGCTCACAAAATTCCTAAAAACTTTAACAATTGTTTGACTGTATTATAGCACTGCACCCACTATGTAGACTAAAGATACAGTATGAATTTCTGCTGTTGATTCCATTTTATGAATTCTAGTTCAAATTTCTATCAGAAAACATCTGAAGGTACAAAACTTTAATATAAAGTTTTTAATTTTATAATAAAGATGTGTTTTGAAAAGGTTTCTTATATTTGTCCTCAAAATTTTACATCTTTATTCCTATCATAATCTGTTATAGATGATCAATGTATGTTTTACTATATATTTCACAGTTCATTACCCAGCCCTTGAAATGAGTCATTATAGCAGATGGTATAATTTTGCTAGTACTTCATTTTTCATGAGTGTGCTTCATTCTGGTACTTATTAATTATAAGCAAGACAGTATACATATATGTAGGAGGCACTGTGGGTGATTCTGCTGTTCACAGGAGATTACAATAAGGGTGAGATTAAATGTGAGTTATGAGTCTACCTGTGTTTGCTCTTGCAAAATGTTTGCTCTTCCTCAAAGTAATACCCATAAAATAAAACTTAATTTCAAAGTAATTCACAAACACTCTGGAATTAATAGCCAATTCCAAAGTTACTCAAAATAATATTTAAATCCACATTTCATTTAATAGATATTGGACTGGCTAATTAGCTACAACAAGTTATTCTTTGGTCAAAGATGAATCAAAATGTTTCATTCTGTCAAAATAAGAAAGTTAATATATTTTTCATTGCAAGTAATATTTTTTCTCGAGAATGTCTCCCTTAAACCAAAACTCATTCTTTCTCCTTCTTACTCTTTTTTTCTTCCTTATTCTACACTGTGTGGCATCTTTCTTGTTGATTGGCTGGTTGCTTTTATACCTATTTAATTCTCACATCCCTCAAGATTATCTCTCAGTGTATTCTGCATCGTTTCACATATTTTTTCTTTTAAGAGATCTCATAAGTCTAATCTTTATATCAGTCATTTTCTAACACTCATTGTTCTATACACAAAGTCCCAGGAGTCCAAAATTCCCTTATAAAAGTGTTAAAATGAGAAGTTCCTTAATCTTTGTCATTCTCTACCTGTCTCTTAGACATCTCAACATTCTATATTGAAATTAATAACTTTATTTTGAGCACATACGATGTTCTCATAACTTTCCATCTCAAACTGTCCCAGCTTTATCAAACGGTGACAGGCTTATTGTGATAGTTAAAATATCAACTGACTTAAAAACTGCACTCGGAGCTTTAGATACATTACCTCAATCAGTTTTCATTTATCTGACAAAGTGATTATGTTATCCACAATTTATGTAGGAGGCAACAGAGACTTAACAGAAATCCAGAAACAATATAGCTAGTTAGTGGAAAAGCTAGAATTAAACCAAGTTCTGTCTGAATCAGACTCTATTTTCTTCCCACAATACCATACTAGCTTTCTAAATGAATAAATTACCGATTACAATACCATAACCATGCTACCTCTATATAAGAAGTGTTTCTTTATAAGAAAATTAAAACCATCAGAAGAAATATCTCCCTTTCTCTAAGGCAAAGCCTTAGATGTTATAACAGTAGTAATTGTAAAGAGAGATGTAGGATTTTGATATGCTAATATTTGTACTAAGTGGAATTTTTGACAGGTTGGATTTTGGTTAAGCAAGCCAAGGGCCTGCTCTTTTTTTTACCGTTTCCCACTATATTTTATTTTTCTTCTGCTGCTCTTTCTATAGAAAGGGAAGAGGTATAAAATGAAAGAAGGAAACTTTTAAATTGGGTTATGGAAAAGCTGAAAATAACAGGCATGTGATAGTGCCTTGGAAGACACTAAGAATAATAAAGAGAAACAGCATAATTTCATCAAGGTTTAAATAGTAACAAGGAAACACATGAGAGAAAGACATTTTGAGTAAGTGCTGCTCATCCAAGAAAGAAATGTTAGGAATTGCCTCAGACCTCCTAGGAGATGATAGGAGACAGCCTTAGTGTAGGATGCAGCCTGAGATGAAATAATGGTTAAGGCGGAAATAAATCATAAAGAAAACTTCCGATTTTTTTGGTGACAGGGTTACTAGGGGAAAGTATACGAGGGGATTCTTGGGCACCTAGATTGGAGCTGGAGGATTCACTTCCAAGATGGTTCAATTACAAGGCTTAAAAGCTGCTGCCAACTGTCAATTCTTCTCTGCGTAGGGCTCCCCACAGATGGCTTCAGCTCCTGCACCGCATGGTAGTTGAGTTCCAAAAGCAAGTGTAACAAGAGATAGAAAATAGAAGCTCTCAGCTTCTTAAAGGCCAGGGCCTAAAGACTGCCATAGCATCACTTTCTCCATATTCCACTAGTCAAGCAGTCACAAAGCCCAGATTCAAGGGGAAGGAAGGAGTCATGACCCACCTCTCAATAGATTTTGGGGTCATATTTTAAAATTGCCAAGGTCATCTAGCCTATATTTGAAGACTTTCAGTGGTGACTACATTGACCAATGTAAATCATCCCACCTTGCTAACTGTCCTGTAATCTGTGTTCTTGTGTTCTTATTACTTCCTCACCTTATCTCTGGTCTACATCTTTTTAAAATTTATTTTATTGAAGTATAGTTGTTTTACAATGTTGCATAATTTCTGCTCTACAGCAAAGTGATTCATTTATACATATATATACATTTTTAAATATTCTTTTCCATTATAGTTTATCACAGGATACTGAATATAGTCCCCTGTGCTACACGGTAGGACCTGGTTCTACATCTTGAGTGTACATAGGATAAACTCCGTACAGCGGCTTTCAAACTACTTGAAAATAAACACTATGTATCTGTTCTTATTCTGCCTAAAACCCTATCATATGGAATATTCCTGTAGTGTACCATCAAATAGCCCTTAACGCCTGATTTGTGTATGCCCATTCCAAAGCTCTAGGATCCACATGTAACATTCCGGGTGTAATCTGACCAGGACAGAAACAGAACAAGGATATCATCATTCTTTCTTACCTGTATTTTAAATTTCCATAAATGCTAATACATTACCCTGTAACAACTTATTAAATATGTTTGTAACTAATATCTATAGCTATTTTTCATTCCTCCTCTTGCTCTGGTATATGTTTACACACCCTCTTTAAATTTAAAACTATAATTTTTTTTCCTGGGCAATAATTATCTTCCCAATAAAAAGACCCCTATCATTTTTGTCTATTTGTACTTCTATTAATCTTAAAGGATGTTTTATAAAGCAAAATATTATATAAACAATAACATTTAACTTCAGGCTTTCTTCATTATTAAATAGTGTATAAATATAGTATACACAGCAGTTTATAATAGCTACTGAATCTTTATTGTATTAACTTTCCCCCTTTTTAAAAAATCAGGCCAGATGTTATAGAATATGAATTGTATAAATATTCCACATTTGTAGGCCCTGTACCTGTGAAAAATTGTTAAAAAAAACCAACTGAAGTGCGATATCAAACCATGTGTATCTTTTAAGCTCTAGAGGAAAGTGAACAGATTTAATAAATAGAAAATAAAAATTTTAACTTTAAGTCAATGGATAACATAGGAAACTGGATAACCTCCATTTGTCCTTTCTCAAGTTCCTGACATTTATTGTCCGTGTTATCACCTCAAATGTGGATGGAAGATAAGAAGAGATATGTTTC
This sequence comes from Balaenoptera borealis, assembly GCF_965194805.1. Classification (NCBI taxonomy): domain Eukaryota; kingdom Metazoa; phylum Chordata; class Mammalia; order Artiodactyla; family Balaenopteridae; genus Balaenoptera; species Balaenoptera borealis. Next base: position 57,359,385 of record NC_138862.1, on the reverse strand, counting down.
ATTGGGAGTATCTAGGCCAGGGCTTATCAAAATTTTATTGATCTCAGCATTACCCTGGGTGTCTGTTAAATAAGCACATTCCCTGAGATCCTTCTTGCCCAGGGTTCGGACTCAGTCACATTGGAGGGAATGGGAAGGGTATATGTGTGTTGAATGCTGCCTCCAGGTAAATCTGATGTAGGTCTTTCGTGGGTCACACCTTGAGAAGCATGACTCCAGCCACCATCACTACCATTCCAGTGTTTTCAGTGTGATGTATTACCTACACTGCCACCCCTCGTGTGTACAAGCTAAGCAAGGCACTGCCTTTAACAGTATACCTTCCCTCCCTCCCCAAGTTTCTTTCACTCTTCAAACTCAGGACTTTCATTTCTTCCTACATTCTGCCTTCTTCAGGAACAGGTTGTTTCCTTTTGCGTTTTTTTTTTTTTCTTTTCTAACATGAATCACTTGTCTTCCCTTCACAGCTTTTTTTGTTCCTCTTTTAGGCCTCTAGGAACATCACTTTTCAGACCCTTACTCTTCTCTGGTGTACATCTGTGTTTCAGTGGTGTGTCTTCTCCCCTTGCCAGGAAGAAGGTAACAGTTATGAGGCATATGGCCAGAACTATTAGCATATATGTTTGGGCTTCCTCCCAGCTAAGACTCCATAGGTCTGTTTTCCTCTGTCCTAAATGCTCCTTACCAAAAAGCTAATATTTTATTTCATGAAAAGATAACATCTACTATCAAATATGGTATTTTCTGTAACTACTTAGATGACATAGTTTTTGTCCTTTAACTATTTTATGAGATTAATTACATTAAAATATTTTAAAATATTTTTAATATAAAAAACATATTCCTAGAATAAGCCAACATTGTCCATGATACAGTATATTTTATACACTGATGCATTCAGATTGCTAATATTTCTCTTCTCTGAAGATACCTGTATGATTTAGAAATATCTCCCATATGAATGTTTAACAGAACTTTCTATAAATTCACTTAGGCTTGGTCGTTTTATTGTGAGAAGGTGTTCAACTACTGACTGACTATGTAAGGTAAAGAAAGACAAAGAGATTTCTCTCTTGATTCAGTTTCAGTATGTTATATTTATATAGAAAAGTAACATTTCCCACATTTTCAAATTGATTGGTGTAATGTTCTTAATTTTTCTTATCTTTTAACTCATTTATGCTACTATAGTCTCATTTCCATTTTTCACTCCTACTGTTATTTATTCATGTCTTCTCTCTCTCTCTGTTTTTGTTTGTTTGTTTTTGTCTGATAAATTTTGCCAGCGCTTGGCTAATTTTATCACTTTTCAAAAAAACAAATCTTTATTGATCTTTCTAAAGTAGTTTTTACTTTTCCTGTTTCACTAATATTAACTCATCTCTATTATTTCACTTAATTATAATTTTATTTTGTTTTTGTTTTTATTTTGCTGACTTCAGATGTCAGACACCCATTTTTTAGCCTTTCTCCTTTCCTAACATAAAATGTTTAATGCTACAGAGTTGCCTTTAAGTAGGCAACTTTAGCTTTATACAAATTTAGATATAATATTTTTTGTTATCACTAAATCTTAGCATTTAAAAATGTCCATTTTGATTTATTTTTTCACATATGAGCTATTAAGGTGATTTTGTTAAATTTTCTAATTGCATTTTTCTGATTTTCAAATTTTCCTAACTTGCTGGGTTTTGCTATTCTATTATTGATTTACAGGTTAAGTGCATTGTAGTCAGAGAATACACTATGCTGTAAATTATTTAAACATCACCAAGATCTGACATGGCTTTGTTTTGAAAAGAGTATGTATTTTTTAAATTATGGTATTACACATATACAGATTAGATAACTCTTGTTAGTTATGTTGTTAAAATAGTCTAGATCCTACTGTCTTTTTGTGTGCTGGATCTATCAATTGCTGAGAAAGGTATGTTGCAGTCTCATTCAGTTTTAGAGGATTTTGATGATTTCAATTTTTCTTTATATTAGAGATTTGTTAGCAGCTGTTTGACTTCAGAATTTCTTCCTAGTAAATGAAATCATTTTATCCATAAATAGTAAAACTCTATATTTCTATCAGTGCTTTTTGACTTAAATCCTATTCTAAATTATGTTTTGCCAAATTTTTCTTTTGTTTACTTGCCTTTCTTTGTTTAGCATTTTCTCACTATTTTTTCTCCTTTTATTTTTAACTTTCTCTACCTTAAATTTAGGTATATTTCATATAAACTTCATATTACTAAGTATTTTAATTTATCTGACAATATTTAGTCTCTTTGATGAGTTGGTCTACTTTTTAGTGATTATGATTATTGATGTATTTGGATTTGTTTCTACAATGCTAATTTATGGTTTCTAATTTTTTACTTTATGCCTATCTATCTATTTATCTATCTATCTTTTAAATTCTTCTGGAATTGTTTGCAATTCTTTTTAAAATTTTTTTCTCACTCTATTTTTCCTTCTTTACTAGCTTGGGTGGTATTTTCTTCTTTTTATTTCTATTATTATAAGGGTTAAACTTAAACCTTTAACTTGATTATTTACTTATCCACATCTTAAGTTGACCAATATGTTTACTATCCAAAAATTTAAAAAAACTTTAGGATCACCAAAACCTCACTGTGTCTTCGTAATATTATAATGACATTGATACGTTTTGGTGTTAGAGTTATTCCGGACACATTAACGCTCCTCTATATTCTGAAAGAATTGGTGAAAGATTGGTGATATTTCTTCCATAAATGTTTGATAAAATTCACTAGGACAGAAGAGCTTCAAGATGGCGGAAGAGTAAGAAGTTGAGATCATTTTCCTCCCCACAAATACATCAGAAATACGTCTACATCTGGAACAACTCCTACAGAACACCTACTGAATGCTGGCAGAAGACGTGACTTCCCAAAAGGCAAGAAACTCCCCATGTACCTGGGTAGGGAAAAGGAAAAAAGAAATAACAGAGACAAAAGAATAGGGACGGGACCTGCACCAGTGGGAGGGAGCTGTGAAGGAGGAAAGGTTTCCACACACTAGGAAGCCCCTTCGCGGGCAGAGACTGCGGGTGGCAGAGGGGGGGAGCTTCGGAGCCACGGAGGAGAGCACAGCCACAGGGGTGCGGAGGGCAAAGCGGAGAGATCCCCACACAGAGGATGGGTGCCGACCAGCACTCACCAGCCCGAGAGGCTTGTCTGCTCACCCGCCGGGGTGGGTCGGGGCTGGGAGCTGAGGCTCCGGATTCAGAGGTCGGATCCCAGGGAGAGGACCGGGGTTGGCGGCGTGAACACAGCCTGAAGGGGGCTAGGGCGCCACAGCTACCCGGAAGGGAGCCCAGGAAAAAGTCTGGAGCTGCCAAAGAGGCAAGAGACTTTTTCTTGCCTCTTTAGTCCCTGGTGCGCGAGGAGAGGGGATTAAGAGCGCTGCTTAAACGAGCTCCAGAGACGGGCGCGAGCCGCGGCTATCAGCGTGGACCTCAGAGACGGGCATGAGACGCTAAGGCTGCTGCTGCGGCCACCAAGAAACCTGTGTGCGAGCACAGGTCACTATCCACACCTCCCCTCCCGGGAGCCTGTGCAGCCTGCCACTGCTAGGGTCCTGTGATCCAGGGACAACAGGAGAACACAAGGCACACCTAAGCCTGATGCAACGTCACGCCAGCCTCTGTTGCCACAGGCTCGTCCCACATCCGTACCCCTCCCTCCCCGCCCCCCACCCCCCCCCACCCCCCCGGCCTGAGTGAGCCAGAGCCACCGAATCAGCTGCTCCTTTAACCCCGTCCTGACTGAGCAAAGTACAGATGCCCTCAGGCGACCTACACACAGAGGCGGGTCCAAATCCAAAGCTGAATCCCAGGAGCTGTACGAACAAAGAAGAGAAAGGGAAATTTCTCCCAGCAGCCTCAGGAGCAGCGGATTAAATCTCCACAATCAACTTGATGTGCCTGCATCTGTGGAATACCTGAACAGACAACGAATCATCCCAAATTGAGGAGGTGGACTTTGGGAACAACGATATATATATGTTTTTCCATTTTTCTCTTTTTCTGAGTGTGTATGTGTATGCTTCTGTGTGTGATTTTGTCTGTATAGCTTTGCATTTACCATTTGTCCTAGGGTCTGTCTGTCCTTTTTTTTTTTTTTTAATTACTTTAAAAAATTTTTTCCTTCATAATTATTTTTTATTTTCATAACTTTATTTTATTTTATTTTACTTTATTTTATTTTACTTTATCTTCTTCTTTCTTTCTTTCTTTCTATTTTTTCTCCCCTTTATTCTGAGCCATGGGGAAGAAAGGCTCTTGGTGCTCCAGCCAGGCATCAGGGCTGTGCCTCTGAGGTGGGAGAGCCAACTTCAGGACACTGGTCCACAAGAGACTTCCCAGCTCCACGTAATATCAAATGGCAAAAATATCCCAGAGATCTCCATCTCAACGCCAAGACCCAGCTTCACTCAACAACCACCAAGCTACACTGCTGGACACCCTATGCCAAACAACTAGCAAGACAGGAACACAACCCCATCTATTAGCAGAGAGGCTGCCTAAAATCATAATAAGGCCACAGACACCCCAAAACACACCACCAGACGTGGACCTGCCCACCAAAAAGATAAGATCCAGCCTCATCCACCAGAACACAGACACTAGTCCCCTCCACGAGGAAGCCTACACAACCCACTGAACCAACCTTAGCCACTGGGGACAGACACCAAAAACAATGGGAACTACGAACTTGCAGCCTGAGAAAAGGAGACCCAAACACAGTAAGTTAAGCAAAATGAGAAGACACAGAAACACACAGCACATGAAGGAGCAAGGCAAAAACTCACCAGACCTAAGAAATGAAGAGGAAATAGGCAGTCTGCCTGAAAAAGAATTCAGAATAATGACAGTAAAGATGATCCAAAATCTTGGAAATAGAATGGAGAAAATACAAGAAACGTTTAACAAGGAAAAAGAAGAACTAAAGAGCAAACAAACAGTGATGAACAACACAATAAATGAAATTTAAAATTCTCTAGAAGGGATCAATAGCAGAATAACTGAGGCAGAAGAACGGATAAGTGACCTGGAAGATAAAATAGGGGAAATAACTACTGCAGAGCAGAATAAAGAAAAAAGAATGAAAAGAATTGAGGACAGTCTCAGAGACCTCTGGGACAACATTAAACACACCAACATTTGAATTAAAGGGGTCCCAGAAGAAGAAGAGAAAAAGAAAGGGACTGAGAAAATATTTGAAGAGATTATAGTTGAAAACTTCCCTAACATGGGAAAGGAAATACTTAATCAAGTCTAGGAAGCACAGAGAGTCCCATACAGGAATAATCCAAGGAGAAACACGCCAAGACACATATTAATCAAACTATCAAAAATTAAATACACAGAAAAAATATTAAAAGCAGCAAGGGAAAAAGAACAAATAACACACAAGGGAATTCCCATAAGGTTAACAGCTGATCTTTCAGCAGAAAATCTGCAAGCCAGAAGGGAGTGGCAGGACATATTTAAAGAGATGAAGGAGAAAATCCTACAACCAAGATTACTCTACTCAGCAAGGATCTCATTCAGATTTGACGGAGAAATTAAAACCTTTACAGACAAGCAAAAGCTAAGAGAGTTCAGCACCACCAAACCAGCTTTACAACAAATGCTAAAGGAACTTCTCTAGGCAGGAAACACAAGAGAAGGAAAAGACCTACAATAACAAACCCAAAACAATTAAGAAAATGGGAATAGGAACATACATATCCATAACTAACTTAAATGTAAATGGATTAAATGCTCTCACCAAAAGACATAGACTGGCTGAATGGATACAAAAACAAGACCCGTATATATGCTGTCTACAAGAGACCCACTTCAGACTTAGGGACACATACAGACTGAAAGTGAGGGGATGGAAAAAGATATTCCATGCAAATGGAAATCAAAAGAAAGCTGGAGTAGCAAGTCTCATATCAGATAAAATAGACTTTAAAACAAAGACTATTACAAGAGACAAAGAAGGACAATACATAATGATCAAGGGATCAATCCAAGAAGAAGACATAACAATTGTAAATATTTATGCATCCAACATAGGAGCACCTCAATACATAAGGCAAATACTAACAGCCATAAAAGGGGAAATCGACAGTAACACAATAATAGTAGGGGACTTTAACACCCCACTTTCACTAATGGACAGATCATCCAAAATGAAAATAAATAAGGAAACACAAGCTTTAAATGATACATTAAACAAGATGGACTTAATTGATACTTATAGGACATTCCATCGAAAAACAACAGAACACACATTCTTTTCAAGTGCTCATGGAACACTCTCCAGGATAGATCATATCTTGGGTCACAAATCAATCCTTGGTAAATTTAAGAAAATTGAAATCGTATCTAGTTTATTTTCTGAACAGAATGATACGAGACTAGGTATCAATTACAGGAAAAAATCTGTAAAAAATACAAACACATGGAGGCTAAACAATACACTACTTAACAGCCAAGAGATCGCTGAAGAAATCAAAGAGGAAATCAAAAAATACCTAGAAACAAATGACAACGAAAACACGATGACCCAAAACCTATGGGACGCAGCAAAAGCAGTTCAAAGAGGGACGTTTATAGCAACCTATCCTACCTTAAGAAACAAGAAACATCTCAAATAAACAACCTAACCTTACACCTAAAGCAATGAGAGAAAAAAGAACAAAAAACCCAAAAAGTTAACAGAAGGAAAGAAATCATAAAGATCAGATCAGAAATAAATGAAAAAGAAAGGAAGGAAACGATAGCAAAGATCAATAAAACCAAAAGCTGGTTCTTTGTGAAGATAAACAAAATTGATAAACCATTAGCCAGACTCATCAAGAAAAAAAGGGAGACGACTCAAATCAATAGAATTACAAATGAAAAAGGAGAAGTAACAACTGACACTGCAGAAATACAAAGGATCACGAGAGATTACTACAAGCAACTATATGCCAATAAAATGGACAACCTGGAAGAAATGGACAAATTCTTAGAAAAGCACAACTTTCTGAGACTGAACCAGGAAGAAATAGAAAATATGAACAGACCAATCACAAGCACTGAAATTGAAACTGTGATTAAAAATCTTCCAACAAATAAAAGCCCAGAACCAGATGGCTTCACAGGCGAATTCTATCAAACATTTAGAGAAGAGCTAACACCTATCCTTCTCAAACTCTTCCAAAATATAGCAGAGGGAGGAACACACCCAAACTCATTCTACGAGGCCACCATCACCCTGATACCAAAACCAGACAAAGATGTCACAAAGAAAGAAAACTACAGGCCAATATCACTGATGAACATAGATGCAAAAATCCTCAACAAAATACTAGCAAACAGAATCCAACAGCACATTAAAAGGATCATATACCATGATCAAATGGGGTTTATCCCAGGAATGCAAGGATTCTTCAATATATGCAAATCAATCAATGTGATACACCATATTCACAAATTGAAGGAGCAAAACCATATGATCATCTCAATAGATGCAGAAAAAGCTTTCAACAAAATTCAATACCAATTTATGATAAAAACTCTCCAGAAAGTAGGCATAGAGGGAACTTACCTCAACATAATAAAGGCCAAATATGACAAACCCACAGCAAACATCATCCTCAATGGTGAAAAACTGAAACCATTTCCACGAAGATCAGGAACAAGACAACGTTGCCCACTCTCACCACTATTATTCAACATAGTTTTGGAAGTTTTAGCCATAGCAATCAGAGAAGAAAAAGAAATAAAAGGAAACCCAAATCAGAAAAGAAGAAGTAAAGCTGTCACTGTTTGCAGATGACATGATACTATACATAGAGAATCCTAAAGGTGCTACCAGAAAACTACTAGAGCTAATCAATGAATGTGGTAAAGTAGCAGGATACAAAATTAATGCACAGAAATCTCTTGCATTCCTATACACGAATGATGAAAAATGTGAAAGTGAAATTAAGAAAACACTCCCATTTACCACTGCAACAAAAAGAATAAAATATCTAGGAATAAACCTACCTAAGGAGACAAAAGACCTGTATGCAGAAAATTATAAGACACTGATGAAAGAAATTAAAGATGATACAAATAGAGGGAGAGATATACCATGTTCTTGGATTGGAAGAATCAATATTGTGAAAATGACTATACTAACCAACACAATCTACAGATTCAATGCAATCCCTATCAAACTACCACTGGCATTTTTCACAGAACTAGAACAAAAAATTTCACAATTTGTATGGAGACACAAAAGACCCCGAAGAGCCAAAGCAATCTTGAGAAAGAAAAATGGATGTGGAGGAATCAGGCTCCCTGTCTTCAGACTATACTACATAGCTACAGTAATCACAACAGTATGGTACTGGCAGAAAAACAGAAATATAAATCAATGGAACAGGATAGAAAGCCCAGAGATAAACCCACGCACATATGGTCACCTTATCTTTGATAAAGGAGGCAAGAATATACAGTGGAGAAAAGAGAGCCTCTTCAATAAGTGGTGCTGGGAAAACTGGACAGCTACATGTAAAAGAATGAAATTAGAACACTCCCTAACACCATACACAAAAATAAACTCAAAATGGATTAAAGACCTAAATGTAAGGCCAGAAACTATCAAACTCTTAGAGGAAAACATAGGCAGAACACTCTATGACATACATCACAGCAAGATCCTTTTTGACCCACCTCTTAGAGGAATGGAAATAAAAACAAAAATAAATAAATGGGACCTGATGAAACTTAAAAGCTTTTGCACAGCAAAGGAAAACATAAACAAGATGAAAAGACAACCCTCAGATTGGGAGAAAATATTTGTAAATGAAGCAACTGACAAAGGATTAATCTCCAAAGTTTACAAGCAGCTCATGCAGTTCAATATCAAAAAAAGAAACAACGCAATCCAAAAATGGGCAAAAGACCTAAATATTCATTTCTCCAAAGAAGATATACAGATAGCCAACAAACACATGAAAGAATGTGCAACATCACTAATCATTAGAGAAATGCAAATCAAAACTACAATGAGGTATCACCTCACACCAGTCAGAATGGCCATCATCAAAAAATCTACAAACAATAAATGCTGGAGAGGGTGTGGAGAAAAGGGAATCCTCTTGCACTGTTGGTGGGAATGTAAATTGATACTGCCACTATGGAGAACAGTATGGAGGTTCCTTAAAAAACTAAAAATAGAACTACCATATGACCCAGCAATCCCACTACTGGGCATATACCCTGAGAAAACCATAATTCAAAAAGAGTCATGTACCAAAATGTTCATTGCACCTTTATTTACAATAGTCAGGACATGGAAGCAACCTAAGTGTCCATCAACAGATGAATGGATAAAGAAGATGTGGCACCTATATACAATGGAATATTACTCAGCCATAAAAAGAAATGAAATTGAGTTATTTGTAGTGAGGTGGATGGACCTAGAGTCTGTCACACAGAGTGAAGTAAGTCAGAAAGAGAAAAACAAATACAGTATGCTAACACATATATACGGCATATAAAAAAAAAATGGTCATGAAGAACCAAGGGGCAAGACAGGGATAAAGATGCAGACTTACTAGAGAATGGACTTGAGGATACAGGGAGGGGGAAGGGTAAGCTGGGACAAAGTGAGAGAGTGGCATGGACATATATACACTACCAAACGTAAAACAGACAGCTTGTGGGAAGCAGCGGCATAGCACAGGGAGATCAGCTCGGTGCTTTGTGACCACCTAGAGGGGTGGATAGGGAGGTTGGGAGGGAGGGAGACGCAAGAGGGAAGAGATATGGGGATATATGTATATGTATAACTGATTCACTTCGTTATAAAGCAGAAACTAACACACCATTGTAAAGCAATTATACTCCAATAAAGATGTTAGAAAAAAAAAATTCACTAGGACACCCATCATCTCGTCCTGAAGTGTGTGTGTGTGTGCGTGTGTGTGTGAGACAGAGACAGACAGTGAGAAGTTTTTGTTGTAATAGACATAGTGATATTCAGATTTTCTGGTTTATATTGCATCAGCTTCTGATTAGTTACATTTTTTCCAAGAAATTTGTTCATTTCATTTGAGTTGTCAGAATCCTTTGTATAAATTTGTTCATAATATATCGGTAGGAACTGTATTGATAATTCTTTTATTTCTTATACTGATAATTTATGTTCTCTTTTCTTTTAACTTTCCAAAAATCAACTTTTGGATTTGTTAATCTGCTTTATTGTCTGTTCCATTTCACTAATTTCTCCTAAAGGAGAAATTTTTTTTTCTTTTTTTACTTATATTTAATTTTTTTTGCCCTCCTTTTTCTAGATTTTCAAGATGCCTCCACATGTCATAGATTTTAGAAATTTCTTCTTTCCTAATATGAGCATTTAAAATTACAATTTCTAACTGAGTCACAGCAGAGATTGGCACATTATAAATCAAGCATACTTCAATAAAAAAATTACATTAAAAAAACTAGAATTTCAATTCATGCACATCTGTGGATGCATTCAACACATTTAATACGTTATACTTTCATTACTATGTATTTTTTCAAAATACTTTCAAATTGTACTACCTACATGGTATTGTTTTCCTATATTTGGATTCTTCCATTTTCTGCCCCACAAATTTATAATCATTCTAATTGGTTGGATAATACACATTTTTTGGCTGTTGCTGTTTATCATACCTTCTCATATCTGCTGGCATCATTTTTCTTCTTCTTGAACTCCACCTTTCAGTTGTTCCTGTCTATGGCGAATAATATCTCCCAGTTTTTCTTGTTTTAAAATGTCTGTATTTTGCCATTACTCTTGAAAGATGGTTACACTAGGTATATGATTATACATTGTTAGACATTCTCTCACTGTGTTGAGGATACCCAGAGAATGAGGCATTACAAAGGGATAATACAAAAATGGGAGAGGGTGGTAGACTCAATATGTAAAATATAGCTGCATATGTCAGAGTAAGTACAATATCTATTCTGTGACCTTGCCATTTTTTTATATTACAATTTCTTGAAGCTTAGGCTTCAGAGTTTTTATTTTTGTTTTTCATTAGCCAGTTGGACCAAGTATAATGACTATATAATCTTAAAATCCACAGATAAATTGTTATGGGTGACAAAGGATATTCACTATATTTTTAAAGAGTTGATGACATGAAATCAATAACTGCTATAGTTTACCAATCAAAAATATGACATACACTTTTTGTCCAAAATGATGCTTAACATGGATCGAACTTTACATCCAAGTTGGACTTGCTGTAAACAAATGGTTTGGATGCTTATATATTTTAGGGACAGATATATGATCTGAAAAAACTCCTATGCTTAAAATTGGTGCCATATTAGCAGTAGTGTAAGATATTGTAATATGAATTTTCTTTATAATTTGAAGAATATTCAATTCTGCCATAGAGGACAAGAGAACAAATAGCATGAATGTAACTCATAAAAAGTGATAAGCCAAGATAATAAGCCGATATACTATGAGACACAGGTAAAACTCACTATATGTTAAATATATATAATGAGTAAACAAGTAGAATGTGAGATACAGGCAGAATTCTTAAGCTGAGCTAAATATAAATAGTAAATAATAATCTATAGGACATGATAAAGATGGCAAAATAAATTATAATGTATGCTGAAATAAACAAAAGTGTCTCATAAAGATAAAAAGGGATAGAAAGGTCATATATTAAAAATGTGGCTTGTGGGCTAAGAGCTCTCTCATTCCTACATCCACAACCCATTGGTGACACCTAATATAGTTCCATTATGGCCCCAGATATGTTCTACCCAAAAAAGGCAGATAACACCCACAGTTATTCAGCAGACTAATTGGCAAGCTCTCTGCCTCTGCATTTGTCTGACAGTATTGTGTGTCATTGGCCCTGGCACCTTTTGTCTATGAGCCCTTTGCACATACTTCAAGTCTGGTTCTCAAAATCGTATCATCAACATGGAAGGACATGGTGGCCAAGAGAAAGATAGAAAGAACATTTGAACATTATAAAACCCAGGACCCATTAGCAGGTCCTTTCTCCCATGTACAACCTATTTTAACTTATTCTAATTCTATTATCCTATCTCATCTCTCTCTCTCTATTGCCTCTTGCTTTGAGTGTTAAATATATTTAATAAACTGTGACTTTGTCTGTAATTAACTATGACTTTCTGTTCTTTGATCTCTGGTGTAGTTTGTCTATCAATGTGCTCAGAGGCTATCATTGCATCAGGTCATGTCCTTATATGATAGGTGATGACAAAAAGATCACAGCGTATTTGCTAATCTTCTTTAAAACAGATATTTAAGCCCAATTATTAATGAATTAAGAAATTAGGAATGCAACATATGTTAGGATCAGAAATATCCAGTTGTACTTATTGTAGCAAATCAGTATTTATCTCTGTGATTTCTCTCTAACCTTGACCAATAACAGATATTTCTATGGATGAAAGAAAAAGTAAATCCTCCAAAAAGCTGTTAATTAATCCCTGGATTATCTTGGGAGGGCATTTCTGATACCATCTGGACATGATCATATGTCCTAGAGAATGGGAACTTGTGATCCATATCATTTTAATGTCTATTTATATTATTACAGGTAATTTGCTTTATATAAAATCTGTAATCCTTTTCTAAAATAGTGTTCTATTCCAATGGATTCCACATACTGATAGCATATCAAAAGCTACATTCCAATGATGCCTACAATATTTCACTAACTTCACTCGTGTCTGACTGTATCAGTGCTCACATCTATCTTATACTCTGTTTTCAGATCAGTCTTGCTAAGGAGATGCTTTGAGTCACTTTCATGTTTAAAAATGTCTCAGTGGATCCAAGTTTGGATTCAATGAAGTCCACACTTCTTATTCTGGAATTCCAAAATGTTGGAGAATCAGGCCCTGCCTCTGTTCCAGACTTATTTGTTCTATTAGTGTAAATAAAAGCTACGGTTGCAATGCCTGAATGCTTGATCAACTCCCCAAATCCAACAAACGTTAAGAAAGTATGGGATTTGGAACTAATAGTGTCTGTCTGTGTTCTGTTACGACCTAGCCATTACTTAATGTTTTGAGCAATATTTTTGTCATCTATAAAATGGGAAGATCATAAATGTAATTATAATAATAGCCATAATTAAAGTATTCTCACAGAGTTGTAAAGATTAAATTAGATAATATCTCTCTCCCTCTCTTTCACTCCCAGTGCTGCAAAGCACCATTCTGTGGATCAGCTACATCCACATTTTAAGAATCCCCCTAGGGTCCTTAAACATCACTTCCTTCTCTATACCTAAATAATGATAACTCTACTTTCTCTTTAAAGCTTTTCCTGACATATTTTATTGTTCTCACTTCCATGGATAAAGATAAGCTGGGTTGAGTCCCTTTACAGTGTAATAACAGGATATGAGCTTTTATGGCTGTCAATGCACTGTGGGGCAATGTGTATAAGGTTAAGAACTGGGATTCTTGCTAACTAAACAATTAAGATATATCCAGGAAGGAATCATACAGATAGGCCAAACGCATCTATGTATAGAGTCTGGGACATTCATGAAACAAGCAGAATCAACACAATACACATTATGAAAACTGTACCACAGTGTGTAACATTGCCCAGATTTTGAACTGCAGGGCAGCCCACAAGTGGTATATACCAAAATAGCACTGAAAAGGCTTTGAAACCAGTTTGCTATTTGAATCATGGGCTGTAAAATTAGCCCAGGACATGAATTCTGAACCTAAACAGGTGTACTGTCTGCTAAAATGTAAAATATAAATAACTCATAAAAGGCTCAGAACACAACCCAAATTATCTGTTATACTAAGACTCAGGAACACCTCAACTTCAATGAGAAAAGCAATCAACAGGTATCAATATTGCTGTGATACAGATGACAAAATTATCTGAGAAGAATTTTAAAGCATCTATGATAAAAATGTTCTAACAAGAAATTACAGACCCTTTTGGAACAGTTAAAAAATAAAACATCTCAAAAAATAAATAGAAAATATAAAGAACCAAATCAAAATTTAAAACTTCAAATAAAATAACAGAAAGAAAAAAAACTCACTAGATGGGTTTAATTAAAAAAATGGAGATGACTGGAAATTGTCACTGAGCTTGACAACAGATCAGTAGAAACTAATTTGAACATCAAAGAGGACATACATTTAAAAAAAAGTGAACAGAGACCCAAGAATTTTTGGACAATTATAAAAGATATAATATTTGTATCACTGGAGTCTCAGAAGAAGAGAAAGAGCAGATGGTTGAAAAAAAAATACTTGAAGAAATAAAGACTGAAATCTTTCCAAATCTAACCAAGAAGCTAAATCTAAAGAAATACACACACCAACATATCAAAATGAAATATTTTACCTCTAAACAAAAGACAGAAAACAATCTTGAAAGTATTCAAAAAGATGTAATGTGTTACTTCTACAGAAATAATAATTTGAATGGCAGCAGAGTATTTCATTAGAAACCACGGAGGACAGAAGAAAGTTGCCCAACTTTTTTCAAGTACCGAAAAGAAGAACTGACAAGCTCAATCCTTTATCTAGATAAAATAGCCTTCATAAACATAGGAGAAATAGTAACAATCTGCATAAAAAAGACTGACCATAAAAACTAAGAGAGTACCACAAGCAGACCTGCTATAAACAAAATGCTAAAGAAAGTTCTATAGAGAGAAAGGAAATAATAATAGAAGGAAACTTGGACCATCAAGATAAAATAGTAGAATGGATGGAAAGAGTAAATATAAGGTCAAACACAATAGGCTATAATTATCCCCTCGAGTTTTTTTTTTTTTTTAATGAGAGAAGAATTATAACATTATCTGATGTGGTTCTAAATATATATGAAGGTAACATTAAAGATAACTATGCCATAAAAGGTAGAAGGTAAAATTGAGTTCAAATGTAGTAAGGTTTCTATACTCCTCTTGTACTAATAAAATGTTGACAGTAAAAAGTGATAAGCTATATATGTGTCTCATAATTCCCAGGGAAACCAATAAATTTAAAAACTATAAAAAAATCCTCAGATACTGTAGATAGTTCAAAATAAAAGTAACCCACAGGAGAGAGAGAAACAAAGGAGTGAAATGGGAAACAAAGAAATGAAATACTGAAGGAATAAACAGAAAACAAGTAATTCAATGGCAGATTTAAACCCTAAAATATCAAGAATTACCTTAAATATATAAATGGTCTAAATATATCACTTTAAAGACAGAGATTGGCAAAGCAGATTTTTAAAATTGCCCTAATTATTTGAAATCTATAAAAAAAATTTTACTTCTAATATTTAGTTGGTTAAAAGTAAAAGTAATGGAAAAAATACACCATGCAGAAAATAATCAAGAGAATGCTGGCTATATTATTTTCAGACAAAGTAGACTTCAGAACAAAGAAAATTACTGGGCTTCCCTGGTGGCGCAGTGGTTGAGAATCTGCCTGCCAATGCAGGGGACACGGGTTCGAGCCCTGGTCTGGGAAGATCCCACATGCCGCGGAGCAACTAGGCCTGTGAGCCACAATTACTGAGCCTGCGCATCTGGAGCCTGTGCTCCGCAACAGGAGAGGCCGCGATAATGAGAGGCCCGCGCACCGCGATGAAGAGTGGCCCCCACTTGCCACAACTAGAGAAAGCCCTTGCACAGAAACGAAGACCCAAACACAGCCATAAATAAATAAATAAATAAATAAATAAATAAATAAATAAATAATTTTTTAAAAAAAGAAAATTACTAAGAGAAAAATAGGGATACCACATAATAATAAACGGGCCATTCATCAAGAGAAACACAGCTAAGATCTGCTTGGAGCAGATGCTGCTAGAGCCATAAGTGACAGGAACACTTAAATAATAACATAGACGAATTGCTGGAGACTGAGTGTGGAAAAGCTTGAAGATGAAGAATTCCTGGGGGCCACAACCTTAGGGTGACCCTATACTCTTGTGGGTTTTACCTCCCTGAAACTCACCAAGATTCTTAAGGTACAGAGCTAAGAAAAATCCCCCCGTGGCTCTGGCAGAAGGAGGTTACTTTTCATAACCAAAGTTCTTTTTTCTTTTCTTTTCTTTTTTCAACCACTTTTTTGAGGTATGATTGACGTTTTTAAAAAGTTGTACATATTTAATGTATACAACTTGATGAGTTTCGAGGTAAGTGTATATCCATAAAACCATCACCACATTCTATACCATAAACATATCTAACACTTTCAGAAGTTTCCTCCCGCCCTCTATTTATTGTTATTATTATTGTTATTACTATTACTACTACTATTACTATCATTAGAACAATAACACAAGATCTATCCTCTTAGAAAAATTGTAAGTATACAAAGCAATATTGTTGCACAGGCTCTATGCTGTATAGTAAATCTCTAGGACTTATTCATCTTGGATAACTAAAGCTCTGTACCCTCCTTTACTACCTCCACATGTCTTCCTCCCCTTAGTCCCTGGCAACCACCATTCAACTCAATATAAAAATAACTAATAACTGATTAAAAAATAGGCAAAGGAACTGACCAGACATTTCTCCAAAGAAGACATACAAAATTGTCAACAGGTAAACGAAAAGGTGTTCAACATTACTAATCATCAGGGAAATGCAGATTAAAATCATAATGAAATATCACCTCTTACCAGTTAAGATGGCCATTATCAAAAAAATAAAAGACAACAAGTGTTAGTGAGGATGTGGAGAAAAGAGAACCCTTGTTCACTGTTGGTGGAAATGTAAATGGATACAGCCACTATGAAACAGTATAGAGGTTCTTTAAAAAATAAAGATATAATTACTATATAACCCAGCAATCCCACTTCATGTGTATATTTAAAGGAATTTAAATCAGAATCTTGAAGAGATATCTACACCCTCACTGCAGCATTATATATAATAACCAAGACATGGAAGCAACCTAAAATGTCCATTGATGGATGAATGGATAAAGAAGATATGGGATATATATATATATATCCCATATATATTGTGTATACACATACACATACACAATGGAATATTCTTCAGCCTTAAAAAAGAAGATCTTGCCATTTGTGACAACATTGTTGAACCTGAAAGAAATAAATGCTAAGTGGAATAAGCCAGACACAGAAGGATAATACTACATGACACCACTTATATGAAGAATCTAAAATAACCAATTTTAAAATAAGTGTTCTAAGTAACAAATGTCTATGCACCAGTGGAAAAGACTTACCAGGGGAAAAGATTCTCTAGGGGAAAAGACTCTACCAGAGCCTTATCCCACATAGGAGAAAGGGAATTTATACAACCCCAGTGCTTTCCAGCCTTCCTGTCTCACTGAAGGGGGTGCCAGGTAGAGCTAAGAAACTATTGTGAAGAACACAGCCCAGGGACATAGGCACACTAAAAGATACAGATTTAATTGTACGATTATAGAACACTTCCTCTTTCTACATCTTACCATCACATCAAATATAACAGCAATGGCTTACAGCTGAAAGAACTACAAGACATTGACTCTGTTTAAGGAGGAGTTCTTGGGGTAGCCTAAAGACAACTGGGGAAGGGGAATTAAAGGATACCAGAGCAATTTGAAGGTGGCACAAATTGAAGCTAGAATAAAACTGGCACTCAAAGTTACAGTAAGCACTAAATACAGCCTGACTCCTATCCAGATTGATATAAACCTCATATTAAAGGCCTGGTACCTCAGTTCCTATTATCTAATACATCATGCCTGGCTTTTAACTAAAAAGTACAAGTCATGCTAAAAGAAAGAAACAAACAAACAAACAACAACAACAACAAATTACAGCCTAAAAAACAAAGCAGGAATCAGAACCAAACTGTGATATGAAATAGATTTTGGAATTATCAGACAGATAATTTAAAATAGCTATGGTTAAAATGTTAAAGAGCTCTAATGGAATAGTAGACAACACAGAAGAAAGAATTAGCAATGTAAGAAGAAAGATTCAGGTTCTAAGAAAGAATCAAAAGGAAATGCTAGAAATTAAAAACACTGTAAAAGAAAGGGAAGTGTGTCTTTGATGAACTCATCAGTAGACTGGACATAGCCAAGGAAAGAATCAGTTTGCTTAAAGATATGTCAATTGAAATTTCCCCAACTAAAGTAAAAAGAAAGGAAGAATTTAAAAAGAGGGACTGGCTCATCTGTGAACTATGGAACAATTTCAAGAGGTGTATTATATGTGTAATTGGAATATCAGAAAGAGAAAAAAGATTGAATGGATCAGAAGAAGTAATTGAATAAATAATGAATAAATAATTGAATAAATAATAATTTTCCAAAATTAATGACATATACAAACCACAGATCCAGGAAGCTCAGAGAATACTAAGCAGGATAAAAAAAACACACCTAGATATATCATACTCAATTGGCAGCAAATTAAAGACAAAGAGAGAAAGATTTGAAAAAGGCCAAACAAAAGAAGAACAAATATAAGAATTACAGTGGACTTCTTGTCAGAAACCATGTAAGCAAGAAGAGAGTGGAGTAAAATATTTAAAGTATTGAAAGAAAACAAACAAACAAACTTGGAATTCTATATCCAGTGAGATTATCTTCCAAAAATAAAGGAAAAATACTTTCTCATAAAAGTAAAATTTAAAAACTTAATCATCAGCACATCCATCCTGCCAAATATGATAAAGAGTTCTTAAGGGAGAAGGAAAATGATATAGGACATGAATTCAGATATACATAAAGAAAAAAAGAGCATAGGATAAACAAATAAAAAATAAAGGTAAAATAAAATCTATTTTTCTTACTGTTCATTTATTTAAAAGATAAATTTTGTTTGAAGTATTTAGTGGTATAGCATATGGATAAAGGAAATGAATGACATGTATCATAAGGGATGGAAGAAAGGAAGTGGAAGTACTGTTATGAAGTATCTGCACTATACATGAAGTGATACAGAGTTATTAGAAGATTGACTTAGATTAGTTTGAAATGTATATTGCAAACTTTAGAACAACCACTAAAAAAAATGAAATAGAAGTATCATTTATGTGCTAAGAAAATAAATAAAATGGAATCACGAAAAGTGCTCTATTAAAACCAGAAAAGGCAGGAGAAAAAGGCAAAGAAAGCTCAACAAATAGAAAACACTTACAAACTTGGTGGAAGTGAATATAACTGTATCATTGATCACTTTAAATGTCAATAGTATAAATATACAGAACTTATCAGAATGACTAAATAAAAATGTCCCAGCTATATGCAGCTATATGTTATCTATAAGAAATCTATTTTAATATAAATGGATTCCAATAGGGTAAAAGTAAAGGAACTGGGGCAGATATGCTATGATAATACTAGTAAAAAGAAAGAGTAGCTATATTAATTTCACACAAAGCCAACTGAAGAACAAAGAAAATTATCAGGGATAGAGAGACATTATATAATGATAAAGGTGTCAGTTCTCAACAAGACAATGATCTATAACATTTATGCACAAAACAACAGATAATTAGAATGCAGGGCTACAAAATTTGCTTGAGTTGAAAAGATAAATCAACAAATATATAACTATAGTTGATGACTTCAAGACTAATCTTTTACTAATTGATAGACTAAGCAGGTAGGTAATCAGTAAGAATAAAGTTGACCTGAAGAACACTCTCAATCAACTCAATCTAACTGATACTTACAATATATTGATATTTCATCAAGCAACAGCAACACATTTTTCACAGGCTCAGTGGAAATTTAATAAACCGCACTGTAGGTCATAAAACACACCTTAGCAATTTGAAAGAATAGAAATCATACAAAATATATTCTCAGACCACAATTAAATCATAATTAAATACTAGGTATCAGCAACGGAAAGATAGTTGGAAAATTCTTAATTATTTGGAGATAAAACAACACACTTTTATATGATACTAGGTCAAAAAAGTCTCAAAATAAATTTAACAAATCTTGTACTAAATAAAAATTTAAATACAGTTTATCGAAATTTGTGAGAGCAGCAAATGCAGTGCCTAAAGGGAAATTTATAATATTAAATGCATATATAAGAAAAGAAGAAAGCTCTAAAATCAATCATCTCAGCTTCTACGCATGGAAACTAGAGAAAGAAGAACAATTTAGGTCTAAAGCAAGCAAAAGAAATAATGAAAATCAGAGCAGAAAACAATGAAATTGAGAACAGGAAATGAATAGAGAAAAATCAATGAAACCTGACCTGGCTCTTTGAAAAGAATTGATAAATTGGTTCTTTGAAATCAAAAGGATAAAACTGTAGCCAGCTAAACAATAAAAAGAGAGAAGACAAAATTATGTATATTAGAAATGAAAAAGGGGTCATCACTAAAGGTCCTGTAGACATTAAAGGATAATAAAGGAATACTGTAAAAAACCATATTCCCACAAGTATTTTAACCTAGACGAAAAGGACTAATTCATTAAAAGACACA
The DNA here is from genome assembly GCF_965194805.1 of Balaenoptera borealis. NCBI lineage: Eukaryota > Metazoa > Chordata > Mammalia > Artiodactyla > Balaenopteridae > Balaenoptera > Balaenoptera borealis. The sequence continues at coordinate 57,338,889 of NC_138862.1, read as the reverse complement.
AACTACCGAAATTCACAGAAGGAAAAATAGATGATCTGCATAGGCCAATATCTATTAAGAGAAATTGAATCAATAATTAATAATATTCCAAAATGGTAGAGCACAGACACATATGTTTTTACTGGAATAGTCTATCATACTTATAAGAAAGGAAATGATACCAATTCTTCAGATTAAAATGTTTACTACTTGTTCTTTATGAGGATTAGAGTACAGAAAGCACTTAGAACCCAGTACCTGTCATAATGCATAATAGTAGTTAGCAAATATCATTTTCATATTTCACTTTAATAATTTGGAAATAACTCAGGAGAAGGAATTAATAAAGAGTAAAAATTCATTTTATATTCATTTTAAATAATAAAATTTAAGAAAAGAGTATATGCTTTGTTCTTTTTCTTAAAATATAGAGATTTTAAAAAGTTCTGTTTACAAACACGTAAGAGCATCCAAATGATTTTGCAGCAATAGAGCAGTCAGGAAATATATTATCTTCATGTAATTTAACAGAAAGAAAGTTAAATTACACTAGCCTCAATTTTTTATAGAAGGTAGATTCTAATTTTTAAAATATATATTAATTGTAAGTGCTTTGTGTTCACAGGTAGTTTTAATATATTAATTGCATTTAAATTTTGAGGTTATTTGTGTCTTGTATGTTTAGTTCAGTTGTGGCTGATTTAGTATACTTAGGATGTAAAAATATTTGGTAAATTACAAATGAAAGATTACATTCTCAACTTTAATTTCTCAAAGGTTCAGAGGGGTTTTGATGCATTCCTTTTAGAAATTACTTAGAGGTAATTAGTTTAGCCAAGCTTGGGCACAAACAATTTACTAGGGAAGCAGAATTTTGAAATCTCTGTGGATACATGAGTTGGCGCATCATTTTCTCAAAGTATATAAAGTAGTCTTATATTGGTTCTGATGCATCCTTTGGTGACTGTAAGTCAGATTTGATTTATATAGTGCAGTAATATTGAGAATACATTTTTAGAAAACATGTATTGTCTTTTCACGCATGTGTTCTACTACCCTGGTATATACTAAATAAGCAACATTATCAATCTGAATGTTTAATAGGAATTATAAACATACATATGACCTCAGTAGAAATAAATATTTGATGCTCATGATACCCTAAATAACCTATATGAAGACACTTTTAACCTCAAGAGAGATATATGGATTCAACAGGTTACCTTAGACGTAGGCTTATATTCATGGGCTTAAACTTTTCTTTCTGAACTGAACTCACCCATTCCCAATTTAATTCATTATTCGTTCTTTAGCTGGCAACACAAATGTAATAAACAGAACAAAGTGTGTCCATGTTAAAATAACCCTCCTTTATTGTTTTAAATAATTAGTAATTCTTGGTAATCAATGTGAAGTGGACACAGGGTTTTTATGGGGAGACACATTTAGATTATTTTTATTAGGAAAAAATAATACATCATTTGGTATTTTACAGATAGCATCTGAAGACAATTGCTAGTTGGTAGATTTACCTTTCAATGACATGGCAACAGTATCCCAGCAGTGTACTACAGGACAGAGTCAGGTGACTAATCACAGTGGACTTCATGTCCTTGGGGTTGCAATACCAAAATTGACATACTATAAACCAAACAGTTTGAGTCCTGACAAGCATCTGAGGTTTTTCTGCTTCATCTCACTCCTGTCTATACTACTATACTATAGCTTTACCTAGAACAGGAAAATACGATTGTCATTTTAAAAATCAAGTTTAACAATATGGAGAATAGTAAATGTCAGGTGTTTGATTATATACACATATCTATTCAATACATATATTAATATATATCAAACTCCTTCTTAACCTCAAGTTTTTACTTACTCAGACAAAATATTTGTATGTAAGAAAATGTTTATATTAACAAACTTCTAAAAGATTAACCTGGGAGAATGTCAATGATATAGATAAAAATTTTAAAAAATGAAAAAAGAAATCTATTCTGATGTTTGCTTTCTATGACACAACATAAAATATTGACATGAATAGAAATCAATGTTGGAAGCAGAAACACTCTAAGGAAAGGACATTTAGATTACTGATAGGTTCAGATAGCAATAAAAGTTTACATAAGAGAGGGATGGGCAGTTAAGTTAAAGAGCACTGGTTTAGAGCAGGACCGGGTAGGGTAACGCCAGGCTTTCCAAGCAGGGTGGGCTGGGAACTACCCTCAGCCTCGGCTCTGAATTAATTCCCCCAACCTGGGCGGTAGCACAGGAACCCTCCTCACGGTTCCTGCTTTTCTCGGGAGGCTGTCAGCCCCGCCCACCCACCTCTCAGATCCCGCGTTGTTGGCCACACAGCTTCCAGGTGTCCGCTCCTCTGGTGAGACGGGGCCGGGAGATGCTCTCCTCAGCTCCTTGCCTGGGTGGGCAAGTCAGGCTCTAGGGCTGGCAGAAATCCTCGTTTGAGGGTCCCACCAAGTTCAACGGTCAGAGTGCTGCAGCTGAGCGGAGTGGCTGTTTGGGGCTACCGCTCGGGTACTGCAGAAAGCCTTCTTGGAATCTGACATGTTACCACTTAGGGACCATTGGCCAGCTGCTCCTGACTTGGCCACATGAAGGCTCAGACTGTCCCAGTTTCTGAACTGAAGAGAACCAACATTATTAGCATACCTCTCACCACCATGAATGCAAGGTATTTTGAAGAGTATCAGGAGGATATCTACAAATCCCAGACTGGGATATGCAAGTCCTGAGGAATGGTGGAATAACCCAATGTATCTGGGTGACCTTTGGAGACAGTTGAGACAGAGCTACAACAGGGCAGTGGCTGACACCAAACTCATAGCCCATCTTCTCCAGCCGTGTGACTGTCAGGGTCTTGGTGCTCTGGTCGGCTATCAGGCCTGAGCCTCTGAGGTGGGAGAGCCAAATTCAGGACATTGGTCCACCAGATACCTCCCGGACACACTTAATATCAATCTGCGAGAAATCTCCCATAGATCTCCGGCTCAACAGTAAGACCCAGCTCCACTCAACGACCAGCAAGCTCCAGTGCTGGACACCCCATGCCAAACAACTAGCAAGACAGGAACACGACCCCACCCATTAGCAGAGAGGCTGCCAAAAATCATAATAAGTTCACAGACAGCCCAAAACACACAACCGGATGCAGTCCTGCCCACCAGAAAGACAAGATCCAGCCTCATCCACCAGAACAGAGGCACCAGTCCCCTCTACCAGGAAGCCTACACAACCCACTGAACCAACCATACCCACGGGGGCAGAAACCAAAAACAATGGGAATTACAAACCTGCAGCTTGAAAAAAGGAGACCCCAAACACAGTAAGTTAAGCAAAATGAGAAGACAAAGAAATACACAGCAGGTGAAGAAGCAAGGTAAAAACACACGAGACCAAACAAATAAAGAGGAAATAGGCAGTCTACCTGAGAAAGAATTCAGAGTAATGACAGTAAAGATGATCCAAAATCTTGGAAATAGAATGGAGAAAATACAAGAAACGTTTAACAAGGACCTAGAAGGACTAAGGAGCAAACAAACAATGATGAAAACACAATAAATGAAATTAAAAATTCCCTAGAAGGAATCAAAAACAAAACAACTGAGTCAGAAGAACGGATAAGTGACCTGGAAGATAAAATAGTAGAAATAACCACCACAGAGCAGAAGAAAGAAAAAAGAATGCAAAGAACTCAACACAATCTCAGAGAGCACAGGGAAAACATTAAACGCACCAACATTCGAATTATAGGGGTCCCGGAAGAAGAAGAGAAAAAGAAAGGGACTGAGAGAATATTTGAAGAGATTATAGTTGAAAACTTCCCTAACATGGGAAAGGAAAGAGTCAATCAAGTCCAGGAAGCACAGAGAGTCCCATACAGGATAAATCCAAGGAGAAACACACCAAGACACATATAAATCAAACTATCAAAAATTAAATACAAAGAACACATATTAAAAGCAGCAAGGGAAAAGCAACAAATAACATACAAGGGAATCCCCATAAGGTTAACAGCTGATCTTTTAGCAGAAACTCTGCAAGCCAGAAAGGTGTGGCAGGACATATTTAAAGTGATGAAAGGGAAAAACCTAAAACCAAGATTACTCTACCCAACAAGGATCTCATTCAGATTTGATGGAGAAGTTAAAACCTTTACAGACAAGCAAAAGCTAAGAGAATTCAGCACCACCATACCAGCTTTACAACTGCTAAAGGAACTTCTCTAGGCAGGAAATGCAAGAGAAGGAAAAGAACTACAATAACAAACCCAGAACAATTAAGAAAATGGTAATAGGAACATACATATCAATAATTACCTTAAATGTAGAAGGATTAAATGCTCCAACCAAAAGACATAGACTGGCTAAATGGATACAGAAACAAGACCTGTATATGTGCTGTCTACAAGAGACCCACTTTAGATCTAGGGACACATACAGACTGAAAGTGAGGGGATAGAATAAGATGTTCCATGCAAATGGAAATCAAAAGAAAGCTGGAGTAGCAATTCTCATATCAGACAAAATAGAAGTTAAAATAAGAACTATTACAAGAGACAAAGAAGGACATGACATAATGATCAAGGGATAAATCCAAGAAGAAGATATAACAATTGTAAATATTTATGCACTCAACATAGGAGCACCTCAATACATAAGGCAAATAATAATAGCCATAAAAGGGGAAATCGACAGTAACACAAACATAGGAGGGGACTTTAACACCCCACTTTCACCAATGGACAGATCATCCAAAATGAAAAAAAATAAAGAAACACAAGCTTTAAATGACATATTAAACAAGATGGACTTAATTGATATTTATAGGACATCCCATCCAAAAACAGCAGATTATACTTTCTTCTCAAGTGCTCACGGAACATTCTTCATGATAGATCATATCTTGGGTCACAAATCAAGCCTTGGTAAATTTAAGAAAATTGAAATCATATCAAGTACCTTTTCCAACCACAAAGCTATGAGACTAGATATCAATTACAGGAAAAAAAATCTGTAAAAAATACAAACACATGGAGGCTAAACAATACACTACTAAATAACCAAGAGATCACTGAAGAAATGAGAGAGGAAATCAAAAAATACCTAGAAACAAATGACAATGAAAACACAATGACCCAAAACCTATGGGATACAGCAAAAGCAGTTCTAAGAGGGAAGTTTATAGCAATAAAATCCTACCTCAAGAAACAAGAAATATCTCAAATAAATAACCTAACCTAACACCTAAAGCAATTAGGGAGAGAAGAACAAAAAAAAACCCCAAAGTTAGCAGAAGGAAAGAAATCATAAAGATCAGATCATAAATAAATGAAACAGAAAAGAAGGAAACGATAGCAAAGATCAATAAAACCAAAAGCTGGTTCTTTGTGAAGATAAACAAAATTGATAAACCATTAGCCAGACTCATGAAGAAGAAAAGGGAGAAGACTCAAATCAATAGAATTAGAAATGAAAAAGGAGAAGTAACAACTGACACTGCAGAAATACAAAGGATCACGAGAGATTACTACAAGCAACTCTATGCCAATAAAACAGGCAACCTGGAAGAAATGGACAAATCCTTAGAAAAGCACAACCTTCTGAGACTGAACCAGGAAGGTAGAAAATAAAAACAGACCAATCACAAGCACTGAAATTGAAACTGTGATTAAAAACCTTCCAACAAACAAAAGCTCAGGACCAGATGGCTTCACAGGCGAATTCTATCAAACATTTAGAGAAGAGCTAACACCCATCCTTCTCAAACTCCTCCAAAATATAGCAGAGGGAGGAACACTCCCAAACTCATTCTACGAGGCCACCATCACCCTGATACCAAAACCAGACAAAGATGTCACAAAAAAAGAAAACTACAGGCCAATATCATTGATGAACATAGATGCAAAAATCCTCAACAAAATACTAGCAAACAGAATCCACCAGCACATTAAAAGGATCATACACCATGATCAAGTGGGGTTTATCCCAGGAATGCAAGGATTCTTCAATATGCGCAAATCAATCAATGGGATAAACCATATTAACAAATTGAAGGAGAAAAACCATATGATCATCTCAATAGATGCAGAAAAAGCTTTAAACAAAATTCAACACCCATTTATTGTAAAAACCCCCCAGAAAGTAGGCAAAGAGGGAACTTACCTCAACATAATAAAGGCTGTATGTGACAAACCCACAGCCAACAACATTCTCAATGGTGAAAAACTGAAATCATTTCCTCTAAGATCAGGAACAAGACAAGGTTCCCACTCTCACCACTATTGTTAAACATAATTTTGGAAGTTTTAGCCACAGCAATCAGAGAAGAAAAAGAAATAAAAGTAATTTAAATTGGAAAAGAAGAAGTAAAACTGTCACTGTATGCAGATGACATGATACTATACATAGAGTATCCTCAAGACGCTACCAGAAAACTACTAGAACTAATCAATGAATTTGGTGAAGTAGCAGGATACAAAATTAATGCACAGAAATCTCTTGCATTCTTATACACTAATGATGAAAAATCTGAAGGAGAAATTAAGGAAACACTCCCATTTACCATTGCAAAAACAACAAAAAAATACCTAGGAATAACCTTACCTAAGGAGACAAAAGACCTGTATGCAGAAAACTATAAAACACTGATGAAAAAATTAAAGATGATACAAACAGATGGAGAGACATACCACGTTCTTGGATTGGAAGAATCAATATTGTGAAAATGACTATACTACCCAAAGCAATCTACAGATTCAATGCAGTCCCTATTAAACTACCAATGGCATTTTTAACAAAACTAGAACTAAAAATTTCACAGTTTGTATGGAAACACAAAGGACCCCGAAGAGCCAAAGGAATCTTGAGAAAGAAATAAGGAGCTGGAGGAATCAGGCTCCCTAACTTCAGACTATATTACAAAGTCACAGTAATCAAGACAGTATGGTACTGGCACAAAAACAGAAATATAGATCAATGGAACAGAATAGAAAGCCCAGAGATAAACCCACACACATATGGTCACCTTATCTTTGATAAAGGAGGCAAGAATATACAATGGTGAAAAGACAGCCTTTTCAATAAGTGGTGCTGGGAAAACTGGACAGTTACATGTAAAAGAATGAAATTAGAACACTCCCTAACACCATACACAAAAATAAAGTCAAAATGGATTAAAGACCTAAATTTAAGGCCAGACACTATAAAACTCTTAGAGGAAAACATAAGCACAACACTCTATGACATAAATCACAGCAAGATCTTTTTTGACCCACCTCCTAGAGAAGGGGAAATAAAAACAGAAATAAACAAATGGGACCTAATGAAACTTAAAAACTTTTGCAGAGCAAACAAAACCATAAACAAGATGAAAAGACAGCCCTCAGAATGGGAGAAAACATTTGCAAATGGTGCAACTGACAAAGGATTAATCTCCAAAATATACAAGCAGGTCATGCAGCTCAATATCACAAAAGAAACAACCCAATCCAAAAATGGGCAGAAGACTTAAATAGACATTTCTCCAAAGAAGATATACAGATTGCCCATAAACAAATGAAAGTTTGCTCAGCATCACTAATCATTAGAGAAAAGCAAATCAAAACTACAAGAGGTATCACCTCACACCGGTCAGAATGGCCATCATCAAAAAGTCTACAAAAAATAAATGCTGGAGAGGGTGTGGAGAAAAGGGAACTCTCTTGCACTATTGGTGGGAATGTAAATTGATACAACCACTATGGAGAACAGTATGGAGGTTCCTTGAAAAACTAAAAACAGAACTACCATATGATGCAGCATTCCCACTACTGGGCATATACCCTGAGAAAACCATAATTCAAAAAGAGTCATGTACCACAGTGTTCATTGAAGCACTATTTCCAATAGCCAGGACATAGTAGCCACCTAAGTGTCCATCGACAGATGAATGGATAAAGAAGATGTGGCACATATTTACAATGGAATATTACTCAGCCATAAAACGAAATGAAACTGAGTTATTTGTAGTTAAGTGGATGGACCTAGAGTCTGTCATACAGAGTGAAGTTAGTCAGAAAGAGAAAAGCAAATACCATATGCTAACACATATATATGGGATCTACAAATAAATGTTTCTGAAGAACCTAAGGGCAGGACAGGAATAAAGACGCAGACATGGAGAGTGGACCTGAGGACATGGGGATGGGGAGGGGTGGGCTGGGACGAGGTGAGAGAGTGGCATGTACATATATACACAACCAAATGTAGAATGGATGGCTGGTGGGAAGCAGCTGCATAGCACAGGGGGATCAGCTCAGTGCTTTGTGACCACCTAGAGGGGTGGGCTAGGGAGGGTAGGAGGGAGACTCAAGAGGCAGGGGATATGGGGATATGTGTATACTTATGGCTGATTCACTTTGTTATAAAGCAGAAGTTAACGCACCATTGTAGAGCAATTATACTCCAATAAAGATGTTGAAAAAAATAAAAAAAATTAAAAAAAATAAAGAGCATTGGTTCAAACCTTGAAAAAAAAGCTAAGAGACTAAAACATACTATTTGATTAAGTACTGGCTTCTGTTACTTAGGAGGCTGCCAAAAAGTTTGAATCTTATCCAAAGCAGTCTATTACATTCATCCGTTTTAAAACTCTCAAAGCAAGGGAGACATAAAATACACACGCATTGTATAAAAACTGAAAAGAAGCAATTAATTTGGAACAAATGTCCAACTCATGTGATTAAATAAAGCCTTAAAAATAAGCCTAGTGGCAGCTTCTAGGTATTATATTTTTCCCTCCAGGAATAAAATCGTTTTTAAGTCTTTTGTTTAGTATTTAAAGTTTTCAGACTCAAGAAAAATTTTCCTTTCAAAGTTTGAACATTAAATTTACCCAAGGTATGTTCATTTAATACATATCAAATTAACATCAAGAAGATCTATAAGCTCTAAAACAGTGGTTTTGACTTTTCTCAACAGAATTTCAGAAAATATATTTCAGTGCCCAAAGAAAAGAAATTACATAAGCTATGTTTCATTCATTTTTTGAGAGACAGAGACAGTGAGATTTGGATGAGGAGGTGCTTTATATATTTTATAGTAAATCATAAGGCTATGTTCTAGACAGACAGATAGACATAATATTTTCATTTTCCATCAATCATGTTTTACCTAGTTATACATACTTGCTGGGATTTATGTAATATTTTCTATTAGTCTAAAATTGACTTACTTAAGTACTTTCTACCTTTCAAAATTATGTCGTTTGATCACTATATAAAGCAGATTTAATGGTATAATAAATGAAGTTACAATATCAATGTGAAAGTGGTGTGTTACTAATTAAAAATCATTTTTATTTAAAAATAACTATTTAGTTTAGAATAACCAGAAAATGAATATAAGATAAAAGAAGAAAAATTTTAATGTCCATAATATTCACCCAGAGATAACCATTTTTAATACATTGATATAAATCTTTCCAGAGAAAAATTTGTTCTTGACTTAAATCTATTTAAATAATTTCAATATATTTCAGTGTAGGCATTTCAATTTGGAGAGTTAAAGCTTCAATTTGGATTTTTTTCATATTTAGATAATTTAGGTAAAATAGGCACAGGGTCTCTGATGATACTAGAAACTCACCACATTGAAGGTGCATAATATAGATGTATCAATATTTATATTATAGATCACACTTGACTTTGGGGTACAGGAGAGGCATTGGAGGTGGCCTTTCAGTTAGGCAGTTAGGATATTTCACATAAGTCTAACCTGAATATGAAAGGAGCCCACATCAAAAATATTAAATAACAGCTAGCTCACTGAGCACTCATTATGTGTCGTGTGCATAGGATCAATCCTGTGCATGAGATGATTATAATTATCCTAATTTTATAGGTGAGGAATGAGAAGCACAGAGAGAATAAAAACATCCAGGGACAAAAGCAAGTATGTGACAGAGCTAAGAGCTGGTCACACATACCCAACATAAGAGCTTATCTCCCTAACCATTAGGCATTACTGACTCACAATAATAGATGAAGATTCTAGGTGCTAGTAATGGTAGATTGATTCAATCCCAGTTTCTGGACTCTGAAATAAATTTTGGACCATCTGGAGTTATCTATATGTAATTAGTAAGAAGTAAAACTTTTACAACTATTACTTTTACTTAAAAAGGCATACCATGGTGCAACTTGAGTAATGTGACTGGTGGCATTTTCACATTTATAAACAGATACCAGCTGACAGCCAAACCATTTAGAATTAGGATATTAAGACAAAATAAAAGAAATGGTCAAAAATTCAATTTGCCTTATTAATGTAAAATATATTTCCTTTTTGCAGGGGAAAAGGAAAGTGGGAATGGTAAAGTCAGCTGGTCCAGTTAAAAATGAAATAAAGTATACTGAGTTTCCTAAAACATACATTAAAATTTGATTCTGATGTTGTCATGTTTTTTTTTACTTATTTCACTGCAGAACTCCTAAATATGCCAAACACACACAAAAAAACTGTATATGCACAATCAGCTACAGGAAGAAAATAATGAGTGCAAGTCACCACACAGGTGTTTCATGGGTGCCGGGGAAATGGGGTCAAATTGGATTTGGCAAATGCAAGAGGAACTTTGTAAGTCTGAACTCCAATACAATGATTCTCTACTATAAGGTGGTTTTAAAAACATGCCATTAACAAGATACCACCATAAATAATTAAATTATGATCTTTGTTAAGGTGGCCCTAGTCTAGTAGCCTATTATTCCTCCTGAGTGTAAAAGCTTTCTCTACCAGGTGATTCTACTGGGCATGAATCTGTGAGAAATTCTATCCCTGAGAAACAGTGTTAGGAAGGATTCAGGTGTCTCACATCCATTAGCTCCTCTTCCTTGATACTCTCACCAAACATATCATAAGATGAAATAGAAAGTAGAAAGTAACCAGCCCACGGTTTATACTCTGTAACTCATAGTTATGTAAAGTTAACTGTACAACAGTATAGGATGGGCTTCACCTATTCCCACCAAAGGTCTCTGCTATTTTCAGTAAGTCTTGGGTAAAAACAAGCAACCAAAAACATGGCTGGTCTTGTTACAATAACTAGGAACCTGGACAAGGTGCCTATCTCTGTCTCTTACATTCATGATTCTAGTGGTCAGAGTAGAATAAATAAACCTTGGAGCAGCTCCATTTTATAAAAGTGCTTGTGTTTGTCTGGCATTCTCATTTGACCTATAAATTACACACACACACACACATAAATAATTTGGCTATATATATATATATTCACTTGCATTTATATGCTGCCCAATCCACATAAAAGAAAATGAGTAAAATATAGATAGAGAATCTGTTGACAATGTCTAATCCACACCTGTATCCAGACAATCCAGCGGTCAAAATTACAGAAATACATGAGCACTCATCTTTGATTTCTGAAAGATGCAATGGAATCAATTTAACTGCTGCTCAGGGAACATTCTAAGAATCCAAGGAGTGACTGTTGTACAAGAGCCCCTGGAGATTGGCTGCTGTGGAGTTTGACACAGTTCTAATTTGGTTTCCTTTCAAAGGAGGCAATCCAATCTTTTCTTCAAATAATTGAGCAAAGCAATTATGCAGTCTCTAGGAAAGCATTAATGTGCCCACAGAGGACACCTCAAAATATTTTCTCATCATTCCATAATTTATTGATTTTAGAAAACAGTTCATTCCTCTTTAAACGACCTACATTTCTCAATTCATGGAAACAGCCTGGTTAACCACTTCTTAAATACAAATTGAAAGAAGCAGCTTGCCCTTCCTAGTCCTGTATTAGTGATTTCACCACTTGTTTACTCTGAAGCATTATTGTAAACATTGGTTTAAACTCTACTATTTATTTCAATTAGCTCATATTTTATAATGCATTTGAAATATTTATAACAAGATTGCTCAACTACTAATTGATTAGTTGCAGTAATCCCCAGAGACACTCTACTTGGAGAGTGTGAAAGACTAAGCCTTATTTTAAATGATCGTAAAGTGACAGTGATGAATAAATTGGGAAAGGGGAACATCCATCAAGTGAGCAGTGGATATAGAGAGTTTGGGAGCTAGATATCCTGAAAGTTGAATACAAATAAAAAGAGATAGGGGCTTAGGAAAAAGAAAAATAACATTCAAAGCCAAAATAAAAGGGGGCATTAATACTTGAAATCATGAGCAAAAACCCAGGATAGAGAAAGCTTAGAAATTCTCAGCGTAGGAAGGTTGCTGACAAATGTCAAGAGTAGAGTGGGATATTTTTCTCTTTCTGTTCACAACAAATTTATCACATTTATTCCATCTTTGGTAGCTTTTTTTTTTTAAAGCTCTTTTTAAAATCTAATTTTTTTCCTAACTACTATTTTTAGAAGAAAGGAAAAAATCACCAATAATTCAATTTTCAGATTAAATCTCCAAAAATATTTTAGCAGATATACTTCCAGTAGTATTTTGCTTATTTTATATCTCTTCTTACTGTTTTAATACACAGATAATATACAATCATCATAGAAATATAGAAGATAGAAATAATGAAAACAAAAGTCAGTAAAACAATCTGGAAACCCCAAATAAAGATATAACCACTTTTAACACGCTGGTGTCTATTTTTCTATAACAAAATGACCTTGGAATGAGATTGAACACCCATGTTATCTGAATCTTGATTGGGAGTATGAAAAAGATGAACCGACTTTTGTCTGACCCATTGAGATTGCACTGTTGTTGCCCCACTTATGGAAGATATACTGCTGCCACACTCTTGTATGATTGTGGTTGAGGTCAAAAGGTCAGGCTGCACTCCTGTACAAGAGCAGGCTTGGCCTCTCAGTGCAATGGACTGTTCCACTGTCAATTATCCTGGGATAATTCGAATAATCTTCTCCTTCCCCCAAGGGGGTGGGTAAGAGAACTCAGGAGACAGGATTTAGGTAAGAGTAAGTAAAATTTTCTTCTCTCTTTGAAAAACTTGATAAATATCAGATGCATCTGCTTTCAAACTCTTATAATAAAATTTATGTAAAGCATTAAGCATTTGAATTTGTATTTTTTAATTACTTAAAGTATCTTATGCTAAGTCTATAAAATCTATGAAATGTGCAAAATCTGTAAAATCTATGAAATATTTCTTAAAAATAGCCTAACACTTTCTCCCTTTCTCTCTCTGAACTGTCCAAAGTGTTAGCTGTATTATCATCATTATTTTGTATGATCCATAATATTTGCACTGTGTTTTGTAACCATAATTCCTTGAGACGGAAAAGAAAATACAAATATATATATAGTTATTAATTATAATAAAATATGCAAATGATTACTAACAATTTTTTTAAATTTCACTAAAATAACTTATTTTCTGTAAAATAAATGTTCAAAATTGACTCAATATGTAATAGCTAGGCAAGTAGCATAATTAAAATGTGTTACTGATATTAAAGATATATTTACCAATAAAAAAGAATAAGATTCACTTTTATTGAATAATTCTTTCAAAATATTAGGAAATTGATAATTTCAACTTTATAAAGATATTTTAGAGCATAAAAAATATGGTACACTTCACAATTCACTTTATGAATCTAGTGAAATGAATCTAATGCATTTATCTGGCAAAAAATTCTGCTAAGTTTACCAAAAAAATACTGACAGATAAATGAACACAAGAACATAAGAATAAGCATTCAAATTAAATAATATCATCACATACTGAGTGAAGTCAGTCAGATACAGAAAGACAAATATATGATTTCGCTTATATGTAGAATCTAAAAAAAGGGTACAAATGAACTTATTTACAAAACAGAAGTAGAGTCACAGATATAGAAAATAAACTTACGGTTACCAGGGTATAAGGAGGGGCAGGGATAAATTGGGAGATTGGGATTGACATATACACACTACTATATATAAAATAGATAACCAATAAGGACCTACTGTATAGAGCAGGGAACTCTACTCAATACTCTGTAATGGCCTATAGAGAAAAGAATCTAAAAAAAGAGTGGATATATGTATATGTATAACTGATTCACTTTGCTGTACAGCTGAAACTAATACAACATTGTAAATCAACTATACATCAATAAAAATAAAAAAAAATAATATCATGAAAGGTTAATCTACACAATCAAGTAAAATATATCCTTATATTTTGTTGGTTTAATATTAGAAATTGTTTTCATGTACTATATATCACATTAGCAGTAGAAAACCAATATCTTGATAGATGTAGAAAAGATTTTTCAAATGTAATTTGGCATCATTCTTAATATCAAAACCAACTGATAATCTAAAAATTAAAAATAATTTAAAGTAATAATACAACATTTTTAGAGTACAACAGAAACTACTCACCATTTGTAAAACAGCTGCTGGCATATCATGGGGTCCGAAAAAGATAGAAAGCCCTAGAAGACAAAATGCAACAATTAAGGAGATGGTTTTATTCAGGTGATTGCAGTGGGGAGATAGTCATTAATCAGAAATGTCTTGAAGAAATGGAAGGAACCTGAGATTAGATAAATACAGGTAGACAAATGAGTTATGTGTGGGTCTTAAGATTGTCATGATAAAAGTTTAAAGATAGGTCTTACCCAAGAAATTCAGGAAAGGTGAAGATGAGTCTTAGACTATGCAAGAGCAGGACAATCCAAGGTCATTAGATATATCCTAGAACACAAAAGGAGGGTAAGATTTCTTAACCGTTGATGTTTTCTTTGAGCAAAGGGCTTGGATGGAGTTCAACATTGCTAATGTCTTATCAGGAACATCAAATGACTATGGAAATGAAGTTACCCACCATGAGCTTGATATTTTCAGATCCACTGAATCATGCAGTCAGATAGGCACAGTAGCCATTGGATAATGCAAATGGTATATTTTGTATTGGGCCCAAGAAGCTCCAAAAAGCATGAATAAATTATACATGCAGGTGACTCAAACTCATGTTACCTGCTTCTATTGTACCTGTGCTTCTTCCTCATGGTAAACTATAACCTTATGAAGAAATTCATATTATCAACTGACAAGGCAGGAGAAAACAAGAGAAATAATTAATATATAGGGGCACTGTTATTCTAGCTCTTGTAACTGTCATTATAAAGCTACTCAGTGGTTGCTTTAATGACAGTCATGAGAGAATAGTGTTCCAGTAGGCAAGCAATTATACAAGGAGAAAAGTTGTTTGAAGTATGGGTATATCAATACATGGACTCCTCAGCTATGGGAGAACAGCTTTTGCTGATTAATTAAGGCTCTGGAAAGAACAAGATTTGAAAATTAGAAAGAAAAAGCTCTGGAGAAAAGATGTATACATATATCTATGAGAAAAGATACAGAGCATATGGCTACTAATGAGTACGTACACAGAAGAAATTCTAAAAAAAATTTTAGATGAAAAGAATAACTCATCCAATGGATGTCAGCCTATTTCTCTTCAGTCACCTGATGCTGGTACAAAGGGGAAAGCAACCATGAAGATAGAGGTGAGGAATATATATGGACCCAACACCATTAGCTCCTCTTACTTCAAATCCTTGTTTAGCTAATGACACTGTAGAATGCCCTACCTGCCACCCAAGAGAATGATGCTGAGTAATTGACACAGCACTATTATACACAGATTTTTTTTTTTTTTTTTTTTGGTGGAAGGTGAATGATACTGGATCATTTCCTAGAGGTAATAGTGATTTGTTCCTATTTGACTTGATTCATACCATGGCTATGGGTTTGCTTTCCTGTCCACAATGCCACTGATAGCACCACTAACTGAGGGTTTATAGAATAGCCGATCTATTAACATGGCATTCCATACAATATTGCTACAGAGCACTGCATACATTTTAAAGCATATTGGGGCAATAATGGGTGCACAGCACGCGATACACCAGTCTTCTATAACCCACTGCTCAGAAGCAGTTGACTAAACTGCACAGTAGAATGGTCTGTTAAAGCCTTAGGTAATGTACCAGATTAGGGACAACACTCTCCAGACTGGAGTCCTGTCTTCCAGGATAAAATATACCTTTACATTGGACTACCAATTGATATATGGTACTTTGCCATCTATAGACTGAATACATACATCTGGGAACCAAGATTGACTCTTTTACTTTCACTTCCAGTGAACTGATTACAGAATTTGTCTTTCCATTCCCAAGACAGACCTTAGGCCGTGGTTGGTTAGAAGTACTGGTTTTGAGCAGGAATAATTCAGCTAGGAGACATAGCAAGGGTCCCAATGCACCTGAAGCTACAATTAGCCCCTCGTCTCTCTGGCTTCTTCATGCCACTGAAACCAACTGCACTATCAGGAAAAGAGGGTTACTGCTTCTAGTCATCCTCAAGAGCAAGGGTAGTTCCTACACAATGGGAGTAGGGCGGACTATGCCAGTAATACAGAGGCTTCATTGCGGAATTGCGTGGTGTATCTGTGCCCAGTGATAACAGTAAATGGGCAGTTGCAGCAAGCATGGCCCAAGAAGGAACAATAATTAAGGATTTAAACTCTTGGGGATGGTCTAGGTCACACCAGACGGCACACAAGCAACTCAGGCTAGCTGTGGTACTGGTCTAAGGTGGGGGATATATAGAATGTGTGGTGGAGAAGGGAAATGATGAATACCTATTATAATCTTAGAAGCAGCGGCAGCAATAGGGATTATTCTGTTTCACTTCACCTCTCTGTCCAGCTGTCACTCTAGTGGCAACATTGGCATTTTCTCTGCTAGAATGCACTTTTTCTAGATGTTCACATGGTTCATTCCTACACTCCATTCACATATGCTCAAATGTCATCTTCTTAATGGTGCTTTCCTCTTTATCTAAAAGAACAATTTCTTCCTGTTCTCCAGTCCTTCCATCCCTTTTCCCCTGCTGTACGTTGTACTTACCAATTTCAAATAAAATTATTTACATATTTATGAATGTATGCATTAATTACTTATTAATGCATTTTTTGTTGTTGTCTGGCTCTCTCCTTGAATGTAAAATTCACAGGGGAATGCACTTCTGTATTTTTTTCATTATTGTATCCCCATCACCTGGAAGAATGCCTGGTCATAGCAAATATTTAATAAATATTTGTAGAATAAATGAATTAGTTTCCTTCCTTTTTCTGATTGATGAGTCCTCAATCTGCCTCTTCAATCTACACGTCCAAATTTATCTCTTACTCCATATTTTTGGGTTACATGCAGGCCATGGATAACCTTGTGTACAAGCAGAGTTGGCATGATATCTTATGGTTTCATTTTAGTGGAGATGGGAAAGCTCTTTCCTCAAATGCCAAAGCATACCGCTCTTAGCTTGATCACTGATATTTCACACTCCTTACAGAGAGTAATGATAAGGCTGAAATATAAATAATCTTGAGAGAATTAGGTATTTATACAAATACATTCAAACTGGAGTGAAAGGGCTTATATTAGATAAAATAAACGGTGGGAAGCATAGGGACTCTTGAGTGGCAGAGGCTGCGATAAAGGGTGAGAAAGAATGTTTAAAAGTGAAGATTAGATATTGAAAAACAAATCTAACTCTAAATTTTTCAGGAAGAAGTGTAGCTTTCTCAGGCTTACCACTCTTGCCCTCAAGTTTTATTATTTCACATCTGCATTATTGAGTCTTCCTCTAAAATTATTATTTCAACTGATTTCCTAGTTTCAGTCAATTGGACTACTATTTTTCTATCCTTCCCAACTAGAAACTTTTTTGAATCCTCTCTCGTCTTTGTCCACCATTTACAATGTCATCCACTCTTGTTAATTCTTATTGCAGGGTATCTTTAGCAGTGACATCAAGACTCTCCATACAATAGACTATACCTGCCCTGTCACTTACCATATAGAACTTAGGTTTTAAACAAAATGAATTACTCTTTGCTTGACTCTAATCTATGTATTTCTTACTACTTTCCTCATGCAGCCTCCTCCACCAAAATTTCTACAAAATTAATATTTATCACTAAACATCTATCTCAAATGTCAGCATCTTTCATCTTGATAGACATCCAAGTGATGACATTTCTTCCTTCCTTAAACTTCCTCCCTATATGTATCATATCTCTTGACTCAGTTGACTTACACTGTTTTCTGCTAATATGATTGTGCACTTGCAGTTCCCTCATTATATAACAAACTTGTAATGACTAGGACATTAGATCACTACAAGGCTTAGAACATCAGTTGAACAAGAATGAATAACGTCACTCCTTGACTTACAGAGGTATAATTTAACTTCCACCTAATTCCTGAAAGGATTTCTGGATCTGATTGACTCCATGTTATCTCTAGCATAAGTTTCACATTTCTCATCCCATCCTCAGATTCACTGACTCTCAGTAACTTGCTCCACTTAATTAGTTCAAGTTTACCTTCTGCTACTACTAAATTATGCCCTGCACCCTAATTACTTGAATGTTCAAATAGTTAAGTTTCTTTGACACTTAATAAACACAGAATGGCATACAGACACAACTTAGTGACCTGAGACAAAAATGGAAAATGAAAACAACGTTGTTCTCTCCACCTCTCAGGGGCTTTATGATCTCTTCTTTGCTTTTATCTTTTCCACTCATGATTGCCATCCTTTCGTAGAGAACTCAAGCCAACTACCCAACACATGTCTATATATTCTTCCAGCTCTAGGATACACCATGCATGGACTACAAACTTTATGTTTACTGTATATATTCTTCCTAAAGGAAATTTTATTATCTTAGCCATGGGCAAGGACTGCCTTTCCAAGGACTGGAGGTCCCTTGATCTAATCACCTTTGACTGGGACAAGAGGTTGTGGAGCTGAAGGTGAAAATCCATTCCAAAAACAAGACTGTGAACAGGAAGGCAGCACAAAACACTGACTACTTCATTTTTTCCTAGCAAACTAATTGTGACTAGTAAATAATGTAGGCAGAACTAGTTAGGTTAAACATATAGTTACATAAGGCTTTTTGAAAAGAACTAAATGACCCTATTATGATTTTAGTATCCCTATAAAACTAGGTCTCTAATTTTAAAATCATTGATAGTAATGCTCATTTGGATCCTGTGTCTGTGTATTTCCTCAGAGAAGCAGATACCAGAATGAAATTCATCATTCAAGAGATTTATTGGATGAAACACCTGTGAAAAATAAAGGGGGGATTTCCCTGGTGGTGCAGTGGTTAAGAATCTGCCTGCCAATGCAGGGGACAGGGGTTCAAGCCCTGATACGGGAAGATCCCACATGCCACGGAACAACTAAGCCCATGCGCCACAACTACTGAGCCTGTGCTCTAGAGCCCGCGAGCCACAACTACTGAGCCCATGTACCACAACTACTGAAGCCCGCGTGCCTAGAGTCCATGCTCTGCAACAAAGAGAAGCCACTGCAACAAGAAACCCACAAACCGCAACGAAGAGTAGCCCCTCCCCTCGCCGCAACTAGAGAAAGCCAGCACACAGCAACAAAGACCCAACGCAACCATAAATAAATAAAGAAATAAATAAATAAAATTTTAAAATAAAAAATAAAAGAATAAACGGGGAAGGAGCAGGAGAGTGGGAGAAGCCTTCCGACCTCAATGCAGGTTTGACTCCTGTTAAAGAAAATAAGAAGAAAGGAAGATTATGTAAGAAGAGACCCAGACTATAGGGCAGTTCTGAGAAGGCCTTGATGGTTTTCTCTGGATGATGGGGAGCCCCGGAACAAAATTTTCCATTAGAAGACTCACTCACTGGGCAATGCAATGGCTGGAGTACCCCTACCATGCACAGTTATTACCTGATAGGATCTTGAGGAGACAGCAGCCTCAGCATATACACTGCAATGCAGGCTGTCACTTAGCTACTCCTTTTAGTGAGTTCTCTCATCAGAGAAGATCTGAACACTACATTCTCATGATTGCCTCTGCCACTGGCTCTTACTGTTCTCTTTAATATCTTCTTCCCAACAGACTATAAACACCACAAAATCAAGTAACATATACACCTTTGTTCTTTCCTGCATATGCCTAACCTAAAGTAGGGGATATAGTGGTTAAAAGGTTCTACACTTGTTAAAAAGGTTATATTTATGAGCTGCCTTGGTGTAGCAGTGGTGATTTCCTCACAATGAAAATAGTTTCTGTAGTTTTAAAATTTAATATGCATCAGAACTTTCAAGTTCATTGAAATATTTAAGACCTCATTTAGCTTATATAAGTAATGAAAACATTCAGTATACCATATAACCTTGTTCCACAGGTTAATTATAGGTCACTATTAAACATTGACTTTTTATAGTATCTTTTATCATTTACTTCTTTGAAAGCAAGCTATGATATTGAGATATAGTGTTTCATTTCAGATTTACAGATAGAAGATTGGTCCAGATAGAGTTGAAGGAAGAAGCTAAGGACTTCTTGAAAATCACAAAATACATGAATGGAAAAAGTGAAATTAGGATTCACAGCTGATGAACTTTTCATTTGCTCTTCTCATTGATTTACACTGCTGCTGTCTTTCTTTCTTAAAAAAAAAATTCTATGTTTCTGTATACAAAAAATATTTTAAGATCAAAAACACTAAGTGGTGATGCTCAATGAATATCTGCTGGTCATCTTCACGGCATTGGGTTCTCCTGGATGGGACAAGTTGATATGCAAGGATCACTTGGAAAATAAAGGAGTTCCAGAACAACCCTAACAGTAACTATCATTTTACTTATTTGTTTCCAAATACTCTGCTAAGCAATTCGTAAATTTTATCACATTCTTAAAATGACCTCATCCCTATTTTATAGATGAGGAAACCGGGCTAGAGAAAAATTAATTGCCCAAGGGCACAGAACTAGCAAGTGGCAGAAGTGAGATTAGAACCCAAGTCTGTATGACTAAAAATGTGTGCTTTTTTTTTTTTTGGCTGCACCATGCAGCATGCTGGATCTTAGTTCCCCGACCAGGGCTTGAACCCGTGACCCCTGCACTGGAAGCACAGAGTCTTAACCACTGGACTGCCAGGGAAGTCCCTAAAAATGTGTGCTTATTTACCACAACATCATGCTATATTTTTCCTTAGAGACACTTGGATTTCAAAGGAATTCTTGAAGAGATAAAATAAATCCAGTTTGATTACAGAAAGAGGAGATCCAGTAGAACTAAATGTTGGAGTCATTTCAGCCATTCTGCCATCTCTAAGGGAGGGAATGAAAGGAAAAGAAAATCTATACGTATTAAGTAATTAATAAGTGCCAGGCTTGGCTTTATATTTGTAATTCCTACAATGACCTTGTTACCATAGTTGACATCTACTTTTTCCTATGCTCATCACTTCTCCCTTATTTGATTAGCATCCACTATTTAGGGACCTGTCCCTTTTCTCACGTCAGGCATGACACTCCAGTGGCTGCTATCAATTACGCTATTCCATCTCCCTGGATTTACATGCAAACAATTGATATAGGCCAGTTTAATCAAAGTTCTTCCATGGGATGTTTCCAGTTAGATCCAAGAGACACAGGTCTGTGCTTTCTAGTGGAAAAGCTGTGAAGAGAAAGCTAATATAAGAGAAAGGAAATAAAGGGAAATGAAGAGAGAAATCCTGACGGGATTGGAGTCTGGTTCTGGGCATCCCTGAGCTTTATCACTGCCTTTGATTCAATTTGATTATGTCAGCCAATACATTATCTTAACTGCCAAAAAGCAATTTTTATTGGCTTTTGGTCACTTGCAACCAGAAGACTCCTAGCTATTTTAATAAAGCAAACAGAAATTCACATGCTTAGTCCAATATCTCACTAACCAGCGAGTGACGAAACAGACTGAAATCCAAGCAAATCTACTTCTCAAGTTAAGCTCCTTTTTTTTCTTATTTATTCCTATTCTACAATAGAACATAAATGTATTTGAGTCTTTGACATATAACTAATAAGGATGACTACATTCTTCTTTTCATTCAGCTAAACTTGTGAGCAGAAATTTAGTGTTAGACATGGTATCTTTATATAACAAATCTACACTGCCTTTTACTTTGGGAAGTAAATATCACCTTAGTGGCTGTAAAGAGTTCATCTAATTCATCCAAACTTCTTTTGGATAAATAAGACTTTGATTTCAGTTTAACTGAATGAAATAGGTACAATCAGGTGAAACCCTAAATATAGTTGACCTAACTCACATTCCATCTAAAGAAATTCAGCTTTCACACATTTCCCCCCAACTATCTTGGCTTATCTATTTCTTTTCACACATACCTGAGCAACTATTTTCTTCATGTGCTGCCTGCTTCAGAACATAGTTGTAAAAAATTTCCCCAGAGAGTGCTATAAATGCAACTTCAAGTGTAAGATCATTGGAGTCAATGCAAGGAATAAAAGGAGAAATACTGGAAGAGGAGGAAATAGCTACAAGTGCACTGGATTTCTGCACAAACTCAATCTGCTTTTCTCCTAAATATTTAAGGATACTAAATCAAACCAAAATTGTGATACAGAAATATAAAAACATTATTAGCTGATTGAGTTTGACTGGAGTGACTCAATTACAATGGAGAGAAGACAGGTAGATATTAAGGATTATACAGAGACTAATGAGGTTCTGGGAAGGGTTCCCCTCTCTTTTTTATTTCTGGTTTTACCTACCCTCAAAATGTGAAAAGAAACTTGGAACAATATTCATCTTTAAATGACCATTATACACTATTTTTGAATATCATTATTCACACAGTTATATGAATACTGGAAATTGATAGGTTTTTTTGATATATGTTTAAGTATTATATAGAATTACCTATTAATTTCATTAAAGTTTTATATTATAGATCCTTGAAATCAATTTATTAAAGTTAAGAAATTACATGGACTCCTCCCCCTCCTGATATTATGGTGATTGTATTTCTTGTATTTATGGATTAATACCTAAAGTGAAATGCTCCTTTAAGTTCAATAATGTTTATATATACTGTATTTGTTTGTTTATTATCCTAGTGGGACAGTAAACTATATGATCACCCTCCTTATCACAGTAATACTAATATTTATCATAATTGTTTATCTGTCTTTGTCTATAAACTCTATGAAGGCTAGGTCCTCATTTATTTTATTTAAAATAAATAAAATACATTGTGTTTATTTTTATTTTTATCATATTTTTATATTTATTGATAATAGTACCTAACAGAATGGCATATTATATGTATTGGATGAATATTTGTAGGATGGGTAAATAGATCTTCCAATGAAAAACACACACTGAAAACTTAGAAAACATTCAAGACTTGAACTCCCAAAAGTTATGCAATACTTAGAGAGTATATACCATACTTGTTCTCAGGGAAATCAATTGCTCTGAATTTTGAAAATATTAGTAGGTAATATTCCAGGCCAGGCACCTTGGTACACATTACATATTCCACATTATACCATTTAATACTCATAGTAAGTAAGTGAACGGGGTAAGCATTAATATCCCAGTGAGGTTATGAGTTTATTCATGGTTACAAAGCTAGTAAGTTGCCAAGTCAGACGCTAACCTTTGTTTTTAAATATATTTTTATATTCTACTATCTCTCTGTATGAAGAAAATTGGAAAGAGTCAGAGGTAAGTTTTAAGAAGCAATGAAATAAGTCACTCAAGTTTTGGTGGAGGTTGAGGAATGATCAAACAAAAATTTAGGTTTCATTATACTAGGAAATGGGATAATTCCTTCAAAGGCCAGACTAATGAATACATTTTGAAGAAATTCAGTTTTCTATTTGCATCCCCTACCTTGAACAGTTTTTAAAATAATCCAAATTTTGTAACTATTAAAATCAGCATTCTAACTTAATGATAAACAAAATATTGGAAAATTATATAAGAATTTATGATAGACACATAACCAGGAAAATAATTATGTTTAATTCTTACTGTCCTAGAATCTCCGATTTGGAATATACAGTTACTCAAACGTTCTGGCCTCTGCTTGAAATTTTTGGAGGGAGTAAAGAGAAAGGAAGGAGTATTACTACTTCATAAGATCACCTATTCAAATTTTAAACAGTTAAAATTTTTAGATTTTTAATTGAATTATACAGAAATTTACTTTCCTCTATCTTCCCCCATTGACCTTAGTCTTTGTTCTCTGAAGTAACCCAGGACACATGCACATAAGCATAGATACAAATATAGATATCTTTAATATGATAGCCCTTCTGAAATTTGAAGATAGCTTTTTAGAACAGCATTTCACTATATATACTTTCTCACACACATGGTCTTCTCCAATATTTCTCCAGTTCTCCTTGTATCTTGATCATCCTTATTACCTTGTTTGTACATAATTTATCTCAATTGTTCCCTCTTGCAATCCATTTTGTCAAGTTCATGATATTGAACTAATCCCAGATATAATTAGAACAATGTAGCTTCAGAATTGTTCAAGATTTATTTGTATATCTTAAGATCAAATTCATTTATAAAGTTAGAAGAACAAAATTAAAATGATTTAGAATATCATTTTGTTGAATGCTTAGTGTATTGCTTTGATATACACGTACATGTACACAGGTGTATATATTTAAATAATATTTTACAAGATTAAATCACCATTTATACACTTTTTATACCTATAATAGTCAGCAGTCATCTTTCACAGACTTCTACACACATCTACAAAAGTTTAACATTTGCCATTATTATTAGGATAGCACAAATGCCCTTTTCTTTATATTAATAGCTATCCTTTGAGAGCTACAACGGACCTCTCACAGGTCAGGGACCCATATTGAGAGAAGCTGTTGGGAATGTAATTAAAACTGATAAAAATTTAAAAGGATGGAAACATTCTGGTTGATATTATCCCCATATTATGATCTCTGTCTTGAGCTTTTTAAAATGAGCTCTGGAATTATTTTACTATTGCCTCATGATTTTTCCATTTACTGACTGGGGTGAACCCCAAGACAGTAGTATCCACGTGGACCACAATTGGAACTAGAACTGTGGCCTCAAATCCAGAGCCTTATGGTTTGACATGCGTACCACCATTGATAGGGTGGACATTTGTTCTCCCTGTTGAGCACATACACTGAGCAGAGCAGGATTGCTTAAGAGAGATGCAATATGAATAAACATAGTCCCTGCCCCCTAGAATAGAGATTAATTAATGAGTAAAATAGTTAAAGTAGAATCCCGTGTCAAAATTAAACTACATTTCCCTCCAACTCAGTGAAGAGTCACAAAGATAGTAAACTCAACAGATAAGACTTGGTTAATAGCTAAATATTCCAAAGTCCTGTGCTCCCAAGCATCTGGGACTGATGTCTATCAATCCTGCAAATTCAGCATAGAACTAAGTTAAAGTTTGAAGTTTTCTTAGGAATTCTCATAAAACTATGTTCAGTAATAATATCATCTGTTTAAGGGGGTTTTATAATTTTAGGAGGAAATGAGTAATACCTCTTATGAAGAAACTTACAGAGGAAGGAATTTGATTTGTCTTGATGTTGTATATATATAAAACTTTTCCTGTCTCTCACTTCTTAGAGAAATATTAAATATATATGCATATATATTAAATATGTATATTTAAATATACATGCAGATAATAAAGCAACACATTTTCTACTTTAAAATTTAATGACTTAGTTGTTTGTATCTTTGAGTTATCCAAACCTGGGGTTCATCCTACCACATCCTAACTCAAGGCAACCACTTTCATCCAAAGCTGCTGGTAGAACTATAGATTTCATAACCAGTAAGAAATACAAATCATTTAAAGCCATGGTTCCAAGACTGCACTTTCATTGTTAATACAATTTCAAAATAATAATAGAGACATTTAACCATCATGTATGAACCAACAGATAAAATATAACTTGCCATTATCATTACTGTTTAAAATAATATTTTAACTTCAAAACGTAGGAAGCAAATCTCAGAAAAAAATGGCCAGTCCTTTAGAGCGAGTGAATTTCTCATTATGGAAAAAACTCACTATAATGCATTTGCCTTTATCTCTCTCTTTTCATCTCTGAATGGTTTTTAAGCTCTATTTAGGAACCACTCCTCTGTGGACTTTGAAAATTCAGCTCATTAAATGTTGGTAAGTATCATGGATTCAAGACCCAGAAGTATTGTTACTGTTTTTGTTGTCTTATTTGGTCTCATTTGCCTGCACATTTGCTAGCAATTCCCCTTTCTCAAAACTCCATGGTCCCTAAAGGCATACGAGGCCCAGGGTTCCCACAGTGCTATGCAAATAACTAGTACTATTTACACACTCTGTGGCTACAAGAATACAATAATTATTTAGAACACAGTTATTAACAAGAGAGAGAATCCAACTCCCCTCTTTAGATCTGTGTAGCTTTTAATATCCACAAATGACAAACAATGATATGTTTTCAATACAAGGTAAGAAAATTCAAGGTTTCTGGGTCAGAGATCATTATTATTTAAAGCAATAACCATATAGTTCTTCATGCCCCCTTCTCTTCCTTGAGGTGATGTGATGAGGGAAAATGGAGAGTCTCTATGGCATAAGAAGAACCCAGAGATTAAGAATTTTGGAGTTTACGTAGAAACGGCTGCACAGCAGCCCCCCTTTCCCTCCAGACAGAGGAAAAGACATTAAGTTTCTAACATAAACAAATCCTCTCTTGGAGAAGACAGGAAGATCCTCGGATGTTTGCAACCCTTTGGAATGAAATAAAAGGCTCCAGGGGAGACAGGGCTGTAAATCTCTTTGGAGGTCTCCAACATTCAAGGCATGTTCACCAGACAAATATCCTCTAATCCTGGTTGCCAGTAATTTTTGCTTAGAAAGCCCTAATTGTGCTTACATATGAAAATATTAGTTGTTGCGCAACAATATATACATGACAGTCATGTTTTATTTCATGTCTATTTCCCTTATGTCACTTCTGAATCCCCTTGGGTTCTTTCCTATAAACAGCAAATATGTTGAGATAGTCTTTCTCTACTGAGCCTCTATGCTTCTCCGAGTTAATAGCTTATTCAGAGTATTACTATTGTGCATATTAGTTTACAAGATGTGGTTAAATTCTGTACCATGTTAGAAAACCCAACTCTCTCATCATAGCTCTATTCTATTCCAGAAAAATATAGAGTATGTTTGTCTCTAAGTTGTTCAACTTTCTTTAGACATCTCTGCAGGTGAGAACTTAATTGGGCATGGAGTAATCTTTTCTGAATCTACTTATCAACAGTGTACCTTTAAAATACACCATCTGCTCTAAGTGTTTAAGCAGGAGGCTCAAACTACAGTCCTCCATCATCATTGCATTTTCTCAATGGTTTTTAAAAGTGACTTTTACAAAAAATAAAGATGGTAAACAGAAAGGAAAAACATTCAAATTACATGTAACAGAAACTGGAATTTAAACGTCAATGAGATCCTAAGTTTTACTCGTCAAATTATGTAGTTTGTCTTTTCTTAGTTTTTATTAATGGCCATAATCAATACTGGTGATGTTGCTATAAAAGAGGCACCCTCATATGTTGTTGATATAGCATTAAAATACTATTGAAAAATATTTCACCAGCATTTTATATACAGTATCTACACACTTTGATTATTATATAGTGTATATAGTTTTATATAGTATTTAAACTACCAGTGAAAATTTTTCCTTTTTAGTAATTATTTGCCTTTTTAATTTGTTCTTTATTTTTTGCAGATAAAATTCTAAATTTTCTTGTAATCCAGGCAATACATGCTTTTACGATTTCCTCAATTAGTTATTTTATTTATATATAAGTTGTTTTCTTATTATACAAATAGGTGTTTATCATATATAAAACTAAACTATAAAAACAGCTACAACAGCATATATGGCATGTCCCTATCATTACTCTATTTCAGAATTTGCTAGGCTAATCTTGTATACTTAGATATTTTGTCAAGCTCTGAAAAATATTTCATAGATATTTTGATTGTAATTTCAGTAATACTAGAAAATTTTAAAGAAGTATGTATTCAAATACTAAATCATTCCTTTCTAGAATATGATATAGTAACAACAAAAGGGGTTTTTTACATGTCAGGCACTGTGCTAAGTACTTTGAATGCTTTATATAACTTAATCTTTAGAACAACACTCTGAGATAGGACTTATTATCATACTCATTTTCAGGTGAGAAAAGCTGAAATGAGAAAGGTCAAATAATCTCAATATTTCAAGTCAAGAGTCAAAGATAACTTTTATTTTAAGCCTGGCTAACTGAGAGAAAAATGCTAAATTTGACAGAGAATATAAAAGGTTAAAGAAAAGTTTGTTTATCTTAGGATATAATATAATTCAGTGCAATTATATTTTAGTTGAGGTAACACAGGTTTGTCCAAGTGCCAATGCTCAGCACGCAGCTGCACAAGCAGAACTTATACTCAGGAAAGATGCTGGAGATCTAGAGGTAGGAGTCACCATCTCAGATACGATCGCTCAAGTGGATAATTTCTTCAAGAGTCAGAGACTAAACAGAGTCTAGACAAAGAAGAGCAAAAAGCTGAAGTCTTTATCTCAAGACACTCCTAAATTTAAGAAGCCAGAGAAAGAATCAAGATCAAGGAATATAAATTGGTCATGGAGAGATGAGCCTGAGGCAGAAGAAGTGGAAGAGCTGCAGGAAGGTCTAAAAGATAAGAGGGATTCAATGCTAGAAAAGGTAAATATTCAGGGGATTTAATTTTATTTGTATATTATTGGTAACCTTTAGCATAGCATGTTTATATGGGACGTGAAAGGTTAAGAGTAAGTGTCTAATGAAGAAAAGAAGATGACAAGCTTTCACCACTGTTGATGGAAGTTTACTGTAAACAGAAGAAAAAAAAACAGGATAATGTGTAAACCAGGCTGAAATGCTGCAGAGAGATTAAGGAAACTGAAAACTCTAAGGGAAATGACTGGCTTTAAAAGAAAGAGGGCATGAGTGGTATTAGAATTATGTCTCTTCAGGTATTTGATTTTAATTATTTTACAATTCTATCCTGTAGAAACTGATACAAGATTTGAATTTTATGTCACACACATTTTCTACTTAAATCTCTCTGTCATCTTTTTAGAATAATACAACATACAGTTAGTAGCCTGTAATCAGAGTTAAATTTTACCATTTTGGGGATGCATAATCTTTAACACTTTAGAAAATCCCTAACTGTAATTCACAGGAATAGAATGTATGGATGCCTTTTGTAATTAATGACCACTTTTTATGTATGACCAGTCTCCTAGGCTATTGGATTATGGTAAATTACTTTCCTCATACTAGATTACCTTGTCCATTCTTAACTTAGAAGCTAGTCTTCTTTTGAGACAAGTAGGCTTTATAGGATTGTGCGCAATTTGTGGTAAAGACCACATACCATCACCGTAGCAATAAGTAAAGGTTGCAAACAATGGAGTTACATGACAGTGCTAAATAAAAATGGTGCTCAGCAATAAATAACTAAAACTTCGTCTAGTAGAACTTTTCCAGCTTTCACTTTTCATTCAGCAACTGACACTATATAAAACACAACTGACTGTATTAAGAACTTATATTTGCAAAATTTAGGTTGTTAGCGTGAATATACTATAAAAAAATCATACTTATGGCTTCATAGTCTTCCATTTATTTTTAATATTTAAGGTAGAGGTTTCTTTGTAGGACTTCTGATAAATGGTATTGGAAAGTATCACATTTCTTAAAAAATATTTTTGATATTTTGCATAATTAATGTGATGGGAAGCTTATGAAATGACACTCATTCATCCCCATCTACTGATATTTATGCCCTTTTGTAATTCCTCTCTGTTTCTGTGTGCACTGGACCAAGTGACTTGCTTGTAAAATAAAAGTTACAGGATGCCACTTCTGAAATTAGGCCACTAAATATGTAATTCCCATCTTGCTTGCAATTGTTATCTCTTTGGCATTTTGAGCTTTTGATCTAATGAAGCAAGATGCCATGTTGTGAGCTTCCCGAGGGAGGGACCCTGACGGGAAGACACTAAGGGTGGCATCTAGCCAACAGTCAGCAAGAAATGGAAACCACCATTCCAACAGTTCTTGAGAAACTGAATCCTGGAAATAATCACATGACTGAGCTTAGAGGCAGATCCTTGGATCCACCCCTGATTGAGCCTTTAGATGAGATTGCTTCTCCCTCCAACACCATTACTGCAGCCTTGTGAGAGACCCTGAAGCAGAGGACTCAGCTAAGTCATGCTCAGATTCCTGACCTACAGAAACTGTGAAGTATCAATAATAAATAAATGTTGATTTAAGCCATTAACATTTTGGCTAATACAAGAAATATGTTTATTTAGTTCTTGGTTTGTCAGAATGCTATCACTTTTTAAAAATGGAGCTCATCTCCAAAGTAGACACTTTCAAGAACAAGAACAACAAAAACCCACAAAAATTATTTTAATAAATCTTTCCTAAATGATCCAAGATTCATTCTTCTCAGACATTCTTCAAAATTCCATGAATCCCTCACTCAACCATAAGTGACACATAATTTTCCACAATTAACACAGTTTTTCCCTTCTATGAATTCCCATTGTATTAACAATACCACAAAATATAGCAAATTTCATAAAAGTTACTTAAATTAATGAGAAATTTTCAAATACCAAATGGCTGGATTTTTGTCTTCATTGTAAGACCTTGAGAGAGTTTATTTTTCCTGTCCATTAATTTAATATCTATCAATTGAGGAAATTCAATCTCCTGGATTCAACTTCACCCATCAATAGCCATATGTGGCTATCTGAATTAAAATTTAAATTAATAAAAATCAAATACAATTTAAAATTTTACTTTTTCAGTCACCCTCGACAAATTTCAAGAGCTTAATTGACAAGTCACTAGGCATTACCATAGTGGGCAGTGAAATACAGCACATTTCCATCATTACAGGCAGTTATACTGCATAGTGCTTCCCCAGAAAAATCTCTTAACTTCCTATAACTTAAAAATACTATGTAATATTTAACACTAAATTTGTACTGCTAAAGAACTAGATTAAATATCCTACATATAATGATGATTATTTGTTAAATGACTGTTTCTTCACAGCATCTGGACTGGAGCCTATATATTTTTTATTCCTAAAGATAAATCTTGTTTCACTTGGCCATGTTACCATTTAAATAGTTTTCAATTTTCAGTAGTTAAAATGTTTTAAAATTTGACAATTTAATAATATTTTTAGAAGTTAGCTATTAGCACATTATAAAAATTAATAATTATTGCTATCAAAGTCATCTGCTTTGAGAAGAAATTATTTCAAATATGCAGATCAAAATTTATTACAATATTATTACACTGAATAAAGTTGTTCCATTGAGTAATTTGATATCATTTATACATAATTTGAATTATAAGTAAACTTAACTTTGCCATTTGGGTGGAGTTTTCCAATTTTTTATTGTAATTGCAAGTGGATTGCAGCACACTTTTTATGTATTTTAACATGATTTTTTTGTAAGATGAATTGTCAGTCACTCAAAAATTTTATTTTTAGTACCCATTATGTACCAATTCCTGAGATTTAAATAATATTATGAATAATTCAATTAGCTTAACATTTTATATTCTAGTGATATATCTACAGACATAAAGAGATGTGATGGTGCTGGAGTTTAAAAGGTCACTCGAATTCTCAGTAAACTAGGAATAAAGGGGAACTTCCTCAACTTGATAATGAATATCCACAAAATCCTACAGCTAACATCATACTTAATAGTGTGAGAAACTAGAAGCTTTCTTGCTAAGATCAAGAACAAGTCAAGAATGTCCCCTTTCATCTTTCTTTTTCAACACTGTACTGGAAATACAAGCTAATGCAACAAGACAAGAAAATAATATAGAAGGTATATATATTGAGAAGAAAGAACTTAAACTGACCTTGTTTGCAGGTGACATGATGGTGTATGTAGAAAATCCGAAAGAATAGACAAAAAAATTCCTGGAACTAAAAGTGATTGAATCAAGATTGTGGAATACAAGGTTAATATATAAAAGTCAATCACGTTCCTATATACCATCAAAAAACAAGTGGAATTTTAAATTAAAAACATAATACCATTTACATTAGCACCAAAAAAAGGAACTACTTATGTATAAACATAACAAAGTATATACAAAATCTACATGAGGAAAACTACAGAACTCTGACAAAAGAAATAAAAGAACTAAATGAACAGACCAATCCCAAGTAATGAAATTGAAACTGTGATTAAAAATCTTCCAACAAACAAAATTCCAGGACCAGATGGCTTCACAGGTGAATTCTATCAAACATTTAGAGAAGGGCTAACACCCATGCTTCTCAAACTCTTCCAAAAAACTGCAGAGGAAGGAACACTTCCAAACTTATTCTATGAGGCCACCATCACCCTGATACCAACACCAGACAAAGATACTAGAAAAAAAGAAAATTACAGACCAATATCACTGAGGAATATAGATGCAAAAATCCTCAACAAAATACTAGCAAACAGAATCCAACAACACATTAAAAGGATCATACACCATGATCAAGTGGGATTTATCCCAGGGATGAAAGATTCTTCAATATATGCAAATCAATCAATGTGAAGCACCATATTAAAAAATGAAGAATAAAAACCTTAGAATTATCTCAATAGATGCAGAAAAAGCTTTTGACAAAATTCAACACCCATTTATGAAAAAATCTCTCCGGAAAGTGGGCATAGAGGGAACCTACCTCAACATAATAAAGGCCATATATGACAAACCCACAGCAAACATCATTCTCAATGGTGAAAAGCTGAAAGCATTTCCTCTAAGATCAAGAACAAGACAAGGATGTACACTCTTGCCACTATTATTCAACATAGTTTTGGAAGTCCTAGCCACAGCAACCAGAGAAGAAAAAGAAATAAAAGGAATACAAATTGGAAAAGAAGACGTAAAACTGTCACTGTTTGCAGGTGACGTGATACTATACATAGAGAACCCTAAAGTGCCACCAGAAAACTACTAGAGCTAATCAGTGAATTCGGTAAAGTTGCAGGATACAAAATTAATGCACGGAAATCTCTTGCATTCCTATACACTAATGATGAAAAATCTGAAAAAGAAATTAAGGAAACACTCCCATTTACCATTGCAACAAAAAGAATAAAATACCTAGGAATAAACCTACATAAGGAGGTAAAAGACCTGTACTCAGAAAACTATAACACTCTGATGAAAGAAATAAAAGATGACAGAAACAGATGGAGAGATATACCATGTTCTTGGATTGGAAGAATCAATATTGTGAAAATGACTACACTACCCAAAGCAATCTACAGATTTAATGCAATCCCTATCAAATTACCAGTGGCATTTTTTATAGAACTAGAACAAAAAAATCTTAAAATTTGTATGAAGACAGAAAAGACCCCAAATAGCCAAAGCCGTCTTGAGGGAAAAAAACGGAGCTGGAGGAATCAGACTGCCTGACTTCAGACTATACTACAAAGCTACAGTAGTCAAGACAATATGGTACTGGCACAAAAACAGAAATATAGATCAATGGAACAGGATAGAAAGTCCAGAGATAAACCCACACACATATGGTCACCTTATTTTTGATAAGGGAGGCAAGGATATACAATGGAGAAAAGACAGCCTCTTCAATAGTGGTGCTGGGAAAACTGGACAGCTACATGTAAAAGAATGAAATTAGAACACTCCCTAACACCATACACAAAAATAAACTCAAAATGGATTAAAGACCTAAACGTAAGACCAGACACTATAAAACTCTTAGAGGAAAACATACGAAGAACACTCTTTGACATAAATCACAGCAAGATTTTTTGACCCACCTCCCAGAGTGATGGAAATAAAAACAAAAATAAACAAATGGGACCTAATGAAACTTCAAAGCTTTTGCACAGCAAAGGAAACTATAAAAAAACCTAAAGCCAACCCTCAGAATGGGAGAAAATATTTGCAAACAAATCAACGGACAAAGGGTTAATCTCCAAAATATATACACAGCTCATGAAGCTCAATATCAAAAAAGAAACAACCCAATCCAAAAATGGGCAGAAGACCTAAATAGACATTTCTTCAAAGAAGACATACTGATGTCCAAGAAGTACATGAAAAGCTGTTCAACATCACTAATTATTAGAGAAATGCAAATCAAAACTACAATGAGGCATCACCTCACCCCAGTTAGAATGGCCATCATCAGAAAAATCTACAAACAACAAACGCTGGAGAGGGTGTGGAATAAAGGGAACCCTCTTGCACTGTTGGTGGGAATGTAAATTGATACAGCCACTATGGAGAACAGTATGGAGGTTCCTTAAAAAACTAAAAATAGAATTACCATATGACCCAGCAATCCCACTACTGGGCATATACCCAGAGAAAACCATAATTCAAAAAGACGCATGCACCCCAATGTTCATTACAGCACTATTTACAATAGCCAGGTCATGGAAGCAACCTAAATGCCTGTCAACAGACGAATGGATAAAGAAGATGTGGTACATATATACAATGGAATATTACCCAGCCATAAAAAGGAACGAAACTGGGTCATTTGTAGAGACGTGGATGGACCTAGAGACTGTCATACAGAGTGAAGTAAGTCAGAAAGAGAAAAAGAAATATCGTATATTAACACATATATATGGAATCTAGAAAAATGGCACAGATGAACCGGTTTGCAGGGCAGAAATAGAGACACAGATGTAGAGAACAAACGTATGGACACCCAGGGGGGAAAGTGGCGGGGGTGGTGGTGGTGGTGTGATGAATTGGGAGATTGGGATTGACATGTATACACTAATATGTATAAAATGGATAACTAATAAGAACCTGCTGTATAAAAAAATAAATTAAATTAAATTGAATTTTAAAAAAAGAAAACAAGCAACCCAATTTAAAAAGAGCCAAAGACTGTATCTCACCAAAGCTTATCTATTCCTTCTTGTATTGACTGTATCTTTGTTATTGTATCTAGAATGTCACCTCATCAAAGACGTCAACTCATGAAAGAAGATATAGAGATAGCAAATAAGCATTTAAAAAGATGCTTCAAATCATATGTCATCAGGGAAGTGCAAATTAATACAACAATGAGATATCACCACACACCTATTAGAACAGTCAAAATCCAGAGCAATGACAACACCCAATGCTGGTAAGGTTGTAGAACAACTGGAACTCTCATTCATTCCTCCACATCCTTACCAGTATTTGATGATGTCAGTGTTATGGATAATAAAATACTGAGGAATAAATTTTAAAAAGAAGGTAAAAAATTTGTACAGTGAAAACTACAGGACACTGATGAAAGAAATTGAAGAAGACAGAAATAAATGAAAAGATATTCCACGTTCATGAACTGGAAAACTTAATATTGTTAAAATTTCCATGTTACCCAATGTGATGTAAAATTCAATGCAATCTCTATCAAAATTCCATGGGCATTTTTCACAAATAGAATTAACATGTCTAAAATTTGTATGGAACCACAAACGACCCCAAATAGCCAATATTCTTGAGAAAGAAGAACAAAGTTGGAGGCATCACAGTTCCTGATTTCACACTATATTACAAAGCTATAGTAATAAAAACCATATGGTATCAGTATAAAAACAAACACATAGATCAGTGGGCAGAGTAGAAAGCCCAGAAATAAACCCATGCATTTTGACAGGGGACCCAATAATAAACAGCGGAGAAAGGATAGTATCTTCAATAAATGGCCAACAGATTGGTACATGAAAAGGTGCTCAACATCACTAATCATAAGGGAAATTAAAATCAAAACCACAATGAAATATCATCTCACATCTGTTAGGATGGCTATTATCAAAAAGACAAGAGATAAGAAATGCTGGCAAAGATGTGGAAAAAAGAGAACACTTGTACACTGTTGGTTGGAATGTAAACTGGTACAGCCACTCACTATGGAAAACAGTATGGAGGTTCCTCAAGGAATTAAAAATAGAACTAGCAATCCCACTTCCGTGTATATATCCAAAGGAAAAGAAACTATTATCTGGAAAACGTATCTGTACTGTCATGTTCACTGCAGTATTATTCACAATAGCCAAGGTATGGAAACAACCAAGTATCTGTCAATAGATGAATGGATAAAGAAAATGTTATACATTTTTTTTTTTCTTATGTAGGCTTGTCACTGTTCATTCTTTAAAAAATCTACTGCAAGCAAAGTTATCAAACTCTGGGAAGAAGCATACACAGAATTACTAAGCATATTACTAAAATCACAAACATGAACATTTGGAAAATGCAGAATCCTTAAAAAGTGTAAGTGATAGATGAACTTCATATTTATATGAATATGAAAAGAGGTCACATTTTTAGCACAGTTGCATAAAGAACTGTCTTTTCATGTGAGGTTCATAAATTATCCTCCTGTTGGGATCAAACTTTACTGAAATACTATGTTTTTGAAATAGTATTACAGAACAAGATAGGACATCTTAATAATGTTATCTTATATAAATGATTATTACATATACACATACTTACACAAAGGAATATTATTTATTCAGACTTTAAAAAGAAGGAAATCCTGCCATTTTCCAACAATATGGGAGAACATGGAGGGCATTATACTGAGTAAAATAAGCCAGAAAGAGAAAGACAAATACTGCATGGTATCACTTACACGTGTAATCTAAAATAAGAAGAAGGAGGAGGAGGAGGAGGAGGAGAAGGATGAGGAGAAGGGGGAGGGGAGGGGGAGGGGAGGGGGAGCAGGAGTTGTAGCAGTCAAACTCATAGAAACAACAGAGAGTAGAATGGTTGTTGCCAACGGCTGGGCAGCAAGGGAAATACAGAGAAGCTGGTAAAAGAGTACAAATTTTCATTTATAAGACGAATAAGTTCTGAGGATCTAATATATAATATGATGACTATAGTTTTTAACATTATAGTGTATATTTGAAATCTGCTAAGAGAGTAGAACTTAAGGGTTCTCTATGTAAAAGAAAAAAATAGAAAGGTAAATATGTTAAGTGATGGCTATGCTTATTAACTAGATGGGGGAATCTGTTCCCAATTTATATGTACATCAAATTATCACACTGTACACGTTAAATATATAACAATTTTATTTGTCAATTATACCTCAGTAAAGCTGAAAAAAGAGCTATGAAGCCATGAAAAGACACAGAGGAAGAATAAATGCATATTACTAAGTGAAAGAAGCCAATCTGAAAAGGCTAAATACTGTATGATTCCAACTCTAGGACATACTGGAAAAGGCAAAACTATGGAGATAGTATAAAGATCTGTGGTTACCAGGGTGTGGGCAGATGGGAATGGATGAACCGAAGCACCACATAGGATTTTTGGGGCAGTGACAATACTCTGTGTGGTAATTAATGATGGATACGTGGCATTATACATTTATCCAAATCCATAGACTGTACAATCCCAAGAGTGAACCCTAATGTAAACTACAGGATTTGGGCAATTATGATAGAGCTTTATCAATTGTAACAAATGTACCACTCTGGAGTCTGTTGATACTGGGGAAAGTCAGGCATATGGTGGGGCAGGGGTTACATGGGCAATCTCTGTGTCTTCCTCTCCATTTTGCTGTGATACTAAAACTGTTTTTAAAAAAAAAGTCTTCAAAAAAAAGGAAATACTAATGTTCTGACATTTTGAATGGTCATGTTTGCTAAATGCTATTAGGGTAAAAATAAAGTTCATTTTAATGCAAAATTAAGGGAACTACGAACACAAGATTCAAACTATGGTTACTTGGGGTAAAGGAGAGAGGGAGAGAAGATAGGGAGAGATATAGCTTCCTGTAAATTATTTTCAGAGTTGTAGTTCTTCCTTTGGATAAATACTTTATAGATAAGCATTACATAAAATTAATTACCAAATAGTTAAATAAACAAATAGAAATAGGCCATGCATGTGCCAATGATGAGTATATGCTTTGAATCAAGGATCATTAATAATCTATAATTCCATTCTAGATACGAGAGGTAAAAAAAATACAGGCATAAAATTTATCTTGGTTATTTAGACTGGCATTAAATGACATGCACCT
Source organism: Balaenoptera borealis (assembly GCF_965194805.1). Classification (NCBI taxonomy): domain Eukaryota; kingdom Metazoa; phylum Chordata; class Mammalia; order Artiodactyla; family Balaenopteridae; genus Balaenoptera; species Balaenoptera borealis. The sequence goes on along the minus strand of NC_138862.1, from coordinate 57,300,863 downwards.
ATGCCCCAAAACCAACCAAAAATGAGGTGAACAGGGGGAGCATATGCTCACCCTAACATATACATCTAAAAATGTTGTAAAGAAATAGATCATATATTCACTTGATTATTGCTTTAACAAAATAAAAAGACATTGGAGAAAACATGACTATTAGACACACAAGTGAATCATAAGAAGATACATTTTCTATAAGATTTCCTACCCCAGCAACCTGTGGTATAGGCTCTATTCTCCCAGTCACTCACTTCCAGTGAGAGCCTGGATATGTCTCTGACATGACCCACACACTCTCCTCAGACGTTCTTATGCACACTTTTCTCTAGAGTCAGTTCCAACTCCAATGCATTTGGTCTCCAACAGTCTAAGCTAATTTATTCAGATTAAACGTTTTATCCACTTAAATGATTTTCATTAAAATACATCATCTGATAACATAACTATGAAGTCTAACCACCACTCTTCCTCTCAAATTAGCAACTGTTTGCAGAGGAAATTACAGGCATTCTTATCATTTTCTACCAAAAATATCTACCTCGAAATAAATAAGTTGCAACTGGACTCTCATTATGGAACATTATCAAAAATCATCTTATTATATGAGTCTTAGTATATTCACATTTCTAAAAAATTATCAATACTTAAGATTTAAAATCTCATACAACAATTTTTATCATAGCCACCAAATACACTGTAACTTGTGACACAACTTTACTCAAACTTGATTCCTTAATTTTCACTAATTCATTTTCTTCATTAACATATGACACTCCTTAGATTGTATTTTTACTATGTGTAGTTCCATAGAAATTTGAAAAAAGAAATTTGGTGTGGAACAACAAATACTTTAAACCATTTAAAATATTAATAAACTAAATCTTTTCTTCAAAGCAATATTTGATATAATTTTAGGTATTACATTTGCATGCTGAGACAAACGTATATCTTTTTTTCCTCATACGAGAAACCAAATCAAGATGGTTAAATTAGTTTAGTACAAATGGTCCATAACATAAGTTAATATTTTGGGGCAGTTCTAAAAATGAACTTAATATGGTCTTCTTGGAAGTATTTATGCTTAAATCACCATACATTTTACTTGGTGGGCTGTGAAAAATACCTACGTACATGGATAATGATTGAAGATAACCTATAATTTGCTTGTTTCTATTGTAATAAGCGGAGTCAAACATAACATTACTGAATCAAGAAGACTGAGTTTAGTGAGTTAGTATCATTATGCTGGTTCTACCACTATGCCAATTGTGAACTTCTTTTCATGGACCGTCTTAAAAATATTTAGCACTTACCGAACGCATACTGTTCTCCAGACGTTGTGTGAAGCACTTTACATTACTTAGTTCTCTTAAGTCTTAGAACCCCTCTGTGAGATTGATATCATTACTAAATTTATCAATTTATCAAAAGAAATGAAGACTTATCAAGTTTAAGTAATTTGCCCAAACTCATGGAGATTTTAAGTCACCACTTAGAACCAAAGTGAAGTTTGCCTCACTGCAGAGCCTGAGTTCTTAACCATTATACTCTATATTTTTTTAAAGCACCACATTCACAGCTAGGATGTTCTGCTACTAAACTGCAAAGCCTGCAAATATACGTACCCAAAGGACATGAAGCCCATTTCTCAACATTTTTTAGGGACTAACTTGGTCTAAATTATTTTATTGCACTGTTTTCATAACTGTGGATTTTCTCATTGCTTTTCCATTACATGCTTCACTGATGACCTACTGCAGCAGTACTGTGATATGCTTATCCTGTTAGAGTTTACTGTGTTGTAGTGAGATATATGCCAATCTAGATATTATGGCAGCTTTCTGGGTAGCTACTGGATCTATTCCAAATGGAAAGCTATTGAAGAGTATGTGATGGTTCAATTTAAGTTTGTCATATTAAATAAACATGTCTTTGAACATGGCAAGTCCTCGTTATTCAAGAGCTTGAACCAAGCACCACAAGTTCCTTCTATAAAAATATTCTTTGCTCAAAACGATGTAGTATTGCTAACTGCTATAAGCATCAGTTTGAATATTTTGTGAGTCCTGGAGCAAGTCACTTAAACTTTTTATGAATCACCACCAAAATATAGAGACCAAAGCAAAAAGAAAAACTCACTGTACATTATTTATGTTTCTAAAATATTATTTTACCTTAAAGTGACATTATTACAACATGTAACATTGGTCTTTTATACAAATGTATACTCTTGAAATATTTGTAGTTTGCACCTCTAAAATCAAGTTTGATTTTGTTATATTTCTTTAAATTTGCTAATTCTATTGCTAATAAAAATATAAACAGTTAACCTTAAAGGACAATGAATGCTAGAAACATAAAAACTACTTGGTTTATGTAAACTGGTTTTAGAATATCAGTTCTTGATTTATGCTTTGTAGAATGTTTTACATCTTTACAAGTGTTTTAACCAGTTAAGTGATTTTTTTCAGTATAATGATCATGCCTTAATTTTCACCAACAATTATTGAAAGAGCCTCTCATTCTAGATCTTAAAATGCAGCTGTTCCAGACTGTGGAAATTTGATAAGATAAATTATATGGGGCTTCATTCACAGTCTCAGACACATGCCATATACGTACATTCGAATCTTGGAGGTTTTGCCACTCCCACTATGCTTAGTTGTTTTTTTTTTTTTAATGCTTCATGCTGGTGTTGGCATGAGATACTTAAGAAGCCCACTGTCTGTACATGAGTCCAAAGAAGCTGTTTCATGTTGAAAATAGTTAGCCAGATCTTTAATAGAAAGCACTAAAGATATATAAAGGTAATGACTTTGGATTTGATGAGAACATATCTGTTTTTCAGAGTCATTATTCTTACCATCTCCTAGAGTTTCAATATGATTTTTATCACCACTGAAAAGGATACTCTCTTCCAACTTTAAATAATATAATATGGTGATGTTAGGATTATTTTAAACTCAAAATCATAAACACTGTCAGGGTTTAAGTACATTAGTAAACCAGAGAACTAATCCATGATTTAATTTTACTCTTGCTAAGACTGTTTTCCTCAACCATTTTTTCCCCTAAGCCTACTCAGTGATATAAATGATACATTGTCTACAATGAACCTTTACCTCATAGCTGTGATCTCTTAAAATATCAAAGTTTATTTATGTATGTGGGAGCAACTAACAGGGTAACTTGTTCTAAAAGAAATTAGTGGCATGATAGTAAGTTTAAATTACAACTCTGGCAGCAAATTGCTTTGTCTTTATGATTTGGGTGTCTTCAGCCAAATTCTGATGGTGCCAAATTCACAAAATCTGGAAAATGAATGATAGATGCTTTGATCACAGTAATTTGATACAACTTAATTCATTAACACAAGTTAATGAAGTCTTCTTGATATTAGATCATTCCAACACATACCATTTCAAGGCTATTTTTGGAAATGGGAATGTAAATTACTTTTAGCTAGTTAGAAAATTCTAACTAAATCACTGTTGAAATTTTAATGTGTTTTATGAACACATATTTGCAGAACCACAATTTTTTGCCAATTTTAATTTCCATAACTGGGTTCTACTTTTGTTATAGAACATATTATTATTACACTACAGCTTGTGGGTAATGAACCACTCAGGGTTTTCACAGAAAAGGGGATCAGAACAGAGGATCTGCTTACATTTAGAATTGCAGAAATGTTTCTTAAGCATGAGACCATGTAAATATTGGGCAGTTTTGATCCAGAAGTTACAAACTGAAATTGATGTTATTTACCATCAAATGTGGATCATCTAACACATGTTAATTAACCTTCATGGGAATGATACTGTGCCTGATATTAAGAAGAATCCAAAGAAATATTAACTATAAAAAACCTTGTGCTCAAAGACTAGAAATAGAAACAGCAAAGCAGTGTAAGCAAAAAGGTAAAGATAACTTCAGTATTAGAGTACAGATGGCCATGACTTATACTGGTTTGACCTAGAATTTTTCAACTTTACAATGATATGAAAGGTATACACATTCAGACGAAACCATACTTCCAATTTTGAATTTTTGATTTTTTTCCCTGGCTAGAAATATGTGGTATGATACTCTCTGGTGATACTGGGTAGCTCCCAGTCAGCCATTTGATCATGAGGGTGAACAACCAATACATTCACAACCACTTTGTACCCACGCAACCATTCTGTTTTTCACTTTCAGTACAGTATTCAATAAATTACATGAGATATTCAACACTTTATTATAAAAAGTGTCTTTGTGTTAGATGATTTTGCCCAACTTAAGGCTAAAAGAAGTGTTCTGAACACGTTCAAGGTAGGCCAGGCTGAGCTATGATGTTCAGTAAGGTAGGTATATTAAGTGTATTTTCAAATTGCAGTATTTTCAATTTAAGATGGGTTTATCTGGATGTAACGTAAATTGAGCAAAATCTGTATATAATTTCTGATTATGTTATGTCAAGAGTAAGGACTATAGGAATTAATAGGAATAAAAGTTCACTGAATAAGTGTGATCAGAGGCATCTTCTTGGATGACCTGGGATTTGAGTCAGGTCTTACATACTAAGTAGAAGAGAGCGAGTTTTAGGTGAAGTAAGCATGAACAAAGTGCTGGTATGAGCAAATACAAAGTAATTAAAGACTCAGAAGTTTTCATGGAGCTATAGATTCATATAAATGAATAGTGGGGGGTCTGAGATCCAGTTTGCACATTAGCCCATCCAACATCAGCCAAAGTTTCAAGATTGAGTTTCCTGCTTGTTATACGGGGAAATGTTCTACCTGTACCTAAGAGCCCTGAATTCAATTTAGGTAAACCAGTAAAATCTAACAGTAGAAAATTAATGCAAAAAATACCTAAACTGTTCAAAAATACACTTGGGTTTAGTTTGAATATCAGTTCAAAAACAGATGCTGATGAAGCCAATGAAATCTAATAAGGTGAAAGTTCCCTTGTATAAAAATAAGCCAAGGCTCACCTACAAGGAGACAAAATTTAAGAGCTATTAAACAGATATCACAGTGATCTATTCACCATGGACAAGGAATCTAAAGTTCTTGGTGAGGCTTCTTTTTCTTTTCTTGCCTGCCAGAATTAATAGTATTGCATGTAACTCATTTTAGTATTCACATAAATTGCTGCCTTCCACTGAATTTCACATGTGTATACCCATTAGTGACGGATGACAAAGCTATTTGCCAAATGTTGCTTGGAATTAATCTGCATGACCTTATAAATTATATCTTTGTGATGTAGGGTCATACTAAGACAGAGGGAAAGAAGGTACAGAGGTAGAGGGGAAGACAGAAAAGATAGTTCTGCTTACAAAAAATAACCTGCTCTATAATTCCTCTAATGATAATTTCAAACAAATAATGTAAATATGATGAGATTAAATATGCCTATGAGCAGAAGGCTGCAAATATTTGGACTAACATAGCAAAAAGGTAAAATGGTCATGGGTCAAAAACACTCATTAATAACAAGAAAAGTTGGGCATTTTGGTAATTAGGGTTAGACTATATCAAGGTTTCTTACTGACTAGTGCATAGATGAGTTTCAGGGGAGCACATAGCTTTAGTCAAAATCTTAGAAAAGTCCATAATGATGAAGAACTAAGGAATCACTGGAATAGATTGGAAAGGATTTAAAAGGTTATTTCAATTGGGAAATTGGGGCTTGTTAAGCTGAAGTTTCAGATTTATCATGAACATGTCCATATTTAGTGATGCATGTGGAGGAATTGAGGGTATGCATCATGGGAGTAACTGGGTAGGTATGGTAGGAATTAATAAAGGTGAATATGAATAGCTAGATTGAAGAATTTTCATTTTATCCAGAAAAAGAAAGAGGAAAAGGGAGTATAATGTAGGCAGGGATGGGATGGGGTAAAGCTGGAAGCTTTGAGAAAAAAAGTCATATTTTGTGTTTTTGAAACATTAATCTGATCTAAGAACACTGTGCCAGAGGGATTATAGGGTGAGGCTCCAGGGCAGAGTACCAAACTAGGAAGCTCTTACAATAATCTGTATAGATTATGCCATATGTTGTTTTCTTTCCAGTGCACTGAGGCATAAAGTTAGGTTGAAACCATCTGGATAAAAATCTCTGTAAAAAAATTTTAACCCATGGGATTCTCCCTCTTCTGCCAAGTGGGAATTTGGTTTCTCTTCTCAAGTCAGCCACCAGAATCCTTTGAATGATCAGATTGTGATCTCTTCAAATCTCTTTAAGGTACAGTAGTTTACACAATGCCTGGTAAACAGTAGGTGCTCAATATAGCTTGTTTTATTAGTGTGTCAAGTAGTCTGTCCCAGCAGATGGTAGTAAAGTTAAAATTATATGTCATTGCATGAAATATTATGTGCATATCATGTGTTTATTTACTAAAGCTTTTGAAAATCTTACCTCAAAAACGTAAGGTTAAAGTGAGATAACATATTGAAATTTTTTTGTGAATAATCTTAAGTGTTCTCCAGCTGTGAGGTGATACTAGAAGTTCTAATAGTACTTACATTATACATTGTTTCTTCCATATCTAAAGGCAAAAGACTACTCAAGTTATTGAAATTAGTACAGCACAATTAGCCAATTAATATGCTTACAAGGGTCTGATTTGTTTTTACCCAATTAGAACTGAAGGGAATGAAAAAAAGTAAGACCTATTTCCTACCCACAAATAGAGTTAGTCTAACTGAGATGCTAAAACAAACACACATTATTGAGCAGGTACAGATAAGAAAGAGAGAATACAATTAAATATGCATATATATTACATAAAGTTATATAAACTATTCATCACTGTGGTGATGTTATAGTCATTTCACAGCATTGCTCTTTTGAATAGTACACAATATTATTTACTGTATAAGAAATCAGAAGCTCCAAATGGCTCCTGATAAGAATCATTAGCTGCCTATATCTTTGCATGCATATAGTCAAAATCCTAACACTGAATACTTAAATAGACTCACAGCTCATTGGCAGTAGCTGAGTAAATATAGCAACTCTTAAAAGTAGCATTAAGATCCTAGCCAATGCAACAAGGCAGAAAAATAGAAAAAAATAAAAACTAGAAAAATAGAATTGTTATAGAGAAAATGATTATAAAGAAAATCCAAAAAATCAACACATCAACTATTAAAATTAGTATGCAAATATAACCAGGTCACTGGATTCAAGGTAAATGTATTATGTTCAATAATACAAAATCAATAATTTCATAGGTCAAAAATAATTAATATTGAATATTTTATATGATTTAATTTAATGTATCTGTTTATTTCTATATATCAATATTAATGTATAGAAAATAAAATTTATGAAAGACACTATTTATGATTGCATCAGAAAACATCAAATGCCTAGGAATAAATCTAATAATGTGCAATAAATTTCATAGATTTATTAGAATTAATCTAATAAATAAATTTAATAAAATTTGTGCAAAAATTCTAAGTAACACATATACAGATACATATATATTTAAGTTTATATACCATGTTTATATAATAAAATGTAATTTATTATATATTTTTAATTTATGTATGGAAATTACAAACGTGTGTGTAAATAAACATAAATATAGAATTAGAGAAAGAGTTTAAATCTTTGAATAAATGATAGACATGTCATTTTTCTAAATAAATGGAGGAATATGTCCTGGTAATGAGTTGCAAAATTTAATATTTCAAATGTAGTGATTCTTTCCAAATTCATCTTCATAATTCATTGTAATCCTAATATTTCAGAAGCTTTATGTGTGTGTGTGTGCGTGTATACATGCAGGCATGCATATGTGTGAACTGATAAGCTGATTTTACATGAAAAGACAAAGGTCTAAGAATAGTCACAGAAATCTTAAAGACACACAATGCTGGAAGACTTAAACTACTAAATATCAGTACCATACTGCCTTAGAATAAAGCTGTATTATTATAGTGTCAAACTGATATAACTATAGACAAATCAAATTAACATATATAAGATCACTTCAGTGCAGTTGTGAAAGGATGGTCATTTTTTAAAAAATGATGCTGGGTTGACTAGATGTCCATAAAGGGAAAAAAGGACCTTGACCTCTCTTTCATATCCAACACAAAACACAATTCCAGATAGAATGTAGATATAAATACAGAATTTAAACTATAAGGATTTAGAAGGAAGTATAGAAAAACATTTTCTTGACCTATGTGTAAGCAAAGATTTCTTAAGAAGGCATAAAGAAATACCAACATAAAGCAAATGTGCGTGTGTATGCGTGCACACGTATACACATCTATATTAAGACTTAAAACTTCTCTTTATTAAAAGGCACCATTAAAAATTGTAAATTAACCTACTCACTGGAAGAAATTTGCAATACATTTATGTCCAACAATGGACTTTCATCCAAAATATTTTAACTTTTTAAATTTTTTAAATTTTAAATTTTTAATTTAAATTTTTAATTTTTAATTTAAATTTTTAATTTTTTAAACTTCTATAAATCAGTAAGAAAAAGGTAACTTTTTAAGAAAATTGAGCAAAAGACATACAGATTTTTCACAAAAGAGGATATCCAATTGTTCAATGAATTTATTTAAAAGTATTATTCAATTCTGTTATTTAGTGAGGAACTACAGATTAAAACAATAATATACCCCTATATATAAACAAGAATTGCAAATTTGAAAAAGACCCCCCAAAAATTGTTGGTAGGAATGTGGAGCAGTCAGAATTCACTCTCATACACTGCTCATGATAGGGCAAACTGATACAACTATTTTGGGAAATTGTTTGGCAATATCTTCTAAAGGTGAACATAGGTTTACTCTACGATCCAACAATCCAACTCCTTCATATATGTGCTACAGAAATATATATATATATTCATTCACCAGAAGATACATACAGTAATGTTCATAGCACAATTCACACTCTCCCAATACTGGAATCTACCCAAATATCCAACAATAGAATGAATAAATTAATTGTAGTGTATCCCCAAATAGAGTATTATGTGACAGTTGTAATACAAGAACTATAAATGTGCAAAACAAAATAGTTGAAACTCATGGATATAACACTGAGTAAAAGAAGTCTGGTATTAAAAAATATATAGTATGTATATGATTTAATTTGTATGAAGTGTAAAAAAGAAAAAAAAAGATCTATGGTGCTAGAAGTCAGGTTACTGTTTGCTTTTGAGGGTAGTGAATGAAGAGGGGCATTGGAGGTCTGCGTGGTGTTGGTAATGTAATATTTCTTGATCTGCATGCTGGTAACATGGGCATATTCACTTTGTAAAACATTAAGCTGTATAATTATGAAGTGTTTTTCTACATGTTATATTTAGGTAAAAAATTCAAAAATTTGCCTTTAATATCATTGTTTTGATGGCATGGGCATCACACACAAATAAAAACAGATATTTTGTTAGTAACTAAATAAAATAAAACTTAGGCAAAGGAAGGATGCATTCTGAAGTGCTCTTTAGCACACTTTCATTTTGAAATTTTAATAACTTGCATCTTGCCATCTTTTAGTCTTATTATTCAAATGTATAGGATAATTTATCTTTAAATATTGCTAAATAAAGACATGCCCCTATACAAGCCTATAAATCTAAGTGATGTATATGTCTTCATTCATCATTTCTTTTCCTTTCTCTGAGCCTCATATTGTGTGCTTTTTATTCTGTAAAGGTCATGACGGCTCATAAATCCTCTCACTGAGAAGAGATTAAATGCATTTTCAAAAAGCAAGGAACTGTCACTTTACACAGTTTGAATCATATTGGTACTATAAGGAAACATTCACTGTTTTATGGACATTTATAGGCAATTGGATAATTTATATAGATAATTTACCCTCAAGAAGGTGGATCATAACTTCCTTAAGTGTGGGCTGTGCATATTAACTTTCATCCCTGTTACATTTAGTTTTCATGTCTGCTTCAGCTCCTCTCGGCTATGACAGTTTCTGAGATTTTGTTTTTAATGACCTTGACAATTTTGAGGAGTATTGGTCAAATATTTATAGGATATTCCTTTATTGGAGAGGGGAAAAAAAGAGTAACTTTACAGTGGAGAAATCTGACATTTTCTATATGAACTGAGAATGGTTTTTATACTTTTTATATTACAATTTATGTCACCTGTACTTCTAGAGTAATGTGCCTCACATTCAATAGGTAGCTGAATACTGTTAATTATTTTACAAAGCCTACATTTTTAATTTTTAAAAGTCAAATTTTAGGAAAAAAATTTAAGATATTGTTAAGCAGACAAAAGCAATCCCATGAAAAATGCATGTAATCCAATAATATTTATATTTAAAAACCTATGTAATAAATTTTAAGTAAATACATAGATATTCAATTACAACATAGATGAATTTAAAAGCTGTGGAAAAATACACATCAAATTACTAAAAGCAGTCATCTCTATGGAAGAGACTGAGGCACTGGGCCTGGGTCAGTGGTCAACAGGCCTCTTTGTTGTTTGATATTTTTGCATTAAGAGTATAAGTATTTATTTTTTATGTTATTAAACATAATACACAGAATAAAGTATCATTTTGGGGCCCTCCCATAATCTCATTCAAAAGATAAAGAACATGTTGTAACCTGTAAAGATGCAGAAAGCATGACCCACAAAAGTTTGGCTTTGAGAAACTATGAGAACTCTGTAAAATTCTCCCTACAAAATTACCAAACTGCTTCCTTTAAAGTGTGGCCCTTGGACGAGCTGCATAATCATCACCAGGGAAATTTTAATTATCCCAATTCGTAGACTCCACCCCAAACCTCCTGGATCAGAAACTCTGAGGGTGGGGCCCAGCAATCTGTGTTTTAACAAGCCCTCTAGGTGCTGCCAATATACACTAAACGTTGAAAATCACCATTTTAATGAGTTAGTATCAGAAAGGAGCTTTATAACAAATCGATTGATTTAATTAAGAGATTGCAATCTAACTATACAATTACTGTTAAAACAGCAGGCAGAAAACAGTATTAACTGCAGTAGGGCCACTGCAGTAAACATTAGTTGTCTACTCCAAATCCATTCGTCTTTACTAAAGAGAATCCCATTTTGTTTTTTCTTTCAGTCCATCATAGAGGGTGGCCATGTTAACCAGTTCTGGCCAATGTGATATAAACAGATGTAAACATTTTTAAAAGCATAAAGATTCAGCTGACATATTTTTTTGTTTGCTTTGCTTTGCTGTTTTTACTTTTTATTCCTTCCTTCTTCCTTTTTCTCCCCTGGCATGTAGATAGGTTACCTATAGGTACAGCAATATCTTGGAACGTGACGATGAAAGCTTTGTGCTGAGGCTTGTATGGAAGAAAAATTGCAGCTGGCTGAGACATTTTTGACCTCATGAGCACCATTTTACAGGCCCAGCAGAGTTTATCTTCAGACTTCAAAAGTAAACTCTTATTTGGTGAAGTCACTGTCATTTCAGGCAATTGAAGGCAATCCTAACCAATATAGCAAATGATACAGGGGTTCAATTTGGGTCAGATAAAAGGAGTAAAATAAAATAAGAAGAGGGAAAAAAAAAGAGAAATGAGAGCTATAAAATATATATGGGGCAACAGAGTAAAAGTTGATACAGATCAATAAGAATGACATTCCATTCAATCTATGCTTTAGATTCTCTAAATTTAGATCTGAATTTTACTTAGAACTCTGTTATACATGTGCCTGTCAGTGTTAGGCTCAGGCAAAAGCCCAAATAGACATGAGCTTCTTGTTTGTAACACAGCCACACTATAGACACATGGTAAGAAAGTTTTAGGAAGAAAAGATGCAGGACTTTATACTGCTTTACTGCTTGCTCTTTTAGATCTCTGGTTTCTGTCAGGCCTTAGCCATAACCAGTGGCCTCTTTTCATGCTTGCTTAAAAAATTCTAAAAGAGGATGGATATCATTTGTAATAAAAATATATGTTAAGTAAAATACAAAAAAAAAAAAAAATTAGTCCCACTATTTTACTCCAAGTTTTTTGGCTGGAAAGATGACTCAACCTAGCACATCCTCGCCCTGCATCCCAGCAAGCAACAGGAACACTTTCCCTCAGACAGATATGATTCTCTTACACTTTAAGTTCTTGATTTCGATATAGTTGTAATCCACTGTTGAAAAGCCTTTTTCCACATGGCTTCTTACTTCCTATTACAAAGGTGGGCTCATTCAATATGCTTTCTTTGTGTAATACTGTCTGTTGATGGTGGTGATTTCACATCCACCCTGGGGCCAGTGGTGTATTCATTTCCAAAGAAAGCTCTTTGCCACTTGTTTTCCCCTTTCTTATAATAGCAGCAACAATTGCAGCTTTTGGCATGAAACACAAAACAGCATTGCTTACTATTAGATCTGCGCCAACTTTTTACAGACTTGTCTGTTTTGTGCTCCTACCTCTGGGACAGTGGATTAAAGAAATAACTTGCAGTAACATTTATACCCATGGTCTGAGCATCAGGAAGATACAACTAAATGTGTGGTGGGAATTTTTGTTGTTCAACAGGATTTGAAAAGTACAAATGAAAAATAACTCATTAAGGTAACATCTATTAACTCCATTTCCTGACCACTTCAGTACTTCAGAATTAAATTGTATCCCTTCAATATCTAGGGGCACAAATCTTTTCTAAGCCATAGTACATCTACTCTGTAGATCCTGTGATGATAACTTTCTGAGAGCATTTTATTTAACTCTAGCTAGTGAAGTTGGGGGATGTGTTCTGGGTATGCTGTATAAATGGCTAATTTGTCCTCCTTTTATTCATACAATGATGTGCATATTTTCTTCTATAAGGGTCAAAGAATTTTACACTTCACTAATAAGACCCCAGAAGACAACCATTTTCTCAGCTGTTTCTATTTTCTTGATGGGAGAGTTGAAACATAAAAAGGTGTTGATTTTTTGTACCTAAGTGTAATGCTCCAACTGAGCACATTTCTCCTCAAAGACAGTGAATGGTCCTTTTGATATTTACAAGAGCTCTATAATTCCAAGAGAATTAAGTTGAAAGAGGGATGGAAATATGGCACCTTGAATGTAGAACACTGGTTCTTAAGTGTTATTTGCTTTTCTTCTATTATTAACTGTGTATGCTTTGCTCTTCAAGAGAAACTGTGCCTGTTCACAAGAGGCTGAAAATGTCTCAGAAAATTTCAATGAGTACTTATAAAATTAAGATGTTTCCACCCACAAGTATATCTATCCTCACTGATGACTCACTGATTGGTGCAGGTGGCCTTTTGATTAACAATACACTTCACTGAAGTGTGACCTCTGACAAGCAGGAACAGCCTTTCTCAATTTGGTGTAAATCAGCAGTTTCCTGTATGTCCAGTTCTCTTAGTCCTATAATGCACCTGGAACTCCTGACATAGTCCTGAAATATTTGGCATTTTACTTCTGATATGAGGGAGTCCTTCAGGTACAGTGTAAACTAATCTTGTTCAATAACATATGGATTCACTCCTTCAGAATATTTCAATATTATAGATTACAAAGTTTATATAAACATTTATGTATAGGTCTTCTATAAATGTAATTCCTTTTAAACCATTTATTTAGATATAATCCATAAAATGTACAATGTAACCATTTAAAGGGTATAGTATTATTTAGCATATTCACAGATATGTTCAACCATCACTGCAATTTAGAACATTTTCATCACCTCGAAAAAGAAGCCCTGTTCCCATTAGCTATCACCTCCCTATCTCTGTTTATCCCTTTCCAACCCTAAACAACGATTAATCTATTTTTTGTCTTGCCTTCCCTGGGCATTGCACATTGAACAAAAAGCAAAACCAAAAACAAACAAACAAACAAAAAAACCCAACTTTCTCCTTGCCTTTGGATTTCACATTTTTACTGTTATACCTTGTCAACTTAAAGAAAAATGCACAACATGAGAGTTGTGAGTTTAAGGTTTACTCAGAGTCTTACTGAGGACAATAGCCTGGGAGATAGACAATCAGTAGCTCCGAGTAAACTGCTCCATGCTCCACAGAGGTAGGGGAGAAGCCAGATATATATATGACTTTTTTTTGGCTAGGAAATACATGTAGTCAAGCATATATCTTGGTAAAAGATTACTGCTAATCACAAAGAACAGCTATCTCAAGTTAGTGATTTCAGTGCTTTTCTATGTATGGGAAGATGCAAGAATCTGGGATCACTGAAACTCTTCCTAAGATATGTATTTAAGTATCTAGGGGTGCGTTTATCCAAAGCACAAAGTGCTTCATCCTGTTTTTCATACTGCATTCCTTGCAGGGTGTACTGTTGGTAGGCAATTGCAGTGAGTTGCAATTCAACCCTTGTATAACTGGTCTGTGAGGAATACTCTTTGTTCTTTTTTGTTCACAGTCTCCCCTGTTTTGGTCATAAATCCAACCAAGATTTGGGAGGCATTTTATGACCAATTTGTCCCACAGCACTAGGAAGGCTCATTCCTAGGTCAGGTAAGGTTCTTGATAGGCCTTTCATGTGCTAAAAATTCTCTAGATCATCTGTCTTACTGGTCTATTATGATCCAGGAAATATTTTTCCCTTGTTGCTTCTTCCAATATCTAGAGTTGCATTATTAAAAATAATTTTATATAGAACTATATATGTGATTGATTGCCTCAAGACATTTAGCCATCATTAATTTTGTCAGGGATCTGGTTATACATTGGGTAATGCAAGAAACAACAGTAATACCAGTAACAACATTAATAAGGTCATGATACAGCAGCAAAAGACACAAAACGTAAACAGTTTAAGCACAAAAAAGAAAGAACAAATTAGGACAATGACGAGTATAATTAGTTTCAATCTGGATTGTAATAAGCCACCAAGTCTAGAGGGGAGCCAGATGAAGAAGCCAAATTCTGGAGGGACCAGATAGAAAGAAAAAGGTAAATGTTTCATCTTTGTTTACAAAGGTATACTTTACCAACTTATTTTAAGTCATAGTTAGCATAGGAGGAAAGGTTTCCTTGTATCTGGAAGACAAAGATTAAAAGCCAGTAGGAGATCAGATCAGGATGGCAGAGTAGGACTCGGAGCTCACCTCCTCCCCATGAACACATCAAAAATACACCGATATGTGGAACAATTCTCACAGAAGACTAACTGGAAACCAGCAGAATAACTCCTATACAACCAAAGCTGCAAGAAAGATTTCCATGTAACTGAGTAGGATGGAAAAAAGGCATCAGGTTGGGACCTGAGCCCCTGGGAGGGATCTGAAAGGAAGAGAAGGTCCACATGGGTGGACCCTCATCCTGAGGAGTGAGCAGATCCAGCCACAGACTGGGCATCCTAGTTCTGGGGTCCTATGCAGAGGAGACAAGCCCCCTTGCCTGATGGGAGAACTGGTGGGACAGATATAAGGGCTGGAGAAGCTTAGGCTCTACTCACAAAGAGTGCATGGGTGCTGGTTTGACAACAATCGAGGCAGAGAAAGCTCTACACTGGCAGTTGCCATCTTGCCACACTCCCCAATCTGAGTGGGGCAAACACCTCGGCCCTGCTCACTACACACCACAGCTTGGCACAGTATCTGGGCCAGCCAGAACCTGGGAAAAGACTCTGGTCTAGCTAAGCAGAGGCAGTCCCAGGGCCTGGGATGTGGTCCATGTGGGGCAGTGGTGGCCACTGTCAGTGCTTATTCAAGCAGCGGTGGGAACCAGCTCACCCTGATACCTCCCAGCTCTCGCTCCCAATTTAGTCTTTCCATAGGTACCAATAAAATAGCTGTTTATGATCAGAGCTTTCTAAAAAAATTTACCAATTTAGAAGATTTTCCTATTTAAAGGATCCATCATCTGGCCATTGACAAGTAGCATCTTAATAGCCACTCAAACCAATAAAATGCAAGACGCATCCCCACAAGAGAGTGCAAAGGATGCAGTCCTCACAAGATCTTGAAAGTTTGCTCCCCACCAAAAAAAAAGCCCAGAAAGTAAAAGCCTTCATTGTACAGGCAGACACAATGAAGTTTGAGATGATAAACGTCCCTTATGGACTGGGACCCCTTATAACAAATTTCCCTGAGAACTGGCATGACCAGACAGAGGTATTTGACTGGCTGCCAAATACCATATGTGCATCTTCCAGATGGCAGAGACCAGAGAGAGTTTTCTCACTGGTCAATACACCAAGCTCTCAAGACACAGAACAAGATACCTAAGAAGAACAGGCAGAACATTTATATCTAAGGCATGAAAAGGTAATGCAAGTTGCTCCTAGAAAAGCTTTGGTTCCCTTAAGGTCAGAATTTTGAAAAAAATAAAATGTTCTTTCAAAATGGCCATAATAATCAAACACATTTTTATCAGCTTTTAGAATTA
The DNA here is from genome assembly GCF_965194805.1 of Balaenoptera borealis. Taxonomy (NCBI): domain Eukaryota; kingdom Metazoa; phylum Chordata; class Mammalia; order Artiodactyla; family Balaenopteridae; genus Balaenoptera; species Balaenoptera borealis. Next base: position 57,284,522 of record NC_138862.1, on the reverse strand, counting down.
CTGTTGCCTTCTGTGGGAAATCAATTTTGGTGTTATAAGAGGAAGTTCAGAGAGAGACAGATAGCAAGGAGGAGAGCACTGTGGTGCACATTTAGAGAAACAGGGAGGGGCGGAGGGAAAGACTGGACCAGCATCAGTGGCATTTTAACATTTTGATATGGTTTCAAGCAATTTTTTATTGATTTCCTGTAAAGAAGTTACTATTTCCTCTTTTAGAAGCACCTAAATACCAATCAAAATAAGTTTTTCATTCAATCTGTCTGATCTTATAGCCAGCTTTCTCTAGCTGTGTAGGAAAAAAAACTTGGAATGTCAAAAGAGCCCCATCTGCGCCATTTCAGGGTGAGATCTCCTTCAGTTCCCATTTAAGCAAGTACTTGCAAGTATAATCTCCATACATACATAAACCCAGTTGGGGTGTTAAGTCAGAGGTAGGTTATCTGGTGGCCCTTTTTCTTCTGTTTGGGAGGCTTTATTTCCCATTTTAAAGTTGGTTTGTCAGGATAAAATTACTATTAAAAAGTGTGTGGGGGGCTGTTTATGAGCTTAACTCTTCTCAGTATCACGCTAGAGTTGTTTCAGCTATTTTACTATCTCGATTTCTCCCTCTAAAACCTCATGGGCTCTCAGAAAACTGTATGGCCAATTCATACATGTGTATCCTCGGATGAGTGATTTTTTTTTAATTAATGAGGCTTCCCTATGAGACTGCTACATGGTATGAGGACTTGCCTCTACCACTCCTGTAAATTTCTCAGTTGTCTGAGAAAGCTGTAACAGGCTTGGGGGAACAGTGTTCCTTATCTTTGGAATTGAAAGCTTTCATTTGGTGTCTTTACTTTTATTCTGACAAACTCTGTTAAAGTAGTCAAGTCAAGGAAAGATGCCAGGTCACCCCTTACCTAATTACCCAGTCCAAAGTTTCCCAGTGTCTTTCAACTGAGCAACCTTCTCAGTGTCTTTCAACTGAGAATTCAGGTATCCCTGCCCGAAGAGACTTACTCAGTCATCTGGACTCACTGAGGAGGTGGACGGGCAAAAGGGACACTAGGCTCTAGATCCTTGCAGAGCTTAGGAGAAGGACAGCAATCTGCTCTGGGTCCCTTCATGGTTGCCAAAACTGTCAAAGAAAAATGTACAACATGAGAGTTGTGAGATTAAGTTTTATTCAGGGTCTTACTGGGAGAAAACCACTCAGAAGCTCTGAGTAAACTGGTGCATAGAAGTATGGGAAGAATCTAGTATATATATATATGATTTTTCTAACTAAGAAATATATGTTGTCATGCATACACCTTGGGAAAAGAGTACTGCTAATCACAAAGAACAGATATCTCAAGTTAGTAATATTCAAATAGTTAAGATAAGTACCATAAGCCCATTATCTTTAAGACAAAAAAAGTCACATGGACAATAAAAATATTTTTAAATGAAACTGAAAATAGTGCAAATGTATGTCAAAATTTGTGGTAAACAGCTGAAGCAGTACTTAGAACTTTACTAAAATACATTTATTAGAAAACAATAAAAATTAAAACTTGGGAGGGTAGCAATCTAATAACTATAAATAAAAAATAAGAAAATAAATAATATAGATGAGGGCAGAAATCAATGAGATAGAAAAAACTAATAACAAAATCAACATTAACAACACCAAAAATTGGTTCCTTGAAAATACAAATAACATAGAGAAATCTATGGCAAAAAAAATCATAACTGAAAGAAAAATAAACCAACAAAATACTGAGTAGAATAAAAAGGAGAAATAGCTGCAAAAAACTCATCATGATTGTAAAAGTAATAAAAGAGTTTTGTTTCTCCTTAGGATGCAGAAAGTCACAACAGAACAGTGTTTCCACCTAACAATAGAGTCAAATAATTTACAAAATATTACTTTTTTTATTTGAGCCAAAAATACACCTGAAGTTGTAAGAAAACTGAACTGTAAAAATTACAAGTCCCTCTAGGGAGAGATAAGACCAATGGACTGTTTCACATTTGGAAGAACACAGGAAGAAAAAGTGGCAGTCATTAAAGTAAATTAGAACAATTAAATTTTTAACAAATTCTTAAAGGTCATGTGTGCTAGCATGTCAAGGTGAATCTGTACACACTCATTGGCTCTTTTTACAGGCCAATGAGAAAGATCAGGTGCTTATGAGAAAGATCAAGATCTGAAGAGAAGATAAAGAGAGACCTACTTGGTGGCATAGGCCTTTAGGAGGTGATCAATGACTGATGAAGGATAGGAACAAAACCCCATATGCTTTCCTGGATCTTTCTCTCCTACAGAGAATAAAACTTAAGCCTCTGAAAGAAGGTCAACAAACTCTCTCACCCACAGGGCTCAGTCTAGGATCAATTGTTCATGCAGCATGGTATAAGCAAAACCCATCTATTGGAATAGACAAAATACAGGAAACTGGACAACTTCAGCAGAGAGGATAACATGTAAAATATGTAGAAATGCTATAAACAAACAAACAAAAATTGGATCGATGATGCATTCCATTCATGAGCATATTAGCTCAGGAAATATTTGAAGAAATGAAAGCAGAGTTTCCCCAAAAGAATAAAAAACAACTGTATTAGTTTTCTTGGGCTGATGTAATAAATTACCACAAATTTTGTGGCTTTCTGTTTTTATAGAAATTCATTCTATCACAGTTCTAGAGGCCAGAAGTCTGAAATCAAGGTGTATCCAGGGTCACACTCCCTCTATGTGTTCTAGGAGAGAATACATCCTTGCCTCTTCCAGTTTCTTGTAGCTCCAGGTGTTCCTTGGCTTGTGGTTGAATAACCCAAATCTCTGTCTACATTTTCCCCTGGACTAATCTCTGTGTCTCTCTTCTGTGTGTCTCTTATAAGGACACTTATAAGGACACCAGATAATCCAGGATGATCCTATCTTGAAATCTTTTACCTAATTACATTTGCAAAGACTTTCCTTCCAAATATGGTCACGTTCAAAGGTCTCAAAGATTAGAATGGACATATCTTTTCAGGGGAGGGGCACCAGTCAACCCATTACAAAAACTAATCACCAATTCAGGAAGCTCAGCAAGATAAAAATCAAACAAAAATCCATCTATATACATGATAGCTGGACTGCTGAAAATGAAAGATAAATTCTTAAAGCAGCCACGAGAATGCAGGAGGAAGTATAACGTATAGAGGCACAAAGATAAGAATTGCAGCAGACTTATAATCAGAAATTATGCAAGCCAGAAGATAATACAATGACACATTTATGGTACTGAAAGCAAAAAGAAACACACTTTCAAAATGAAGATAAAATAAAGACCTTTATGGTCAAAAACTGACAGGAATTCCCTGCTGGAAGATGAGAAATACTTAAAGAAGTTCTTTAAACAGAAGGAGTATGATACCAGACAGAAACTTAGATACCATGCATGAATGCAAAAACACAAGCACACACACACATACATACACAATACAAAGATGTATATAATAAAGAGCACTGGAGGGCTTTCCTGGTGGCACAGTGGTTAGGAATCTGCCTGCCAATGCAGGGGACACGGGTTTGAGCCCTGGCCCAGGAAGATCCCACATGCCGCAGAGCAACTAAGCCTGTAAGCCACAACTACTGAGCCCATGTGCTGCAACTACTGAAGCCCACGCATCTAGAGCCTGTGCTTAAAAACAGAGAAGCCACCACAATGAGAAGCCCACGCACTGCAACGAAGAGTAGCCCCCACTCACCGCAACTAGAGAAAAGCCTGTGCGCAGCAACAAAGACCCAACGCAGCCAAAAATAAAATAAATAAAATAAATTAATTAAAAAAAAATAACTGTTAGTTTCTACATAGCACATGAGACTCCTTACCATCTCTGTTCAGTGTGCTCACATTTAACTTTTAAAAAAAGAGTTTGAGTGACTCACAGGAAAGGAATTGACACAACTTTCAAAAGGACAGTTAAGAATGTTTCACTGATTAGCATATAATCACTTAGCTGATTCTAATAAAGACCCAACACAGCCAAAAATAAATTAATTAACTAATTTTAAAAATTAATTAAAAATTAAAAGAAATAAAGAGCACTGGAAATGGTAAAATTGTGGGCAAATGTAAACAGCAATTTTTTAAAAAAATTTAATCTCTTTATAAGATAATTGAATGTCTAAGGTAAATATAGAAACATTGTACTATGTGGTTTATAACATATGTAGAATTAAAGTGTATAACAATATAAGGTAAGTTTGAATCTATTCCTACTATATATGTGAACTGAAACGATTGGGAGGTAGACAATGACAAGTTAAAGTTGTATAATATAAACCCTAGAAACCAATTTGAAAAAAAAATTATAACTAATAAGCCAATAATAGATATAAAATAATAAAAATTCAAGTAATTTAAAAGAAGTCAGAAAAAGAAGAATAAAGAGAACAAGAAACAGATTCCCCAACCTAAAAACAAAATGTAAGATGGTAACTTTAAACCCAACTATATAAAAATTGCATGAAATGTTGTAAATAGTCAATTAAAAGACAGAGATTATCAGTCTGTATAATAAATAAAGACCCAAACTATATACTATGTAAAAAAAAAAAATACACTTTAAATATAAAGACATAAGTTAAAAGTAAAAGAATGGAAAATTATATACAGTGCAAATATTGATCAGAAGAGATCAGGAGAAGCTATATTAATGTGACAAAGTAGGTTTCAGAACAAGAGTTAATACCAGAGGTAAAGAAAATATAGATAGATAGATATATATATATATATATGGAGACACACACACACACAACAATTGGATTAGTCAGGAAGTTATAACAATCCTAAATGTGTATACAGCTAATGACAGGGCTTTAACACGTGAAGAAAAAACTGATACAACTGAAAAGAGAAATAGACTAATTCACATTTGTTAGAGTCTTCAACACTCCTCTCTCAGGAACTGACAGAACAGATAGATATTAAAGCAGTAAGAATACAGAGGATTTGAACAACACTATCAATATAATTGGCCTAGCTGCCATTTAGAATATCCCATACAGTACTAGGAAATACATATCCTTCTCAAGTGCATATAGAACATATACCATAGTAGATCATATTCTGAATTATAAAGAAATCTCAACAAATTCAAAAGACTGAAATCAAACAAAATGTTCTCTGATCATAATAGAATTAAACTAGAAATCAATAACATAAAGATCTATGAAAATTCCTAAATATTTATAAATTAAATATACTTCTAAATAATCCTTTGGTTAAATAAAAAAAAAGGAAAAATAGAAAGTACTTTGAATTGTAAACAAATACTTTGAAAACAAAGGATTCATATGAAAATTATGAACATATGAAAATTTGTGAGATACAGTTATTATTGGGAAATTTACAGTGTTCAATGCTTATGTTAGAAAAGATGAAAGATCCTAAATCTGTGATCTAATTTCATACCATTAATATCTTTTTAAAAAAGAGCAAATTAAAACCCAAAGCCGGCAGAAGAAAAAAACAAACAAAAATAAGAGCAGAAACCAATGACATTTAAAACAGAAAAATTAATGACACTAGGAAAAGATCAATAAAATTAATAAACTCCTAGTCATAGTGGTCAAGAAAAAAGAAAGAAGGGAAGAAACACAAATAAGGGTACATCACTAGAGATCTGACAGACAGTAAAAGTATGATAAGGGAATATTATAAACAAATGTGCCGATAAATTTGATAGTACAGATGAAAATAAATTCTTCGAAAGAACCAACTGATAAAATTCGTCAGTAAATAAATATATACTATGATTTATGCTCCTATACCTCTTAATGAAATAGAAATTAAGGTTAATAACCTTACACAAAGTTTAAAACCCAGACCCAGATTGCATTGCTTGTGAATTCTACAGAATATTCAAGGAAGAAACAATACAATTTCTACACTAATATTAACAGAAAATAGAAAAGAGAAAATATTTTCCAACTTATTTTTTAAGTTCAGCATTACCCTGAAAAAAAAAGCAGGCAGACATTACTCAAAAGAAGAAGAGGGCTTCCCTGGTGGCTCAGTGGTTGAGAATCTGCCTGCCAGTGCAGAGGACACGGGTTCAAGCCCTGGTCTGGGAAGATCCCACATGCCGTGGAGCAACTAGGCCCGTGAGCCACAACTACTGAGCCTGCGTGTCTGGAGCCTGTGCCCCACAACAAGAGAGGCCGCGACAGTGAAACGCCCGCGCACCGCAATGAAGAGTGGCCCCCGCTTGCCACAACTAGAGAAAGCCCTCACATAGAAATGAAGGCCCAACACAGCAAAAAATAATAATAATAAAGTAAATAAATAAATAAGTCAGGAGCTCTTAAAAAAAAGAAGGAGAAGAAAAACTACAGACCAGTATCTCTTATGAACTTAGAGACAAAAGGTCCTTTACACAACGTAAACAACTATTCCACATTATACTGGTGGTCCTAGTCCATGTAATAAGGCAAGAAAAGAACACCAAAAACATTAAAAATTGCAAAGTAATGGATAAAGATCTCAATTTGTAGACAATATAATCATCTACATTAAAAATCCCAAGAAATCTACAAAGGTCATAGGATGTAAGGTTGATATAATAAAATCAATAATGTTTGTATATGTTGAAAATTTGTAAATTAAAGTTTTAAACAAACAAAAAAAACTTCCCAGGAAACTGAAGAGATCCCATGGAATAGCAACAGCTCTTCCTTTCTCAGGAAGATCTCACACATGCTCTTCCCTCTCAAGAACCCTTTACATTCTCAAAGTGAGTGAAAAGCCATAGAGCTAACTCTTTTGTTTTAAATAAATTATCATATGGAGTTTAGTTTCACACTCAACTTGATATCTGATGTAACATACACCCTGTGAAATCCTCAGAATGGAAGTTAAGGAAGATGCCCATTTTTAAATTCTGTTACATACATTCCCAACAAAATTAGTTTTCCAATAAATTGGTGGTAAAAATAACCTATACTGGTTGAATCATTTGATTTCCTAATGTTGAACAATAGATCATATGAGATATGGATTCCTTTATACTTTACAGGAACTCTTCTCTCCCAGATACTCTCAAGGCTCTCTGCCTCTCTTTCAGCAGGTCTCACGTCAAATTTGACCTTTTCTTGGCTACCATATATCTAAAGAAACCTCTTTTACTCTTCTCCAGTCTCTCAATCACAACTTCTCATTTCATTTTTATTTTAAAAATACTCATTACTATCTATAGCAATATACACATAGAAGTATGATGCTTATTATCTGCCTCTCTCACAAAATAAAAATTTGAGAACAGAGTTCGGCTTTTTTTTTTCACAGCTATGTCCCTAGCATCTAGAACCTAGTGCATGTTTGAAGTTTAATAAATCTTCATTGAATTAACTAATTAATAATATTTACCAGCCTCTGAAATTTCCTTGTCCAGTTATTTGCTTATGTATTGCGTGTTTCCTTTCTAGAATGTAAGCTCTTGAGAAGAATAACTATGTGTATCTTCTCTATTGCTGAATCCTCAGATCTTACAACAGTTCATAGCACATAGGAAACACTTATTGTTCTAAAATTCTAGAAAGTATCTATGAATCCACGATTACAATTAGGTGATGAATTTCACTTTTTTAAAATGTCTAAGTACACAAATAAATAAATAGCATTTTAAATATCTCTATGAAGCTGTAGTGGTATTCTTCACGTAGTCAGTTAATTTCATAAATGGTTCTTCTTGCTGTAGATTATAACATGTGACTTGAACCATAAGACTTGTTTATAGCTAGCATTTGTGTCAGAGGATACTGTAGTTAATTAACTAAATTGGCTTGATTCAGATTACACCTGTTTCTAATTTCCAAAGGATTAAAAAATGACATTTAAAACTAAAATGTCCTGTACCTCATTTTAGGTGATGAGTGATCGTTTTGAGGTAAATATTAAATTATTTCTGTCTCAAATTTTTTCTTCATCATTTCTTAAGATGAAATAGTACAGAGATATTTAACTAGTGAAGTAATATAAACATTTCAACAAGTTAAGTAATGAACATCTGCAGGAGGTAGAAGTGGTGATAAGCAAGTGTTTGGCAAACATTCAGTGATCAATTACGAAGAATTGAGGCTACCTCAGGAGACAAGAGATATACTAAGCCATTAATCCCTTAGAACTCATGGGCACCTAATTAATAAATCACAAATGAGCCGCAGGCTAGACAGGTGATGTTGTATATAATTTGTAAGACAGAAGTTCAAGGAAGTGGAAACTCAAAAACAGCAATATTAGAAAGACCAGCCACACAAATATGCTCACAGGCAAAAGAGAAATAATCATAATATAGCACACAGGAAGTGAATTTTGAGACATCTTTCTTAAACAGAAAATGATTTCTTGAGAATAATATTTCTCTACTGAGATCCATAATCCTGGAGAGAAACATCCATGGGTTTGTTAACAATGGCTTATGGCCAAGAGGGAAGAGGTGCAACCTAGAACTTCCACCTAGAACTGATCGAAGGTGATGAAATTCTATGATTGTGATAATTAGTCCCCTATCTTACTAATCTTCAAAGAATGAGGAATTTTGTTATTAGAAAACGTGCTTTGAAAAGTTTGGTAAAACTGCTTCTCAAGTCCATTCATACTGAACATTATCAGCTTCAGTGAAGCAAGTCTGCTGTAGCTCTGGGTGAGTTTTCTGTTTCTTTCCTCTTAATATTATTCTAATTTTTCTAGGGCTTCAGGAAGAGTGTTAAACTGCTATGAGGCTGGCACTTTATACAATTCTATTTCTTCAGAAAATATCAAAGATAGTCATGTCAGTGTGGCACCTCAAGAAAAGAAGGGACTTTTATGTACTTTCCATTATGATCCTGAGCCTGTTTTATTCTATGCCTTAAGGTCTTCGGCTTTTAAAATTGATAGTTTCCTTAAAGGGTGGACTGGTTAAGATATTTTAGTCAATCTCCATTCTTGGATTTATAAAATACATTTTTTCCATGAAAGCCAGGTACATTCACATGTCATATTTATATCTCTACACCTACATGAGAGAGGGCTTGTACTAGCTATGTCTTCCTTAAGAAGAGTTATGGCTTAAAGTTATCTTATTTTCTTACACTTTTCTATCTCATTTTTTTCCTTTTTAGGAGTAATTTATTATTATTTTTTTACTGGCAAAGTTACTAATAATTACAATGCTCTAACCATTTTCCTTTCTTCCTGTTAACTCAGAGATAGGAGCAAAAAAAGTATGACTGATCCTTCCATCAGCATTCTAAGTATGCAAATTTAAAATTATATTGCCCTCACCCCCTTTTAATAGTTAGAATAGAAATGGACTATAGAAAGATAGCTGATTAAGCCTCTGATCATCTTACCATGGCTATTTTTTTTATATTAGTGTTCCTCTTAGATAATGTTTGGATTAAAAACCACTTACCAAAAAAATGATATATTTCATCATCTCTTTAAGCAATAATTTACAGGGTCTCATTAGTTATATTTCAGTGAACTTCCATGGAAATATTTGCTTCTTGTTTTGTATCTATTTTTTTTTTTTTTTTTTTTGCTAACACAACTCAAATCAACACATCATTTATTGCTAAAGAAGATCTTGAATTAGTGGCAGCCATTTCTGAAGAGACTATTTCTGCTGAGGCTTTATCGTCATATGGTTTGGGAACTGTCCTTTGTGATAACATCAAGGCTACTAATTGCTCTTGTGCTCAAGGTGTAAAAATCCACAATGGCAACAGCTCAGCACTTGACTTTAAATCTTTGTGAGTTCCTTACCTCTTCATGTTATTTCTTCCTGGATCCTCTAAACATCACATGTACAAAGGTAATCCATGTTGTGTGAGTGTGTCTGTGTGTGTGTATGTGATCACTGAAACCAAGGTCTCTGTGCTTCTGAGTAAATGACTCATGGCAATAAGAAGCTAACCCTACACAACATTCAACACAGTTTGAAAAGACAGCATTTCATCCATTGACATTGTAGCGCTTCAGTCAAGGGAGGGATGTTAATAGGATGGGAATATTTGCTGATGAACTATTGAGATAGACTATAAGATCAATTTTCTAAGACATATGTGGATACTTCAAGTTTGCTTTAGACGTTTTCTTCTTTCTCTTTCCATTTTCCCCCGTTTCATTTGATGTGTGTGTGTGTGTGTGTGTGTGTGTGTGTGTGTGTGTGTGTTTACTTTCGTGATATATTGCCTTTTCCTTTGTTAAAGTTAAATACTAGGACTATTCTTAGTATTTAAGTGCCATCCAATTTTCTTAATCCTTCCTTCAGATTCTTTTTTATTAAGGTTGATTATTGATCTACTGGGTTAGCCCTTCCTCATAATTACATCCCTGTAGTTCTTTAGCTCTTTAATGACTTCCATTCTTCATAACTAGCATAGTAAGATGCCTCTTTTTCTTTTCTAAGAAGCTAATGTATCATTATCCCTGTAGGTTAAACCGATCAATTTCTCTGCTTGAAGCTGTGTTTGGATATTCTCATTTTCTATACTAGTTTCACTCTTTCTATTTATTTGAGTTTCTCATTCAATAATTTTTGGTGGCTAGAATATTTCTTCTAGATTTTATCTTTTTTCTTAGACTCTGACTCCTGGCCCCCAGGAGCAAAAGGGTACAAAGATTCAAAAGCAAGTTAAGAAACTGTCCATGAAAATCACAGAATAGTTGCTTAGACTATTTCCCTCAAGCAAAAGACAATAAATATGTGCCAATGGGAAATACAATGATGGTGTTAATATCAGGGTAACTGACAAAGGACAAGCGGAAACAGGCAGCAGTAGGAATCCAGCTGCCAATACGACTCATCTGAAATTCTGTGATATCATCAACAAATAATTGTTGAGTAGTGTTTGAAGATCTGTAGGCTGAACACTTAGAAATAGGAAGGAAGGAAACAAATGTATTGATTGCTTATTTTATGTTCATCTATTTCATAATAGTGTATTCTCAATAATGCTTGAACAATACTAAAGCATCTTTCAAAATAAGGTAACTGAGGTGCAAAAATGCAAAGTGCCTCACCCACATTTACACAGCTAGTAAAAATGCAGACTTGGTATTTGCAGCCACTTCTATCTGATGCCCAAGACCATGCCTTTCTGATACACAACACTGAACACTTACTAGAAGTTAATCAAAACAACACATTCCAAACCATGTGAGAGTTTAGTAAAAGAACAAGTTACTGAACCATTAATCCACATACATGCAACATGGAATATCTGACCAACAAGCTACATATAGCACTAAAGATTTCAAAACACGGATCTAGGTGTTCTGATTTAGAAAGATGTTTTCTAATTGATTACTTGAGGGGTACAAAATATAATGATACCTGAGAACCACTGAGCTGGTATAAAATAAATTAAAAATTGCATGTCAAAATATACCCTAAATGGAAGCATTTCTAAAGTCTGAGTGGCAAAAATAACTGCTTTCCCCTTTGGTAGTGTTACGAATAATTTAATCAACTATTTCTAAGCCTTCTTAAAGCTTAAACTAACTCCCCAAACCATTTTCAGAGTGGAGATTTGGGCACAGATGTGTAACATTCATTTACATTCACGACTCCTAAGGATAAGGACTGTGCTTTTTTAGCACTTTCTGAATCAAATGTCACCAAAACTTGCCAATAAGAGAATGGTAATTATTCGTGGTCACAAGGATAACTGTCAAAAGGTTTTCCATCTTTATCAGCTTTTCTTAACTGAAAACATGTGAGACTGGGAGGACTTCAACTGAATTTTATCAGAAGTTTAACGTTTGCAAGAGAACAGGAACTTAAAGTAAATTTATTTATCACTGTCAAGTCCTACCTGGTTTGCAAAGCCTTCTGAATTCTGCAGGACACTGAACTCAGATTTGAACGAGCATCCACTGCTTTCCCTCCCCACCCAGTTCTGCTAAGGAAGGAGTTATGTGACCTCCTGTGCTCTTCTATCTGTACTAGCAAGAACGACTTCACACTTAAAGCAATGAAAGCATAGAGGTTTGAACTTCTGCAAAAATTCCATGAGTTTGAAACAGACACAGCTTGGCTCGTGGGTGAATTTATACAACAATTTTTTTTTTTTTGGTGCATCATCAGCTTCCTTCATCTATGTTCCATTTCGTTATCTATTTCCTCTGTTTTCTTCCGATGTTATTTCTTCGTACCTGTTTCTTGGTTGGATCATATTTTTAGGTCTCTAACTGGAGACGCCACCTGTGGATAGTGCCTTCTGTCTGCTAACACTGCCACTTAAAATTCCCTTTGTTCCTCTCCCATTCTGGTTTCATACAATTTCACCAGTGTCACTTTTTTTTTTTTTTCACACTGACAAAATAGAGATTTCTACACAGAACAAGAAGTATACTTCATTATACTGTGGGGCTAATAGTGTGCAGCTTTATGTTGTTTGGAAAAAGAAACTTGTAATCTATTTTTGATTATAGGTAGACATTAACCCATCCTTACTGTCATGCAGTCAAGGCCTGCCTTATTTATCCCTAACTTATGGTTGCCTCCACTGTAATCATCACTCTGAAGGGCAGTCCAATCCACCTTAGCCAGTGCACTGTTTCTCCCTGCAATTTCTCCTCCTCCTCTTCTTTGCTCCCTTTTGCCTTAGGAGCCTTCATATCTCCAATAATCAGTTTTCTAACTTCTCTCATAAAGTTCAAGGCCAATCTAGGGCAGAATCTTTAGCAGCAGAATTCACATGTGAACTGTGAACAGAGGAAGGGTTACTTACTCGGTGCTCCTTTTTCTTACAACTGAGGGCAGAAGTGTTCATTACCACCCTCCTCCACCATCCCTCTTTTGTTCTTTATTTCAGAATCTGAGCTATTTGTTTACTTATTCATATTTTATTCTTTGTACATATTATATGTGTTAGGAAATGTGCTAGATTCTAGGGGTACAGTAGTGAGTAAAAAATAAGAGAAATTCTTTGTGCCCTTTAAGCATACAGCTAGCTTAGCATGGGAAGATGGACATCAAGAAAAGAATCACACACATAAACATATTCAATAATATTGTCCTGAGATAAGTGCTACAAAGAGTATATAATGTTATGAAGCTGTATAAATAGGGAAAATGGAAGTGACAACAGCCCACTCATGGAAGTGACAACAGCCTGAATCTGAAGAAAGACTGGGAGTTAGCTAGGCCAGAGGGAGAAAGGGGTATATACTGGGTTGAATAGTGTCCCACCAAAATTCATGCCCACCTAGAACCTTAGAATATGACCTTACTTGAAAATAGGGTCTCTATAAATGTAATGAACTTAAGATGAGATTATACTGTATTAGGTTGGGCCTTGATCTGATGACCGGTGTCCTTATAAGAAGAGAGAAATTGAACACAAAGATGCACACAGAAGGAAGATGATGTGAAGATATAGAGACAGAAGGTAATATGAAGACAGAGGCAGAGATTGGATTCATGTGTCCAAAGGCCAAAAAAATGGTAAGGACGGCTGGCCACCAGCAGAAATGAAGGAAAAGGCATGGGACGGTTTCTCCCTCAGAGCCTCCAGAAGGAATTGATCCTGCTGACACCTTGATTTCAGACTTCTAGTATCTAGACCTGTGAGATAATAAATTTCTGCTGCTTTAAGACACTCAGTTTGTGGTACTTTGTCATGACATCCATAGGAAACTATGAATAGGAAGAGTGACTCCATTGGCTATCACTCTCAATGACCCACTGGGAAATTTTGGACTTCCCAGCGCCATACCTCTGGGCTCTGCATGGTTGGTGGTCCTGGTCCCCATAGTGTAGCAGTTAACTGAATAGTCAATAATAGGTTGGATGTCCTGATCTCCCATGATCTAGTTAACATTTGTAGAATGCTGCATTCACAAATTATATAAAAGTCTTTTCAAAAACACACGGTTCATTCATCAAGATAGACATATATGATATCACAGGGTGAAAGTGTATGAAGCTGCAGGAATTAGTCATCCCACCAAAACAGTTAATGAGTGGAAAAGAACTGTCTGAGTCAAGTGTTTTGGTATCAAGTTGTGAAAGCATGGGATAGAGAAAGAATCTGTGTCTGGAATTCTAGGATATAATGGCTATGGAAGATGGGGACCAGGACCATCTAAGTTTGCCACCAAGTTTTTGAGGCTCCTTGTACACATGGACCAACAAGTAGGAAAAGTAGTCACCATCCTGACAGGAGTAATTAAACATCATTAGTCGGAGGAGGGAGGAATGCTTTTCCACAGTTTAGTCATGGAGGTCTCTGTAAAGATCCAGGTCACCCACTTGGGCATCTCCTGGTAGTGCTTTGCCCATTGTTGACTGTGAATGAACATGTGTAGCAACTCTGGCTTGAAAATAGTGTGACTGACAAAGGCTCAGACTGCTGAAGAAGAAAAGTTTGGATCACACTACCAGGTAAGTCTCAATGACATGCCCAAGTGATAGTTGAAGGTGAGAGGAATATAGAATGGAGAACAGCAAGGAGAGGATAAATATCAACTGAATCCCTGAAACCAACTAAGAAGCATGGGCTATAGTTCTTCCCACTAAACTCCCTCTTTTATGTTATCCCTTAGAAATAAAAGCCCAAAGGAACTATGAAGAAGCTGTTCTCCAAACCTGCATGAAGAAATAGATCTGTTTGGAGCAAGGGGTGGACATGGTAGCTATAAAAAAAGAGCATCTTAGGTCTACTACTTTCTCTTCTTGATCCTGGCCAAGTTCTAAGCACAGTTGGCAGTACTAACACAGGCCCATTCCTGCAAGACATAGAACTCTTTTAACAGGAAACTGGCTCAAGAATTCCTTATCAACCTGGCTGAAACCTTGTAATTGTTCGGCAGTTGACTCTTCCTTCCTCTGCCTTTCCTTCACAGATATCACACCTGCATTGCAACCCGAAGGCTCTCTTTTTCTTGTCTGGCCTCCTGCCCTTTAACCTTTGCAAGTGTAAGCATAACTTGCACATTTACTCCTGTCTTGGCAACTGCTTCCTGGAGGACGTGAGCTAACACAGCACTTGAGAGAAACTGAAACAACAATGCAGTGGGAAAAGAGTGAGGGGAGGCATGGTGCCAGATTAGACCGCAGATGCAAGCAGACCCAGACCACTGGACCATGTAAGGACTTCTGTTTTGTATTTTGATCTTTACCCTAAGAAAAATGAGAAACCGCTCTACAAAGACAGTGCAAAGGAAACCCTGTAATGAACTGTTTACTTGAAATATGAACACTTCAGGATTGTTTGAATGTAAACACTGGCAAGAAGCATACATTTGTATATTTTTCTTCAGCTAGAGTTTCTACAATGAACTACAGGGAAATACAACAGCAAACCTGAGCTGCTAAGTCTGTAAATGATAACAAGTCACCAAACTCCACTAACAATGTGTCATTAAAAAGCCAATTAAAGAAAGGCTTCTTAAAATGGTACAGGTTGATCTTCCTAGCAGCAAGAAAAAATAATCACCTTGACTAAATTAACCAGGAAAAGAATATCTTTGGAATAATATCAACAGTTTATAGAATGGAAAATTCTAGAGACTCAATGTGGTGGCCATGAAAATGTACCTTTGGAGACACCCCAATATTCACATCACACACTGCTTTCTCCGAGTCACTCCCAGCCAATGACTGAGCACAGCAAAGTACTACAGATAAGCTGGGCTACTTCTGCCCAATGTGCGATTTCACTAATGTGCAACTTTTTCTTAGAGACAACCCAGTGACCTGACCAAAACTCTCAAAAATGCACAGTCCTGTCCTTCTTATCTCTCTCCTTTCATGGGTGTCAGACCTGCAACACAATCTGAAGGCTTTCCTGGTTTATTGCTGCTTCCTCCCCTTTCTTCATCCTCTTCACACATTTCCCCCTGTTGAATCTTTTTCTCATCTTAATCCATCTGGTATACGCTTCTTGGAGGCTACCAAGGTTTTTAAAATGGACAAAAACCAAGGGAGAGGGACTGAACCACAAAACCACCACCATGTTCACCCCAGAGGAACAAGCAGGTCAAACACTGTCACTGCTTTGCCCTATATCATCATCAGAAACAGTCACCAGTGCTGCGGCCAGACTCTTGCTACTGTCTCTCCTGCAACCTCCTGCATCATAATAAATATTTTCTCAATTGTACTTGTATTTCACATGACTCCCTCAAAGATTCAAAGTCCCAGGGAGTAGTGAATGATTAGCTGAGCCTGAATATGTGTCTGGGCTGCCAGTGAAAGAAACAGGAAACGTTGTTCTTTAGATTATTCTAGAGGAAGGCAGTGTATTGCATTCCACAAATATTTCATGTAATAAGAAGCTAAATGAAATAAGTGGAACATCAGACATGTGAAAGCAAACCAAACAAAAGCATTCACAGCAAGTGCAGACCAAAATTTTTTGGTAAATAATGAAAACATGCTTTAATTAGGATTTCAAAAATTTTACTAAATTTTATTTTAAAAAGAGCATAATATACCTGTTGTATATTTGACAGAAAGTAGGTTGTACATTAATCTTTAGAAATCATGAACTGTTTATCTTTGATTATTCCAGCCAAATTTCATATTAGCCCAATGCAGTATTTGTAAAATTTAACTTTTAAAACACAATAAAAATAGTCACATCTGCAAATTATTCAAAGATCTTATCAATTTTTCTAATAGCTTCCTCTAATCCTTTGATATTCAAGTCATTCTCTTTGAAATGCCAATCATATCATTATTCTTTTACTTTACTTTTAACTGGTTTAACTTTGCCAGTCCAAGAGACAGTTAGCGTGCTCTGAGCTCTGATTCAGACTGCTTGCACTTGTTGCCCTTGCCAGCTCACCACCTTTGAGCTAAGTTGCAGAGACAAGTTACTCTGTGTGAATTTTTTTCTCCACCTAGAAATGAAGATAATTAAAGAACCTCCTTCATAAGTTTGTTGAGAGGACTAAATATGTATATATCTTGGAACAGTGCCTAACACATAGCAAGTGTTCCATAAGTGTAAACTGCTATCATAATTTTTATTTGATAATACTTTGTCTGAGGTGTCAGAATATCCCTAATATCATTTTCCTTGGACTTCTCGAAACCATGCATCAGTTGCAAATTTTACAGTTTAAATTTGCAGTTCAGTTGCATTTTTAATAATATTTTGGTTTTTCAGGGTAGATGGATAGATGATAATGATAGATATGTGTGCATGCACATTAGCAAGAAATTTATTCAGATGTTGACAAATTAATTGGTGTAATGGGTTAAGATAAATGTTATGCTAAACTAAGAGGGATGTCTGAGTGGGGACTAATTAAATAAGTGGTGGCTTAATTAGTGAATATTTTTATACTATGACTACATTTGTATGCATTTCTCTAGTGGATTTATGGAAAAGAAAATCACAGTTATATAAAATAGGAAGAAAGTGGTAGAAGAGATGGATTCTGGACCAAAGTTGTATTTTTAATTTTTTAAAACTTTCTAATCTATTTTCCTGTAGTTACTGGTTTGAAAATGACTATTCTAGAAAGTAAAAATGTTTTCTTTCTATTTTGGAGCTTGCAAATAGCTCATAAAAATAACATTCATTCAGATAAACTTCATTTTAAGTATTACTATCATGAAAGATGTTGAAAACAGCATAGGAAATATTTTGTAATGAAACAATACATAAATTTTTTGAGGGTCTCAGACAGCTTCACTAATTTTTTAAATCTCATTTACCATGTAAATTTGGCATGAGGAAAAGCTTTAGAGATTTTTTTTCCCAGTTCTCTTAGGATAGAGACTAAAATCCTTAATGCATCATACAAGGACATTCTTGCTGGTCCACCCTCATCTCTCAGTCTTCTTTCCTTTCTGCTCTCCAGGAAAGCAGCCTTTTAACATTTCCTCTTGTAGATCACGCCCTCTCTAGCCATTAGTCCTTTGAACATCTTATTCCCTCCTCCTAGACGCCTTTCTTCCCACTCGTATCCCGTTGCCTATTAACTATAACTCATTCCTAAAATTTCGGTTCAATTATTATGTTCTCAAGGAAATTTTTCCTGATCATCAATTTTTCAGTACTCTCAAAGATCTTATGTTCCTTTCCCTCATGACAATTCTTATCCATTAGTTATTAGTGGTTATTTACCCTCCACAGATTATAAACATCATGAAAGCATAAAGCATGTCTTTACTTTTCCCGGCTGGAATCCATTGCCTAGCAGAGTTCTGGCCACAGTAGGTACTTAATATATATTTATCATGTGAATTAAAAAAGATATTTATGCAAAATAAGTTAATGAATGGGCTTCGTTGAGTCAATGAGCCTATTTAAATTTCATGCAGTTGTGTGTGAGTATATTTTAAGAGAAAGGAATCAATAGTTTCTGTTAAATGTGCACCAATGTTTTAAAAATATAGATTGAGGACAATGAAAATTCAGAGGGCTTAAGATTCTTCTCAAAGTCATTGAGGCAGTAAGCAGACAGCCTAGGGTTTAAACCTAGTCTGTCTGCTTCCAACTGCAGGAAAAATCTAATATACTACATTACATGTTTTAACATTTATTCAAATAGCAACTTAAAAAAAAAATGGTGTATACTACACACTGTCCTAGGTGCTAGGGATTGAGAGAGAAAAGGCACAGACCATTTCAAATAGATGTTTACAATAAAGAATGCATTCATTGCATACAAAATGTTACCAAAACTAGAAATAATAGAATATGACTCTCTCTAAACTCAACAGAAATATATACATATGTAAATATTTATTAGTTTTTACAGAGCATCTTACAGCACTATATATGTGGTCCTTTCTAACAACCCTGTGAGTTGTTTGTAAATTTTATTTCCTCCATTTTTCAAATAAGGGAACTGACATTAGTAATTTATTCAAAATTACATATCTATTTGGAGATAGAGGAGTTGTGGCCAGGTAGAACCCCTGGTGTCCTGGAGTGGGCTCTTCTCCATAAACCTCATTGCAGTAAAAGATAAATAAATAACGTTTTAGGATAACAGAAAATTCAAGCTTCTAGGCTGCTAAACAAAGGATACTTTCCTCATTATGGTAAAAAATGATGATAATGATCATGATGCTCACATATTTTTTTTTAATTATAAAGAATGCTCTTTTGAATGTCATAATATAGGAAATTTACTATTAGTAATTCATTTCATAACAATATGGCTGACAGACTCCAAATATGTTGATGTTTTGCCCATTGCAGTATCCTGGGGTGTAAAGAAAAATTTGCGCATATGATGAAGAACTCTGTGTCTTTGCAGATGAATAGGTAATGTGGATATTTTCTATGTTATCCAAGGTAAAAACAAAAACAGAATCTTAGGCTAAGGTAATAGGGACAACTATGACACCTGGTCGAATTCATATCATGTTTCATACTCAAGTCTACTTCTGAGACTCATCAGCAACCCCCTTCCCACTTCCACCTTGACTATTCAAATTCCACATACTTTCAATGTCTTGCTCAACTCTTTGCTTCTTTGATTAGTATTCAATGGAGTGTGCCAACCCATACCAATTTCTTCTTTCTCAAATTTCTTTAGGTCTGAGCCAATGATTCTCAGTCTATTTTTATCCAAGAAATAACAGACATCTGCATTTACAACCTATTCCCCCCTAGATATACTCATATTTTAATACCCCCAAAATATTTTTCAACAATATAAAGCAAAAGGTTACAAACATTTTGGACACAGCATGCATAAGAATATCTACAACATATGAATAAATAGTAATAGCCTCTCAAAATGCTAAAACATGGAAGCCTGAAACATAATAGTCATAGCTAACACTTCCATAGTACTTGCCATATGTCAGGAACTCTAAGTTGTTTATTCCTCACAACAACTTGATAAAGTAGGAATAGTATTATCCCTATTTTACAGATGAGAAAATAAACGTACAAATAAGTTAAATGACTGGCCCAAGAAAACAGAACTAGTAAACCACAAAGCTAAGACTTGAATTTATGCAACCTGACTCCTTAGCCCATGGTTTTAACTGAGTTCACTTTTACTTTGTGAGCACAATATCTAGGCCTTGCCAGCTGTAACTGCAATTCTTTCTTTCTCATCAGAAAACATATCAGATTACAAGTGAGATAATATTATTGTAAAGATTTTAATATATGAAATAAATAAATAATTCAAAGCCTTAGAGAATTTAACTTTTATTAATAAAAACTTTCTTACATATAGCATGTAACTGATAAATTAAGACATATAAGCCCAGAGTTACTAACTTAAATTTAGAAATGACTATTCACCGCAGTAAATTTGTAAGCAAAGTGGATACACAGCCTAGTGTTTATGCCATCATATGCCCATCATGCTAGGGCAGTTGCTGAGTACTGGTAGGTGTTTAATTGGTGAAAACTTTTTGACCTACCTTGTTAATTCCACCTAAGAAGACAGTTTTTCAAACTTGGCGGTACATTAAGATCAACACGGGAGCTCCTTAAAGAGCAAGTATCAAGACTTCACTCTCCTTGAGAGTCTGATTTAATTTGCCTGGGTGGGTGCATACCTCAGGTGATTCTAATGTACAGTGATGGTTGAGAACCAAGGATCTAACAGGTGGTTACTTTTAGAGTAATTGAGGCTGGGGGAGGGAGTGGTGGTAGTGCTGGAAGGAAGGAAAGAGCAGCAATAGGTAAGAATAAAGAAAGGGAGAAATTTAAAGAAAAAAGTCATTCATTTATACTTTTCATCTTAAAATAACCCCTACAGTTAATTATGTTTTTTCCTATGAATGGGTTTTTAGCAATGTTTTATCATTTATATTTTCATGTAAGTAGAATGTATGCAATTTCCATCTCCAAAATAGTCCCCCAAGCCTTAACTTTACATTTGGGATAATAATTTAGGGGAGATTTTTTTTTTAATCTTAGAATTAAAATCACACTGTCTTAGATCATACTGCCAGGAAAAGTATTTGTTTGCTGAATATATTAATGCATAAATCAATGAATAACATTTATGGGATTAACATCCTCCGTTTCCCCTTGTTTTCTAAAGCTTTCTTTCTATTGAAGTTGAGCTCCCATTACCGCATAACTCAACCACTTTGAGGCAGGTCCATTAGCCTTCAGTGACATATCTCAAGAGATCACCATGAAATCACACAGATCCAGGCCTTCTGAATATGTGTTTCATTTGCTGACAGTAAATTTCTAAATTCAGTTCACTCCCTAACCCTATGGATATTCATCTCACTGCCATTTAAATCCTCCTATCAATTAACCTACCATGTTTTACCATTTTTTATTGCTTTTTTTGGTCACCAATATGCCAGAGACCCTAAAAGTACTTTTACCTCTAGAAATCACAAGTTATGCCAGTCTCTTCTTACTCGTTGTTGATAAAATGGCTTTTTCTTTTCCAATGTGTGTTGGTTTCATTTAGAGGCAAAATCTAATTCAGAACTTGCTCAGGAAATACCGTTAAATTTTGAAAAGAAAACCTATGAGTAATCTAGAAATCTATTTCATTGTCTATAATTTAACAAAATATTATCCATGCAATGGCTTTTTGAGGCATACAGAAAGAAAATGAAGTTTGTGCTTTGAGGAAATAAAGAAACCTAATGGTAAAAAACAAAAATCTATTCAATATATCTCATTTTCTGTTATTGAATACTCCGGTGTTGGTAAATAACTCATTTTTAGAGATTTTGATTAGATTTTGAGCAACTAGTGTTATGTATTACCCATGATTCTTTTATCTGACATGTAAAAACCAAATTAAATTGTTTACATTAACTAGAAAGAATTGATCCATTAATTTTTAGAAAATTCATTTCATTTCCATTGTTTAATGCTCTTACTCCTTTTTTAAAATAGGTTTATAATGAATTGTGAAGATATTATCCCTCTTTAAAATTAAAGTAATATGGGAATTTTCCATTAAAATGATGTTAGGTTGAAAATGCCATCTTCAATGTTTTTATTTATAAATGTTAATTATTTTCCTCCTACGAACTTCATTTTTTCAAATTAAAATTAATTTAAATCTTGATACTTTTTTAGGATACCATTTTCATTCTTATTTAAAGGAAATTAATAATCAAAAAGATTTATTTTAGAGAATGTAAATTTTAACAAATACAGTTTTATCTTAATTTACATATTTCAATGTATTCCAGTAAAAGCATTATTAAAATTTTATTTGTTCTTTTTTGTTTGTTGTAACAATCTATGAGTAAGCGTGTAAGCATGAAAGTCAATTCTAAATTTCACTGTCAATTGCTACTACCTTTTGTGTTAATTCTCAGCCCATCACAAATATTATATATAAAATACCAAAACAGCAAGAGAATAAAGTTCTTACTATTTCAAAGTTAAGAATTATTGTTGATGCTGATCATATTGCGGGAGAACACAAAATTATAAAAATATCATCAAATCTCTATTTGTGTTATTTTGTTAATAAGAATTATATATCATTTATACCAGTAAAGGGCATTCTTCTATCCTTCTGCATTTTTCTGTGCCAGAGTATGATGAAAAATAAAACACAACAAAACATGCACGCACATATTTAAATCATATGACCACAATATATTTGCACTCAGAAGTACTTATCACAACTCAGGAAATTTTTAATAGCTTATAGTTATCCTTACAGGGAGGGGGTCCTATTTAAATTTAGATATTCAGCAATATTCGCTTACACATTTAGCAAACATTTATCTTTGTGTCCCAGATCTAGTTTTTATATATAAGATCATTGGCTTTAAGAACCTCACAGTAGAGAGGGAACTTAAAATTCATAACAGATCATTATAACACAGTGTCACAGACAAAATTCAATTTTGATGTAGTCATTCAACAAAAACTTCATGATCCACTACAGTGTGCACAGGCCTTGACCTTCTGGGGCTTAGAGTGGGGCAGAGGAGACAGCTCAAATATCATGTGCTCTGCCTAAAAATAAAGATTTAATTTTTTGATTTATTATTTTTTTTAACTAAACTGCAGACATACTTGAATTTTATTAGTTTTTCTGTTAAGGTCCTTTTCTGTTATCTGATCCAATCCAGAATCCCATAATGCATTTAGTTCTTGTGTCTCCTCAGCCTCCTCCAATTTTCAACAGTTCTCCTATCTCACTTTGTCTTTCACAACCTTGACACTTTTGAAGAGTACTGATAAACTATTTTGTAATGCCCCTCATTTTGGGTTTGTCTGATGTTTTCTCATGAGTAGACTGAGTTTATGCATTTTAAGCAAGAGTATCATAAGAGTGTCATATTAGGAGTACATGATGCTGATACATTTTTTATTGGTGATGCTGTCCTTAACTACTTGGTCAAAGTGGTGTCACCAGGTTTTCTATTGTAAAATTATTATTTTCCCTTTGTCATTAAAAAATATCTTGGGAGGCATCCTTTGGGACTATGTAAATATCCTGTATTTCCGCAAACTTTCACCCACTGTTTCTAGCATCCATCATGCAACAACAATTACTGTGTTTTACTAATGGTGATTTTCTATATCTCTTGTTTCTTCTACATTTACTATAATTTGGTAAGAAAACACTGTCCCTTCTCCATGTATTTATTTATTCATTATTTATTTATATCATGAGTATTATTTTATTGTAGAGGTTATAATTGAATACTATTGTTATTTATTTTGTTACTCAATCTGCTCCAACTTTACAATTAAATCATCTTTCAGGTTGGCTCCTTTGCCCTTTTAATGTGTCCCCTTCCTTTTTTGAGCACTTCTTTACTTTCTGGCATTACAAAATTCTCTATAGGCTCATCCTGTATTTTCCCTGCTCCAGCTCTGGTATCAGCTACTTCTCCAAGGAGCCCGGGTTCCTTTTATTGGAACATGGTCTTTAGAAACCAAGATCAGAATGGTAGGTGTGTTCATTCCTACTAGGATGCCAATTATTTTAAGCCCTCTCTGGGGACAGTGTTAGAAGATCATACACACACACAAACATCCTTCCTACAATGACATACCATCTACACTGATTTCTTTGTCTATCTATTTGCATATGTATTTTTAAAACTGTGGCTCTTACTGGTACTTCTGATTGTAATCTCATACCACAGGGTCTATTCTAGTCTTTACCCTTTCCTTATTTATTTATTTATTTATTTATTTATTTATTTATTTATTTTCCCTTTTTTTCCTTATTTATTTGTAACTTATTTTTCTGACAAGGAGAAACTGGCTCTCATTATCTACAATATGCACTTCTTTGTTCTACCATGGTACACAAATAAAGTAGTTTTTGAGTGGCTAACCCATGCCTCCATGAGAAACCCAAATATAGCACAGTATTTGTGTACCATTCCTCTTGTCTTTTACCTGTATCCAGTCATAATACTGTTTTCCAAAGTTTGTTAGGTTTGTCCTTTTCTTCTCTATCATTATTGTTATATCATTCATTTGTTATTTAATAACTTGTCATTCATTTGTAATAAGTTATTTGTGATAAAATTTTTGTTACAGGTTGCATTCCCTTTTGGGTTTCCCATATTCAGGTTGGTTTTTTAAAATTTATATACCATAAAATTATTTTTGTGGTATATAGTTCTATGGATTTTGATAAACCATGGATTACTTTTTTATTAAAAGAATTAAATTTAAATGGTTTCATGCTTCAAATTTTCTTTAATCCCATAAGTCCCACTTTATAGCCACAATGGGCTTAATAAGAGATGTGACTAATTAGTCAGCAAGAAAATATTAAAGAAATGAGTGAGAAATAGGGCAGAAAATTAGATTGTTAAAAAAAGACAAAGCAAACAAAAAACTATGATTTTCAGCCATTGTTGACTGAACTTAAATAGAAATTGCACATTTCTCATAGCAGCACACTTTGCCCATGATTTCCCATATGCTTGTGTCTTCCTTTTGGTGGAAGTGACATTGAATGAATCATGCCCATAGCTTAGTTTTAGAATTTAACTTAAAGTTTTTAGAACTACCATTGAAACACAAATCAGCAGAACAGTGGTTCTCGGAGTTTCCAGAAGAAAAGGAAATTGCTTGAATACTGAATTCATTTGCATGTGCAAGTACTTGTAGCAATAAAATATGATTTGAAAAACAAATCTATGAGAAATGACAAAATATATAAACTTAACATTGTGTAACTAATTATTTTCTTCTAGAGTCAATTGCTCTCCCACTTTCCTAAATGATTACTTCATGTCGTCTCTCCTCAAATATCAAAAACCTCCTCCACCATTTGCACTCTTGACTGATGACCTTGCTTCACATTTCTCTGAGAATATAGATGTAATTAAAATATCATTTTACAAGGCTCCAAAATGTCTACCATCTACCTGTCTATATATTCTGGCTTCTCTTCTACAATATGACCAATAGATAGATGGATAGATAGATAGACAGACAGACAGAACTTTCCTTGCTCCTAACAAAGGCCAATCACTTACTCAAGGATATTTGACCTAGCAATTGTCTCCTTGCAAGTACAGTAACAATTTTTGTCTCTCTACAACATTACTGTTATCACAATACAAACATGTTAATGTTTCTATATAATATTTTATATCTTTTAAAAATACCTGGCAATATAAGTGTTCTCTCTAACTCTATTTCTCACGTTTGTTCCACTGAAACTGCTCTTGACAAGGTCACAAACAATCTCCATCTACACTGTTAAACCTAACAGATAATTCTAAATTCTCATCTTTTTCATCTCTCTGTAAATTTAACACTGTTTTTAGCACTCTTTTCTGCTGGAAACAATTCCTTCACTTGGCTCCCAGGACAGTAACTCATCCCATCTCATTCTCAGTCTCACTTTATAGCTCTTCCTCATCTTCCTAACCAAAACAAAACTTCCTAACCAAAATGCCCCAGAATTCAGTTATTGGGTGGACTTTCCTTTCTTCTTACACATATTTCCTTGGTGGCCTCACTTGGCCATATGTTTTCAGTACATGTGCATGCTTACGGATTGCAAATGTAAATCCCCAACCTGGAGTTTTCCCTGAATTTCAGAATTATAGATATAATCGCCTACTTAACACATCCACTTGGATGTCTAACGAATGTCTCAAACTTAATGTGTCAAATTGATTTGATCTTTATCCCAAATCCTTCTATTTCTACAGTCCTATCCAGCTCAGCAACTGGTAACTCTATTCTTCAATTGTTAAAAAATCTTGGAGATGTCCTTGACTCCCCTTTTTCTCACACATTCCATCTATTCCTTAAGCAAATATAACTAGCTTTACCTTTACATCAAGAATTTAGCCATTTCTCATATAATTTCTACTGCTATCCCCCCAGACCAAGCTACCATAATTTGTCACCTAAACTATGTAATAGTCTCCTAGTGGTTTTCTATGTTAGCATATCTTCGCTGCTGTGTAGTCTCAACACAGGAATCAGAGCAAGCCTTCGAAAAGGTATCTACAGAGAACCATTTTCTGTTGTATGGAAGGAAAGAAACCACGGGGGAGTAAAAATGTAGGTAAGTGTATAGTCAATAATATAGGAGTTGAGACAAGTCCTTGTTTGTGACTTCTAGTGTCTTTGCAAATAGGTTAGGAAGTCATTTGCCTAAGAAAGTCAAGGGAAGATGTGAGGGTGTGAAATATAAGATAATAAAATTTTAAATAATAGCTATGGGGAATGGGCAAAATAATAGAGCAGGGAAATGTATAAGTAATATAAGACAATTTAAATCCTGTTTCAATTTGTGGATCATACTTTTGTATTAGCATTAGTCTGGGTGGTTTGTTGATTTTTCTCCAGCTCAATTTAGCTACCTGGGAATAGAGAACTGAAGATAGCCAGTTGAAATCATCCAGGGTTGATTTTTTCCCACCTGGATTTACCACAGAAAGACAACAGAAAAGGTGAGTTGAAGATAATGTCAACAGAGTAAAATCTAGGATGGTCTGAAAATATAAACCAAGAAAACACAGATGTGATGGCTAATTTTATAAGTCAACTTCACTAGGCTAAGGGGTGCTCAGATAGCTGGTAAAACATTATTTCTGGGTGTGTCTATTAGGGTGTTTCTGGAAGAGATATGCATTTGAATCAGTAGACTGAGTAAAGAAGATCCACCCTCACCAGTGTGGGTGGGCATCATCCAAACTGCTGAGGGACCCAATAGAACACAAAAGTGGAGGTGAATTTTCTTTCTCTTCTTGAGCTAAGACATCCTTCTACTCCTACCCTCAGATATCAGAGCCCCTGGCTCTTGGGTGTTCAGATATATATATTTAGAGAAGGAAGGAAGGAAGGAAGAGAGGGAGGAAGGAAAGGCTAGAAACAAGGATCCATGTCATCTTTTCAGCAGCAGCAGTGGTATGGGGTTGAATAACTTACAAGTTCTGAGAAAACAATTTCAACCTATGAAATTTCTGTACCTGACTGAATTGGTAATTTTAGACAGGCAAAGATTCAGAAAGTTCACATTCAATACACCTTTTCTAAGGAAGTTACCTGGGAATGTACTTTAGTGAAGTAAGTGTGAAGTCTAAAAAGAGGAAAATAATGGAATTACTCCAAAACTTTGATACAAATAAAGTTCAGAATGACAGTTTGTGATAGACCTGAAGAGAAACCATCCAAAATAAATCAGGAAATCAATAGCCTCCAAATTCAAGTAACAGAATAAAAACCTAAAATCCATTAGCCACAACTTAAAGAAGACATTTGTATTTTTTCTACGAAAAAACCAAAAGCAATTTAAAAGCTCAATAATGTAATATATAAGTATATATAATATATATTATTGTATATATAATATATATTATTACATATAGTATAATAATAATCAGTGGAAAGAAAAACTACAACAGAGTTGTGATCCAAATATAAAGTAAAGTGATTTCCGTAATCTTAAACCACTGATAGGATGTAGGAAAAGATTAAATTTTACACTAGGACCATGTGTTTTCAATGGCACAAGGTTATAATGAATCTATTAGAAAGAAACAAAACCCTATCACTCAGCTTGCCTCTGTACTGAGTAATATTACAGTAAAGTAAATCCTGTTATTTGCTTTTAAACATTTAGAATTGACCTTGAGATCAAACAAGGAAGTTTAAATAGGGTTCAACAAACAAACTCATAGAAAAAGAGATCAGATTTGCGGTTACCAGAGGCAGGGAGTGGGAGGAGGGGGGATTGGATGAAGGGAGTCAAAAGGTACAAACTTCCAGTTGTAAAATAAATCAGTTCTAGGGATATGATGTACAACATGATAAATATAATTAACACTGTTGTAGGTAATATATGACAGTTGTTAAGAGAGTTAATCCTAAGAGTTCTCATCACAAGGGAAAAAATTTTTTTTCCTATTACTTTAATTTTGTATCTGTATTAGATGATGGATGTTCACTAAACTTATTGTGATAATCATTTCATGATGTATGTCAGTTAAATCATTATGCTGTACACAAACTTGTACAGTGCTGTGTGTCAATTACATCTCAGTAATGCTGGAAGGGAAAAAAAGTAAAATAATAAATAAATAACGTTTAAAAACAAAATATAAATACTATCTATTCTGAAAATTTAGTAAAACAGCTGACAGAAGTTGGAAGGTTTAGAAAAGAAAGAGAGATGTGGAGGAAAAGGTGGAATTCATAAAGTAAAACACAGCTAACAGAGTTGTAAAGTTTAAGAAGGAAAAGAGACATGGTACAAAGTCAAACATTAAAATAACTATTAATTATTGGAAGTCAACCAAGGATATGAAAGAATTAAAAATAATCACGTAAGTATAAATAATGGAGGGGTGAGAATGGTAGGTAAGAGAGTATATGAATGCAAAGTCTTCATTTTTCATAGAGTCAATAAATAATGTCTAGATAATAATGTTATATGCCTATGACTTATTTTTTGAGGAATAGTCAGCAATAGGAATAAAAATGGAAATGGTTAAAAATGATTTCTTCCAGGGGAAGGCACTGGGAGGTTAAAGGAATAAGCTGGAGCTGGAGGTGGCTAGATTTTTACTGTAGGCTTTCTGTTGTTTTATTTATGTATTACCATGTGCATGTATAACTTTGTTATACCAAATAGGGCAGTCTCTTTCTCAGATAGTTATATAAAAACATCTTGCCTTGATATCTTCTCTAGCCATGGTGTAAGTTATCTAGGAAAAAACCAGAGCAGGGGTCTTAGGAGCTACTCAGCCATGGTGGGTACCTTAACTATAAAGCTCGAGTTGGAGTTTAGAGAAAACCGCTAAAGTAGCAGAGAACTAGTAGGTATTAGAAATTCATGCAGAAAGGTAGAGCCTAGAACACAAAAAGCAGATGCTCACAAAATATGGCTATGAGAGAAAAGAACACTGATAAGTCAGTCTGAACCTATGTCCGAAGCTTCTGTCTACTCATTGGATCCTCAAGAGCTAACTGTTGGCCAGAACTGAGCAGGGAAATATTGTACCCAGTTAGAGACAGGGAAAATAATAATGAGATCCCCAGAAAGTCCCCCAAATGATTCTTGCCTGACAATTCCATGGTCACTGCTTTAAGTAATCTGAATGAGAGATTACTGAAAAGGAGTCAGTGTCTACTTCCTTAACCTGTATAGTCCATTCCCATCATTCATAGTTGTTATGCTCTATAGAGTCACCATGAACACTGCATTAGCAAATATTGAACCAGTGCTCCCAGGAGAAATACAGGGTTAGAGTCTTAGGAGCCTCTGGTGACAACATTTTCATCAACAGATTGATATATAGTCTTGTTTTATATGTATTTCTATTTACAGACACCTTATTGAGTAGACATTGTTGATTCATTAACATTGAACTCATGGCCAACAGAACTGTTAACTCACCCTGAATGAAGCTTATCTAACATATGTACTTCCTCTGTAAGGCACATCACAGCTTTTTTGCAGTTAGGGACACTAGAACACACTTGCACTATGCTTACAAGTCATTTTAAACAGTGAAGTCACCAACCAAAAGCACGAAAATGTGAGAAATGTGGCACTAAATAGATCACAGAAAGGACATTTGTTCACAGTATGAGAGCTGAAACAAGAAGGCAGAGAATCACTTTGTTCCAAGTCAGCTGAGAATGTGCTTTGACCTTAGATGGAAATGTGCACAATGCATGAACTAAGACCTTTGCCTCTCTGCACATGCTCACGAACGACTGCAAAAGTGCTATGAATGTTGATTTTTGGGTTTACAAATAAATTTTAGCAAGTAGATGAATCCCTAAATATGAAATCTGTAAATAATGAGGATCTACTGTGTATATATACATACATATATTCCTATATATATATATATATATATATATATATATATATATATATATATATATATAAAACGAGCATCTGCTATATACCCACACACTCGGGTGTGTGTATAACCTAGAAAAATTCAAAAATATCAGCAGGTGCATTTCATTTCCCTACTATTTTCTATGCAGATATTAAAGAAAAAGGACTATTATTCTTAATATGATAACAGCAACATCTTTGATTTAGCCTGCTCCAATTGACATAAAATTCGAATATTCTTTTCAGGGCTGGGCAAGTATTTTGGAAGTGTTATTATAATGATGATGATAGTCATAAAAATATTTTATGCAATTTCTTTCACATGAAAATTAACATGTGCCTTTCACATTGCTATCCTATAATTAATGCCATATGTCTTTTTTATTGAAAAGGCAGTTTGGGATGATGTAGAAGGAGAACATTCTTTCAAGCCTGTTCTAAATTATATTACTTACAAAAACATCATTTCCTGAAACCACTAGGAGAATATTACCCTTTCCCTTTGTAATCAGATTTTATGTCTACATTAACATATTTAGTCATTGTTTACATGGAAAAGTATCAATTAATATAAATGGTTCTATCCTTTCTTTTCCACCTCCTTTTTTTTCTTTTTCTATTCTGTGAGTATCTTCTTTTTCTTTAGTGACTTTTGATCGTTCAATAGTCTTTTGGGCAATGTTTTTATTGTGCTTATTCCTAAAACAGTCACTCTTAAGATGTTTCTATAATATTTAGCTCTTTACATTCTGATTACTTTTAACATGTATGTTTTTTCACCATCTTTCTTTTTAAGAATACAATTAATGAATTTGCATAATAAATAAACCTGTTTAACCACCATCAAAATTAAGATATAAAGCATTTCTATCACCCCCAAAGTTTCCTGAGTGCCTCTTTGCAGCCAGTGCAATGCATCCCTGAAAATCACTGACTTACTTTCCGTTACTAAAGATTATTGTGACTAACATTTCACATAAATGGATTCATACAGTATGAACTTATATTCATCTAGCTTATTTCCTACAACATATTATTTTTTATATTCATCCATGTTATCACCTATGTCAGTAGTTTGTTTCTTTATATCATTTAGAAGTATCCCGTTGTATGAATTTATGAAAATATGTTTGTTAATTTACTTGCTAATAAATATTTAGGTTGCTTTCAGTTCTTGACCCTTATGAATAAACCTTCTATGAATATTACTGTACAAGTCTTTTTAATGGACAAATGTTTTCACATCTCTTTGATAACAGTGAAAATGTTGGGTGGTATAACAGGTATACATTTACATTTATAAGATACTGCCAAATAGTTTTCAAAAGTGGCTCTATCATTTTACATTCTCACCTACAATGTATAAGTGTTCAAGTTGCTCTGCATCCTTGCCAACATTTGTGTCTTTTCAATGGTAGCCATCCTATTAGGTGGGGCATTGCACCTAATTGTGATTTTAACTGGATTTTCCTAATAACTAATGAGGCTGAGCATCCTTTCAATACTTACTTTACATTCATATACCTTATTTTGTGAAACGTCTGTTCCACTATTTTGATTTTGCCCATTTACCCACATCTAGATCCTGGGAGCCAGCCCACCCACACACCATGCTCTGGCCAGGCTGACTGGTGAAGGGCTTTCCCTGCTGAAGCCAGTCTATAAAGACTAGAAGAGGTGGATTGCTTCTTCAAATGTGCAGATATCAATGCATGGCCAAAAGAATTGCAAAGAATTAGGGAAACATGACATCACCAAAGGAACAAAATTAAGCTCCTATAACCAACCCTAAAGAAATAGAGATCTACAAACTGCCTGACAAAGAATTCAAGTAGTCATCTTAAAAGATGCTCAGTGAACTACAAGAGAACATGAGCAACTAAACAAAATCAGGAAAATAATACATGACTTATAAATATATTACAAAACTACGGTAGTCAGAACAGTATGGAACTGGCATAAAAACAGACATGCAAACCATGGAAGAGAACAGAGAGCCCAGAAATAAACCACACATATACAGTCAACTCATCTTAAACAAGGATGTTAAGAATAGACAATGGGGAAGGATATTCCCTTTAATAAATGGTGTTGGGAAAACTGAATATCCACATGCAAAATAACAAAATGGGACTCTTATTTTACACCATACACAAAAACAATTCAAAAGAGATTAAAGACTTAAATGTTAACAACTGAAACCATAAAACTTCTAGAAGAAAACAGGAAAAAGCTTCTTGACATTGGCCTTGGTAATGATTTCTTGGCTATGATACCAAAAGCACAGGCAACAAAAGCAAAAATAAACAAGTAGGATTACATTAAACTAAAAAGATTCTGCACAGTAAAGAAAAAAATCAATCAAACTGAAAAGGAAACTTACAGAATGGGTAAAAATATCTGCAAACCATATATTTGATAAAGGGTTAATACCTTAAATATATAAGGAATTCCTATAATTCAATAGCAAAAAACAAATAACTAAAAATGGCAAAGGACTTGAATAAACATTTCTCCAAAGAAGATATACCAACAGGTTTATGAATAGGTGCTCAGCATCACTGAACACCAGGGAAATGCAAATCAAAACCACAGTGAGCCAAAATCATACTTATTAGAATGACTTATTTTTAAAAAAGATAACAAATGCTGGTGAGGATATAGAGAAAAGGGAACCCTTTTACATTCCTTGGTAGGAGTGTAAATTGGTGGAGCTGCTATAGAAAACAGTATGAAGGTTCCTTTAAAAATTAAAAATAGAATTATCATATAATCCAGAAATCCCACTTCTGAGTATATATCCAAAGGAACTGAAATAAGAATCTCAAAAAGATATCTGCACAACCATGTTAATTGCAGAATTATTCACAACAGCTGAGACATGGAGGAAGCAACATAAACGTCCATTGATGGATAAATAGATAAAGAAAATGTGGTATATACAACCAATGGAATATTATTTAGCCTTAAAAAAAGAAGGAAATCCTGCTGTATGTGACAATATGGATAAACCTGGAGGACATTAAGCTAAATGAAATGAGCAAATACCAAAGGAGAAATACTACATGACACCACTCATATGAGGCATCTAAAATAGTCAAACTTTTAGAAGCAGAGAGTAGAATGGTAGTTGCCAGGGGCAGAGGAGAGGAAAAAATGGAGAGATTATCAATCAAAGGGCACAATGATTCAGTTATACAAGGTAACTAAGTCTTATAGATATACTGTACAGCACTGTGCTTATAGTTAACAATACTGTATTGTATACTTAAAAACTGCTAGAAGTGTAGATCTTGTGTTCTTATTAGAAAAATTAATAACAATAATAAATAGGGTGAGTAAAAACTTTTGGAGATGATAGATATATTTATGGCATAGATTGTGGTGATGGTTTCATAGATACCTACTTATCTCCAAATTCATCAAGTTTTAAATGTGTACAGATTTTTGTTTGTCATTCATACTTCAGTAAAGTGCTTTAAAAAAAATCAGTATTTGAAAGGGCAAATAAAACTTTTTTATCCACCATGTAACTAAAAGCAAACATTAAAGTGTGATGTTGAATCATGTATGTTGATATGGAATTAATCAATGTTTTATGAGACTGATCAAGAGTTAAAACTTTGGTTATCTAATTCACTTTTTAATGATTAAAAATGTTATCTCTTTTTAAAAAACTATATGCTAAATTAAAGGATGAATTTTAGTGTATGTAAATTATACCTCAAAATCAAAAGCAAAAAAAACAAAACAGGGGGAAAAACACACACACAATGAAATACCACTGCACACTTACTGGAATAGCTAAAGTTTAGAAATTCAAAATGTTGACAAAGATGTGGAACAACTAGAACTCTCACACACTGCTGTTGGGAACTTAAAATACTACAACCACTCTGGCAAACTAGCAGTTTCTGTGAGTTAAACATATACTTACCATATAACTCAGCGATTATACTCCTAAGTATTTAAGCCCCAAATCATGTATCCATACAAAGACTTGTACACAAATGTTCACAGTAAGTTATTTCACAAAGCCAAAACCTGGAAACTACTCAAATGTCTATCAACAGGTGAAATGATAAATTATGGTATGTCCTTTGTATTCAGTCTTGGCATATTGCCTTAGTATTCAGTGAAATATTACCCAGCAATAAAAAGACATGAACTACTGATAAAACAATATGGATCTCAAAAATATTATGCTGAGAGAAAGAAGCCAGAGGCAAAAGAGTATATATTCTGTGATTTAATTTACATAAAATTCTAGAAAATACAACCTAATCTATAATGATGGAAAGCAGATCAGTGGTTGCCTGGGACAGGGGAGGGAAGGAGAAAAGGAGGACCTGCAAACTAGCACAAGAAAACTCTTAGAGGTGTTTCACTCAAACTTTTGAACGATGGAAATAGTCTGTATCTTGATTGTGGTGATGGTTTCATGAGTTTATACATCTGTAGAAACTCACTAAAGTGTATGTGTTAAATGGGTATACTTTGTTGTGGGTAAATTATACTTCAATAAAAGTTTTTCTTAATTAAAAATGAAAAAATAAATTGAAATAAAAATCAACTTTAGATTTAAAATTTAAAAATAAACTTTATATTAGAAATTAAATAAAATAAATTGAAATTAAAAATAAAATTTCACTAACCCAACATGTGATGATAACCTTGAACAAAGAAATTCTGTTTCCTTCAACATTCTATTTTCTAATACTATTTAAAACACACTTTCATAGATATTGAAGACGTGTCCAAGGATGCCAAACTAAGAATCCTCATTGAGAATTTAAAGTCACTGTTTCATGAAGCACTTCATCCTGAAATTGGAGGCCAGATATAAGATACCAAATTTGAGCTTGAGGATATTGAAGGTCAATTTAGCATTCAGTAAAATCAGCATTCCTGATGGATAAAAGAAATAACTGCAAAGAGAAGAAATACTACTTGAATTAGTTTCAGCTGATAGAGGGAGGCATGGCTGCTGAATGAAAAGGGTCTCTTGGTATTCAAAGCAGCATCTTGGTTATAATTCTGGAAGACAATTGCTGTGAGGGTTGCATGGCCAGTACTATGCATGCAGCTCTGAGAGCTACAGACCTCAGCTATGATTAAACCAGACAGTTACTGGAGGCCCCCACAGGCAAAAGAACATGCTATAGGAGAAAAAGTAGTTATATTTTGGCAAGAATGTAATAATATACTCAGTCCTGGACACTTGGTAAATGCTTTACATATATTATTTCCAAACGTTTAAGACAACAAGGTGAGATATTCTAACTTTATAAATCTGAAAACGTCTGCATAAGTTACTTGTACAAATTCTTATAGCCAGAGAGTTTAATGTTGGGATTTCAACTGATTGAATCCAACTAATTTTCAAGACCTTACTTTTCTCACTGCAACAGGATGTTTCCATGCAGAACTACATAAAAACGTACATAAAAATAACCACTAAAAAAAAGTTTGTAAACTTTGATGAAGTTACCAAATTTCTGAAACATTATTGGTTTGTTTGACAGAAGACGATTGGGATCACTTTTTTTGAGAAATGTCTTTATCGTAAATGTCACTGCTCTCCAAAAACGTTGAGAGATTCCTCCTGGTAGGAGAGGAAACATTGTAATGTACAAACTATGCAGTTTCATTGTATTAATCATTCCATACTGCAGTTTGCAGATGTATTTCAGATTTTCTTTTTCAGGAAATATTTAGAAGTTGCTGTCATTAAGTAATATTAAACTAAAGCCTAAATAAAAATTAAAATAAAGGGATATTTGAAAACATTAAATTGAGAAGTTTTTTTGTTTTAAATCTACAGAATATATAAGAACATAGTGAAACATGAATAGACATATGACAAATCCTACATAACACAAAAATGTAATATAAAACCTAAGTAAATGTAAAACCAAAATTCTAATTACTGTAAAATTTTTATATAATTGAGATAATAAGAGAATAGGCCATTATATGCAACACTTGAGATATACAAGATGTAATGATAGTCCAAGAACTCTTTTAGATCAGATGTAAGGATACCTATATTTCCAGCTCAAACACTCAGGCCATGTATTTATAAATTATAATTAGCTATTTACATCTTTGAAGCTTGTTATTTTGAGTAGAAGGGATTCACCGACCTGTGGTTGATAGATATGCTACTAACTGTAAAGGTAGGAAGAAGTAACAATTGGGGGAAATGGATCATGGAAGTCAGTACTGGCTGCAGAGTACTCAGACTTGAGTAAGCATGAATACTCTTAATAGAGTAAATCAAAAATATTTAAGTTCATGCAACCTTAGTCTAGGGCTAACCAATAAGGATCATGCTTAGACATGTGCTGCCATTCTTCTATGTCACCAGAGCTTGATATGAGAACGCTTGCCCTTTTATGGTTCTCATTTCACCTTAAAGGTGACTCCGTGAGATGACTGCTTGAAAATGTCAGGTGGTCTAAGTTGTGTTATCAAAGAAAGAATTAAAACAAACTTAAGAAATAACCCACTTACATATGTATATATGTATGTATTTTGCTGTAGTCATATTGTCTTAGTATTAAGATTTTTCAGGTTTCTACACTCACTGTGCACATATTTATTTACTGTTTAAAACAGGCCAGACACTAGGAAAGCTGTTCATGAAACCAATGGCAAAGCAGGATACGGACCCAGCTCTGAAATAGCTTATGTTTATGAGGAAAATATAGACAAGAGTGGCTTAGAAAAAAAAAAAAATAGTCTAAACTACTATTGGCAACAAAATTCATTTTTTCTTTTCTTTTTTTTTTTTCATTAGAATTCCTTTTTAAAAAGCAGACTATTTTGCTTAGCAAAACACCTTATGGAGAAATAACCTTCAAATCATAATTGGAATTGGCTAGGCATCAGAGATAGTTGAAATGTTAAACACTGGACAGTTAGAAGGATGAAGAAAGAATAGGAAGGAGATGGGATTGAGGAAGGGTTTGAGAATATGAGAGGGGACTAGAACTTTAGGCCAGTCAGTTTCTCTAGAAGCGTGCATAAGTGAGGGACTTTAACATTCAGGAATGTCTATGATTAATTTTTAATTTGTTGTTGTTCCGTGCTGGCTATAATTTAAATTCACTCAGTTTATTCATACCTTAATTCAGTCATACAGTCTTGAATCAGTGATATATCAGGAAGAAAAGGTGGGGAATGTATATATAATCACATATACAGGACTTGGGTGGTATCCAGGAGTGCAATGCTGGAGAAAAAAGAACCACACATCAAAGAGCCAACACACAAAATCAGCATCAACCATTTAGTGGAGACAGGTATATTGGAATGGATACTGGTTTTCTCATCATGTATATGAATCGCATGTTACCCATCAATACAGTTTAATGTTGAGACAGTTAATTTTATGTGTCAGTTTGATTGGGCCACAGGGTGCCCAGATATTTGGTTAAACATTTTGGGTGGATCCATGAGGATGTTTCTAGATGAGATTAACACTGAAATTGGTACACTGAGTAAAGCAGATTGCCCTCCCCAATGTGGGTGTGCCTCATCCAATCCATTGGAGGCCGGAATAGAACAAAAAACTGAATAAGGAAGAATTTGCTGTCTCTGCCTGTCTTTGAGTTGGGGTATTAGTCTTCTGCCTCCAGTACTTGAAATCTCTTCAGGGGATTTCAGTTTTGCTTTTGGTTTACTATCAATAAATTGATCCAAGTCTCCCATTTGGCTTGTGTAAAATACAGAAGGATCTTGGAGAATGACAGTGTATGACTGTAAGCTTAATTAGGTGTTGACTCCAACTGCAGCAATTTCAGCTACTGTATCCAATGTAGTTTCCTTGCTTGAGCAAATCAATAAACCCCCGTACCTGGTAAGTAGCTATTGGTCTGGCAAATGCCTTCCCTCCCCCATTCCTGCCAATGAGGGCCATCAGAAGCAGTTTGATTTCAGCTGGCAGGGCCAGAAATACACATTCACTGTCCTACCTCAGGGGTGTACAAACTCTCCAACCTTATGTGTCATAATTTAGCTTCCAGGGATCTTGATCACCTTTCCTTTCCACATGACATTACACTGGTCCATTACATTACTTACACTGATTGGACCTAGTGAGCAGAAGTAGCAGCTACTCTAGACTTACTGGTAAGACATTTTTGTGTCAGAGGATGGGAAATAAATGCAACAAAAATTTAGGAAGCCTTCTACCTCAGTAAAATGTCTAGGGTCCAGTGATGTGAGACATGCTGAGATATCCTTTTTAAGGTGAAGAGTAAGTTGTTGCATCAGTCCCCTCCTCCAAAAAAAAAAGAGGCACAATACCTAGTAGAACTCCTTGGAGTTTGGAGTCAACTGATTAATCACTAGGGTGTGCTACTCTGGCTCATTTACCAAGTGTCCCAAAAAGCAGCTAGTTTTGAGTGGGGTCCAAAACAAGAGAAGACTCAATAACAGGTCCAGGTTTCCATACAAATTGCTCTGCCGCTTGGTCAAATGATCCAGCAGATCCAGTGGTGTTTGAAGTGTCAGTGGCAGATTTGGATAGTGTTTGCTACCCTTGGCAGGTCTCTTTAGATGAATCACAGCGCAGATTCTTAGGATTCTGGAGAAAAGCCCTGTCATTCTCTGCGGATGACTACTCTCCTTTTGAGAAGTAGCTCCTGTCCTCCTGTCAGGCCCTAGGAAAAACTGAATGATTAACGACAGGCCACTTACTTACCATGTGTCTTGAGCTGCCCATCATGAACTAGATACTACGTGACCCATCCAGCCGTAAAGGTGGATTGCACAGCAGCATGCCATCATCAAATGGAAGTGGGATATAAGTGATTAGGCCTAAGCAGGCCCTGAAGACTCATGCAAGTTACATGGAGAAGTAGCCTAAATGTCCATGGTCCCCACTCCTGCTACGCTGCCACACAGGGGTCTCTCTCCCAGCCTGAACCTATTGCCTCATAGGTAGTTCCCTATGATCACTGGACCAAGGAAGAGAAGACTCAGGCCTGGTTTACAGATGGTTCTGCACAATAAACATGCACCAGCAGAAAGTGGACAGCTAGAGCACCGTAGCACCTTTACAGGACATCCCTGAAGGACAGCAGTGAAAGGAAATTCTCCCAGTGGGCAGAATTTCAAGCAGTATACCTAGTTGTTCACTTTGCTTGGAAGGATAAATGGCCAGATGTGCAATTATATACTGAATTCATGGGCTGTAGCCAATGGTTTGGCTGGATGGTAAGGGAACTAAATGGAACATGATTAGAAAACTGATGACAAGCAAATTTGGGGAAGAAGTATCATAAATGGGTAAAAAACATGAAGATATTTGTCTCCGATATGAATACTCACCAAAAGGTGACCTCAGCAGAAGACAATTTTAATTAATTATCAAGTGGATAGGATAACCTGTTCTGTGTATACCTATCAGCCTTTTTCCTGAGCCATCCCTGTAATTGCCCAATGGGGGCTCCTGAACAAAGTGACCACAGTGGCAAAGATGGAGGCTACACATGAGCTCAGCAACATAGACTTTCACTCACCAAAACTTACCTGACTATGGCTACTTCTAAGTGTCCAATCAGCCAACAGCAGGCATCAACACTAAGTCATCAATATGGTACCATTCCATGGGTTGATTTGCCAACTACCTAATGGCAGGTTGATTATATTGAACAACTTCCATCATGGAAGAGGCAGTGTTTTGTTGTTATTGGAGTAGACACTTACTCTGGATATGGACTTGACTTCCCTGCATATAATGCTTCTGCCAAAATATCATCTGTGGACTTACAGAATGCCTTATCCACCATCATGTTATTCTACACAGCATTGTTTCTGATCAAAGAACTCACTTCACAGCAAATGAAGTGAGTGCAAGGGGTATACGCTCATGGAATTCACTGGTCTTTCAATGTTCCCCACAATCCTGAAGCAGCTGGTTTGATAGAATGGTAGAATGGCCTTTTGAAGATTCAGTGCCAGCTAGGTGACAATGCCTTTCAGGGTTGGGACAAGCTTCTTAGCTGAATCAGCAACCAATATTTGGTGCTATTTCTACCATAGTCAGGACTCACATATCCAGGAATAAAGGTGTAAAAATGGAAGTGGCACCTCTCCCTATTACCCCTAATGATGCTCTAGCAAGTTTTGCTGGCTCATACTGTAATCTTATGCTCTGCTGGCCAAGAGGTATTGGTTCCAAAGGGAGGAATCCTTCAATCTGGAGATACAACAATGACTGTACTGAACTGGAAGTTAAAGCTCCCCAGACACTTTGGACTCCCGTGCTTCTGAATCAACAAAGGATGTTACTGTGTTGACTGGAGTGACTGATTGTGACTACAAAGGGGAAACTGGACTGCTCCTCCACAATGGAGGTAAGGAAGAGTATGTCTGGAATATAGGAGATCCCATAGGGCATCTCTTAGTATTACCATGACTTGTGATTAAGGTCAATGTTAAACTATAATAATCCAATCCAGACAGGACTACTAGTTGCCCACCCCACCAGGCAAAGAACCACAACCAGCTGAGGTACTTGCTGAAGCAAAGGGAATGCAGAATGAATAGTGGAAGAAGGTAGTTATAAATATCAGCTTCAACCACATGACCTGTTAGAAAAATGAAGACTGTAACTGTCATGAATATTTCCTCCTTCTTTTGTTATGAATATGTCTGTGTGAATGTACAGCAAATGTCTTTGTTTTCTTCTCTGTCTTATTTCCTTATCATGGAACATAAGATGTCCTGACTTTTATCATAGTATTTAAGTATTGTTAACTTTACATCATAGTATTTAAGTTATGGCATATCAAGGAGAAAAGTAAACATCAATCTTCTGGGGAAGAGGTTAGTGCATGTTTGGTTATATATAGCATAGTTGTATCATGTTAGGTAGAATTGTGGCCTTGTTATTTTCTTTACTTGGAAATTAAGTATAGCTAAAGGAGATGCATATGGGTGCCAAGTTGACAAGGAATAGCCTTGTGATGGTTAACTTTATATGTCAAATTTACTAGGTCATGGGTGGCCCAGATATTTGCTTAAACGTTATTCTGAGTGTGTCTGTGAAGGTGTTTCTAGATGAGATTAACATTTGAATCAGTAGACGGAGGAAAGCAGGTTGCCCTCCCCAATGTGAGTGAGCCTCATTCACTCCATGGAAGGCCTGAATAGTGCAAAAATGCTAAGGGAGAATTCATTCTCTCTGCATGACTGCCTTCAAGCTGGGACATTAGTCTTCTTGTGCCCTCAGACGCGGACTTGGATTGGAACTTACACTGTTGGCTCTCCTGGTTCTCAGGCTTTCAGACTCAGACTAGGGCTGTATCATCATCTTTCCTGAGTCTCCAGGTTGCCTCCTGCAGATCTTGGAACTTCTCAGCCTCCATAACTGCATGAGCCAACGTCTTACTTTTTTACATGTGTGTGTGTGTATGTATACATATATATATATATATATATATATGTTATTATCTCTGTTTCCCTGGAAAAAGTATTATAAGAAAAGTACATAGGGAGGATGCCCAAACTTCTCCATCTGTAGAATCAGGGAAGCTTTTTCAAGCAGTTTATATACTGTAAACTATAAGCAGTTTATATTTAATCTGAAGACTCTTTCAAGAGGTGTGAGCTGAGGAAGAGAAGCAGCTAAAGAAACCATGGACGAAACTAACACAACATTGTAAAGCAATTACACTCCAGTAAAAGAAAGAGTTTTAATTTTTACTATGGGAAAAACATTAATACTGATGGAAGAAAGCCAGAGGATACTCAAATGTGGAAGATACAAGAAAAGGATGGTATAAGTAACAGATAAGGAAAAGGTGATAATATCCTGATATTAAGACAGAAGTAGAGGGGAGGGGAGCTTCCAGTACAATTAGGGTAACATTTGAATAATGTAAGGAGGCACTATTAATATTATCCTGGGATGACCTGCATAAAATGAGATTGTTCTTGGAAAACTGGGGCTTTCCTAATAAAGAGAAAGAAAAAAACGGGTGAAGAGACATGTTGTGGATAAGGTGGCAGAAAGCTGAGAGAATTTACTTGATGGTTTTTATACCTTCTGTGAAGTATATAGTCATCTAGTGAGACTGAAAGCTGAGATAAAGTCATTTAGTGAAAAGAAAGGTGAGTAGATAGGGTAGAGTTCGGAGAGTAGAAAAGCATTAACTGCCAGCTGTGTGAAATGAGAGAACGCTAACTAGAATGGAAACGTTAATTGGCGGTACTGAGCACTCAGTTAAAATGGAGAGCATGCCTGTAACAGAGAGCAAGATTTGCATTTGTGGTTCTTACTCTAGGAGAGCTCAACGGCCTGGTGATCAGATTCAGAATCAGAGTTTTCTAGATGGGTTTTATGTAAGGAAAATGGGACAAAAAATAGAGCACTGTCTCCAAAGTAGGGGTTGATTTATTGTGGTGTCACAAGAAAATTTTTAAATTTGTATTTTTTTATAAATTTTATCTTGCCAATTTTCCAATTATTTTAAAGTAATTATTTAATATATTTAATTATTTAATAAAATAAGTTAAAACTAATATTATGTGTTACTTTATTATTATATTTTATATATTTACATAGATAGAGACAGAGAGGGAAGAGGGTAAGCATTCAAAAATGGCTTTCTGAAAGCAGTGTGAAACCCAGGTAAGATATATTTGAACATATATTTATTTAAGTCTATGATATAGTCTAAGAGATGCTAAACCATGAAAGTTGAGTTCATTAAAGCCTCTCATCCCTGGTGTCCTGTACTTACCTTTTTCTCACCTCCTTCTGACTTATCTTAAACATGTAAAATGAGCATAACTGAGTTAGATAATTGGAAGTATAGGAGCTTTCATCATTGACAACTGTTCCATCTCAGAGCTCTGAAAGCTAAATGTTTCAACATTTGATCAAGAGATGCAGACAGTAGCTGTGGGAGTACTAATACAAATGAAGGGAAGGTAATAATCCAGGGGAAAAGGAGCTCGAGAAATTGAGAGGTTAGGGTTTTATACAAGTCTTTCACACAAACATGAAAATTACCCAGGATGATGATAAAATTCAAGAATAATGATGTAAGACCAAGAAGTTTGTAAATATCAGCCACTTTGATGATTAAGTATACAAAGGATATTATAAAATGTAAAACATGGAATCTGGGGGACATAAGTTTGGAAAAAGTTTTGGAAGAAGTGGCAAGTGAGTTTTCCAGAGAAAAGATACAAATGGAATGAGGGTAAGGATGGACAGATTAGCCAGGACAGTGAGGTCCTGACAAGCTGCCAAAATAGCCTGGGCTGTTTTCTGTTTGATGGAAAGAGAATATTACAAGACGGCTATAGCCTGGGTGGATTCCAGTTTTGAGGAATTCGGGGGCTCTGATGGATGAGACTCTATCCTCTCTGGAAGGGGTCCTTTTCTGTCTAGACAGACTGTGTGGCTCTGGCTTTGAGGTCACTATTCCACTGACTCTCAGGAGTGGTGAGAGGCCTGACCTGTATATAATGAGATTAACAGGCAAAGGGCCTGGAGTCCAGAGGCCACATTCATCACTGAGGATTGTTCCATCTCAGAACTCACTCACCTCAAAGTCCAGAGCATAGTCATGGGAGTACTGGTACAGGTGCAGAGGAGATAGTGGTTCTGGGGAGGACACAAGAAGGAAGTCATGAGATTGAGAGATTAGGGCAACCCATAACACAGCCAACCAGATACGTCACTGTGTAGGTGAGTAGGTGATATAACTGGTACTCAGACACATCAATGGTGTTGTTTGGGTGTTTATCTAATTCTGGAAGTAAAAACCTTCAATCAAAAACTTTTGTATACTATGGTTCCTGCGCTTAAGACGACAGAGAATTACAGGACAGAATTCCTGGCTGCCCTGAATTCCCTCACATTATGGAATTTTCT
This sequence comes from Balaenoptera borealis, assembly GCF_965194805.1. Lineage (NCBI taxonomy): Eukaryota > Metazoa > Chordata > Mammalia > Artiodactyla > Balaenopteridae > Balaenoptera > Balaenoptera borealis. The sequence continues at coordinate 57,240,395 of NC_138862.1, read as the reverse complement.
TCATTTTGAAGAAGGATAAGGAAATGGATGCAAGGAGTAATGGCCTGAAATTTAGTTCCTTCCACTGAAAAACCATGTGTCTTTAAACAATTTAGTTAACTTTCCAGTTTCTTCATCTAGAAAATAATGCCATAAACATTTATTATATATATATATATATATATACATATATATATATTACATATATGTATATTTAAACAACCACTATAACATACTAAAGTAAGTAGAATGTATTTTATATCTCTTTCTTTGAGGGAAATATGTCACAGGTTAAATGATCTGCCTAATGTCACACAATACTATACTAGGTTCTTGCTTGTGGAGTTGAATTTAGAGCCCAGGTCTCCGACAGAGAAATATATGATTTTACAAATTTGATTTGTGAATGGTAACTGCATTTACCCCTATTTTACAAAATAGTAATTTCTGTATCACAGTGAATTCAAGATAGAATTTAACTTAAAAGAAAAGCTGGGAATAAAGCCTCATCCCAATATCCTAAAGAAATCTAGGAATATACTAACCCTGTCTTGACAAGGCACCTTCTTATAAATTTATTATAAGACTCATTCTATATATAAGGAATAAGTATAAAACGTCAATTTGACGTTAATTAGTCTCATGCTTGAGATGCTCAAAGCAGAGGCCAGGTAAAGCCCAGTTAGAAACTATGGGCAAGCATAGATGCCCAAGAGATGTACAAAACTAAAGGTACAAAATTAAATTCTCGCATTTTACCAATCTTGGGCTGAATTGTTAGCAGAGGAGATGTAAGTATTCATGAATGTTCTTCGAGTCAGTTGGAAGGAAGAGTGGAGAGCAAGATGGATGAGTCCTAAGAGGACTCTGAACTGGTTCACCATTGCCCAGAGTAGAAGAGTGGGTACACACACAGTGAGCTTTTACACAGAGTTGCCCATTAGAGAAAGTGGTCTAATCAATTTTTTGTGCATCTGACCAACAATTTTATTAATTGCTCCTTTTGTGTGCTTGGGGAGAAAAAAATAAAGGAGGATAATAGAAGCAAGAAGCAGAGAGGGAGCAGAGATCTTCCTCACATACACACTAATAAAAGGCAATGCCAGTTTGTGAAGGGTGAGGGCAGAGATTAAGCAAAAGCTATACCTACTGCTGAGACTCAAATATTGAATTGTATATCTCTTTCACTAGTGCTGCTGAGATAGGTCTCAGGGTTTTGTATTTTATATCTGTTTTATGTTAGGGGAAATGGTAGATGTATGTTAGCACACTGGGGGTAGAAGAGGAGTACCATGTGCAAACTTTGGAGGTGACTCTTACCCAGATAGGAAGCACTAAAAAAAGCTTCCTCGTGGAGGTGTTACTGGAGCAGAGCCTGGAAACATAATATGGTGTAGTTAGTAGATATGTGCTCATAATGTGGTACAATTTGTTCTAAATGTTTTACATACTTTAACTCATTTAATCTTTATATTAACCCTAAAGATGTTATCATCATCTCCATTTTACAAGTGAGGAAATTGAGGCACAGAGCCAGTAAGGAGCAGAATTAGTGTTTGAACTCAGCTGTCTGCTCCTAGAGTCCATGGTCTTCTACAATACTATACTGCCTTTTAAGAAGAGGTGATGGTGGTTTTTACAGACTGTGAAGTGGCATGAAGGGAGAATGAGGCATTTGAAAAGCTGAAAAAAATGGGCATTGTCAAGGCACATATATGTGTATATGTACATATGCACATACATGTATATGTATAAACATTACATAATTCAAATTCTATAATTAAAAAGTCACCTTTTTAATATATAAATAGAAATAAGGTTTCTATAAATATAAAAGAAAGAATTGTAGTATAAGTGAGAAATCCAGGCAGTGGCTGGTTAACCAATAACAACAGGTCACCAGAAAATCATTACCTTTCCTGATATGTTTCTTTTCAGTGTGAGTAACACATACTGGGAAAACCGACATGAACATAAATTGACTAAGAGGGCTATGATTTATAATACTTAACAAACTGTAGAATAGGAGTGAAATAATTATATGACTAAGATATTAAAACTTTTGGTTACATTTCAATAGGGACATAACCATAACTAGGTAACAAATATACTTCATTTTATCCACAGCTGAATCCAGTTCCTTCTAATATGCCCTCCAGCCAAAGGAAATACGAAAGGCTTTGACTTTTTCTGTTTTCTTTTTTAAGTTTTCAAAAAGCTCTTCTCTCTACTGTTGCTAAGAGGAAAAAGAAACTGTTGCCAAGTAACAAGAAAATACGTTGTCCAGCATATATGTGTGTCTCCTCAGTTGCATATCAAATGCAAAACCCTCTGCTGCTCTCAAGGACATGGTGTGAGATATTCAGAACACTGCGATACAGGAGTTCCAAGCCCGTCTGACCCCATGAAGTTCAGTGCTTCTCTAACAGCGATATTCAGCTGTATATATAATTTTTTATACTCCACTTTGAGGAACAAGTACATTACTAATGCAACTGCACTTTTCATTTACTTGAAGCTCTGTGCTTAATCGTGAGCAAGTAATTTGAAGGGAGATTATCTTGCTTGTTTTGTTTCTTCTTCCTGATGGAGAACAGATGTCAGATTTGACCTGCTTAACAAAACTTCCTCTTTGTTCATAAGCAATAGCTAGGTAAATAGATCTATTATGATTTACTCTGACATAATACCAGAGAGCCACTCTGTGATTTGAGAAAGTTACAGATATATGTTCAAGACATTGACTCATCCAAAAGGTATCACAATCCACGAAACATTAAGTGAACACTCACTCTAAGCAATGACTACCTACTTGCTACGTCCCTTCCTAAGAAAATTTACAACGATCCTCCATTTTTTCTGCCATTTGTACCATATGTGCACATCATGTCCAAAGCTAATTGGACCAATGACACACCTAAGGAGAATCAATTTGCTAGATGAGTTAAGCAAGTTAATATCTTCTCTTGAAAATACATATTAGAAGACACATAGTCAGATGGTGATTTGCACTGGGGTCATATAACCTTGGGGCCATGTTAAGTTATATTCAGGCAGGACAAACTTATGTAGATAGAGAGGAGATAAAGGTAAAGAAAAGAAGAAAATGAGAGAGGCTGTATCACACCTGTAATTGAAAGAGGCAAAAGATAAACAACCCATGAGAGAAGTAGACATTGACTTTAAAAAGATTAGATTTTATTAACATTGATTGGTTTTATTTTTTAATTATTCCTTTCAAATGTGCCCTACTAGATCCCTTTCCTTTGCCTTAGAAAGATGCTTTGGTCACTGTCCATCATTAAAATTTAATTCAGTCTAGTTTAATATTCCAGTCACACATCTGATTCAAAGAACTTACTCCCCACCCTGCCCCACTCCCATTCACCCCTTCTAGTCACTTGCTCTTTTAATAGTTTGTGGGTGGAAAGACATGAGAAAATGTTCCCATACTTAACTTGGTAAGGTTATCTCTGGTGATAAATATCCCTGGACATTTTGGTTCAATCTGATTCTATCTGATTCTGGATGTCCCCGAGGAGACGATAAGTGTGATTTTCTTAGAAGGGGCATCACCTCGATCCTAGACCATTCCACTGTAGATTATCCTCTCAGACAGAGGCAGCTTTGTCCCTAAGTGATCCTGCTTGAAGTCCAATTTCTGATCTTTTTTTGTAATGTTAGGCATCCCCCTGTTTTGCCTGGCAGCTGTCTGGTCAGCTCTGTCTTCTGTCCCTTCATTACTGTCCCTTCATTAATTTCCTTTCTCCTTCAATCAAACACCCAGTGACTGCTGAGATTTGCTCTCTCATCAACTGAGGGTCAAAGACAATAAGAATGGAATAGAGGTTGCCTCCATCTTCTTCCAAATACCTTTCATCATGCTTTCTCCAAGTCCTAATAGCATGGGATTCTCCAGATGATCCTCAGCCTGCCAAAAGCTGTGCACAATAAATGCACATCACCCCAAATTCAGAGCATACAAATCAAGGTCTTCAAGAGCTTCCTCATTATTCTCTTCTCTCATGATCACAAGAATGGGCTTTCAAGTTCTGCAATTTGACCAAGATCCACTCAGGTAATGAGATGCCCAATTCTATTTCTTAGAGGTATACCCAATCTCTCCTAGTGATTCTCTTCGACCATCCCTCAAACTTGGCTACGCTACTGGTAAGTAGCTCTTACTTTCTCTCTTCTGTAGTTGAGAAGAAGGGAGAGATGCAAGAGGGATACTTAGCAGTCTCTTACCATTTTTGGTACACTCTGCCCACGTGCAGTGCCAAGACAATCTGACTCTTCTATATACCCTCAAGTCTCTCTTTTTCTTCTCTAGGGAGAGTGTCATGGAGTAATCATTGGTAAGCTCTGTGGAGAGAAATCTGGCCACCATTATGAGTTGTTCATTGGGATTCTCTTTAGAATATAAAGCACTAGGAGTCTGTTGTAAGCTTAAATTACAATTAGCTTTAACTGCAATTCCAAGATCTCAGAAAATGTCTCATTCTATATCATTTACACTGACTCTACTGTTTAAGCTTCTTTTCTTATGAGAACCAGCTGTATTTCCTGTCCTTGGTTTCTGTGAGACATAGTATTATAATAAACCAACTACTTACTTTACCAATTTCTGTGACCTTCTGTTCTTATGCTCAAACATTACCCAGTGGAGACAATGAGCCCATTCCCATAATAGTCTCTGGGAAGGGGGATTGATGAGGGGATACATTATCAAGAAACTTAGAATCTGCTTGAAAGCCAGAATTTACACACATAAAAATAACTGTATACCATATTATTTCAATGAGTACCAAAAGAATTGTCAGAGACAATCATCACTCAAGAAAGCTTCTGGTTCATAGCTGGCAAGCATGACATTATCCTACAGAATCGATAATTGGAAAATAGAAGCACATTTTCATTTAGAAGAAAAAAAGAAGACAGGCTGCCTCTTCATTTTGAGAGTTTTGAATGCTGTCTTTAGACAAGCATCTTTATAAGAATAAAAAAATAATTTATATACTTACAAATCATAGCAATGCCTAGGATAAAATCCTTTAAATGATAGAAGGTAAATTTTAAAACTTTTCTATACATGTATGTGTGTATTTGTGTGGTGTGTATACGTATTTTGAATGTATGTTTGTACTTATAAACATACATGTGTATATATTAATGTGTGTATATATATTTATACACATAAATTTTAAATGAAAAGTGGTAGAAATAAAGTAAAATTGGGCTCATAACTATGAAATTTATTTCACTGACCATTATATTTTAATAGTTAAGTGTTGAAAAAAACAACCTTGGAACAAATTTGATAATTATTTGAAAATGAGCCAGTAAGGTATACTTTACCTTCAAACTTACTTTGGGGCCTAGCCTCTAAAACTTACTATCTGGGTAGCTGTCTTACTCTGCTCAGGTTGCTATAACAAAAATATCAAAGACTGGGTAGCTTAAACAACAAACATTTCTCACAGTTCTGGAGGCTAAGAAGTCCAAGATCAAGGCATCTGCAAATTTAGTGCCAGTTGAGAGAGCTCACTTCATAAATTGCTATCTTCTCCCTGTGTCCTCACAGGGTGGCCAGGATAAGGGTCTGGGGTCTCTTTTATAAATGACAGGCCCCAAGTAAGTCCAAAACTTAACGAGGCAAATTCCATTAGGCCCCACCAGGCCTACTGGAGTGGCAACATCATCCCCAAGGCTCAGCAGAACAGCTTCACGTCAAATCTGCTTGGGCCCTACCCTGGGGTGGCTCCCTACAGGGGCTGTGCCTGCGGCTCTCCAGGGTAGGGGTCCTGTACCCACCTTGGTTCCAGGCAGCCCTATTCTTTGAAAGCTAGGCACAGGTAGCCATGCCCCATGAGCCTGTGCACTCTGTCATTGGCAGAGATTGCCCCACACAGATGCTCACAAAGTTAGCTGCCTGCAGCCTGGGGAGGGGCTGTGTGCTATACTAGAGCCCACCAGAACCAAACCTGGGGCAGACGAGGAGTGCGGCACTGAGGTGTAGGGAGAGAAACTGGTGACCTACATAGTATCAGGCAGTGCAAGCCTAGGTCCCACAGATAACCCACAAGCCCTCTTTTGAAATTGCTCTGCCCTCTGGGCCCTTGCACTCTGGGCCTGTGACATGAGTGGCAGCTCTGATGATCTCCAAATCACCTTTGGTGGCATTCTTTCTTTGTCTTGGAGAATAGCTCCTAGCTTCTGTTGAGATGGCTGATACATACTAATCTTCTTATCGAATGGTCACCAGGCCACACCCACAGCATTCTAATTTTTTATAATATGGATAGGCTGAGAATTTTCCAAATCCTTAAGTTTTGCTTGCGTTTTTGCTTAACAATTCTGTCTGTAAGTTATTTCTCTCTGCTCATGTTTTACTATACGCAATCAGGTGGAGCCAAGGCATATCTTCAACAATTTGCTCAGAAAGAACTTTAGGTAAATATCCAATTTCATCAACTGCAAGTTCTACCTTCTAAAAAACACTAGAATAGGAACATAATTCAGCCAAGTTCTTTGCTACTTTGTAACAAGGATGGCCTTTCCTTCTGTTTCCAATAACATGTTCCTCATTTCTAACTGAGATATCACCAAAATGACCTTTAACTGTCATATTTCTACCAAGTCATGTTCTGGATTACTTAGCTATTCTCTAAGAAAACTGAGACTTTCTTTCCAACTCTACTCTTTTCTTTCTGAGCTCTCACCAAAATTGCCCTTAATGGTTGGTTCACAGTAATGTGGGTTTTTTTCTAGTATGCATCTCAAAACTCTTCCATCCTCTTCCCAATACCCAGTTCCAAAGCCTCTTCCATGGCATTTTTTACAGTAATATCCCCACTTTTTGTCTTAGTTTCTGTCTTAGTTCATTCAGGCTGCTGTAACAAACATACAAACAAACAAAACAAAACAAAAACAAAAACATAGACTGGTTAAGGGGCATGGCCAAGATGGCAGACTAGAAATACCCTGAACTCAACTTCTCCCACAGGAACACCAAAATCACAACTACTCACAGAGCAACTATCTATGCGTACAACCCGAAGACTAGCAGAAAAGATTTTCCACAACTAAAGATAAAAAGAAGGAACCACAACAAGATGGGTAAGAGGGGCATAGACACAGTATAGTAAGGATTCACACCCCTGGGTCAGCAACCCACAAATGGGAAGATAATCACAATTGCAGAGGTCCTTTCCAAGAAGCAAGGGGTCTGAGCCCCACATTGGGCTCCTCATCCTGGGGGTGTTACACCAGGGAGATGAGCCCATAGGTTGTCTGGCTTGGAAACTAGTGGGGCTTATGTCTGAGAGAGCGAGAGGGCTATAGGAACAGAGATTTTGCTCTTAAAGAACATGTGCAAAATCTCACACATTCCAAGTCTCAGTGCAGAGGCAGTAGTCTGAAAGAAACCTAGGTCAGACCCACTTGCTGATCTTGGAGAGCCTCCCAGAGAGTTAGGAGGCAATTGGTATTCTGCCTGGGGACAGAGACATTGGCAGCAGCCATTTTTAAAAGCTTGTTCAACCACATGAACTCTAGTACTGACAAGTGCCATTTTGCTGTCCTCCTTCTAGCCTATTAGTGCTGGGGGCTTAACCACCTACCAGCAGACTGGCACCAGCACTGCAGCCCTCTGGCCCACAGAGCCAGCCACAAGGACCTGGCCCCATCACCGAGGAGGTGGACACCAGCCCTGTGGCTCTTTGGTCGCTCAACCTGTGCAACCAGGTACACAGGCACCTAGCCCCACCATCCAGCAGACCAGTAGCCACCACACAAGGCAAGGCCTTGCAGCCAACTGGGCCGGTGGTCAGCCCCACCTACCAGCACACCCACAGTAGTCAACCCTACCATAATGGAAGGGCCTACACAGGCCACACTATAAGGGCCTACACAGGCCACACAGGGGGCACCCTTAGAGCATACAGCTCTGGTGACCAGAGGAGAGGATGCTTCTGGGTCCCATAGGATGTCTCCTACATAAGGCCACTACTCCAAGATTTGGGAAACATTACCAACCTATCTAATGCATAGAAATAAACACAGAGAACTAGGCAAAATAAGGAGACAGAGAAATATGTTCCAAATGAAAAAACAAGGCAAAACCTCAGAAGAACTAAATGAAGTGGAGATAAGCAATCTAATAAGTAGAGAGTTCAAGGTATTAATCATAAAGGTGCTCACTGAGCTCAGGAGAAGAATGTATGAACATAAATTTAAAAAAGAAATATAAAGAAGCAGCAAACAGAGGTAAAAATACAATAACTGAAATAAAATGTACACTAGAAGGAATCAACAGATTAGATGACACAGAAGACCAAATCAGTCATCTGTAAGACAGAGTAGTGGTAATCATCCAAGCTGAACAGAAAAAAGAAAACAAAATGAAAAAAAATGAGTATACTTTATGAGACCTCTAGGACAATATCTAATATACTAATTTCCATATTATAGGGGTGCAAGAAGGAAAAGAGAGAAAGAAAAGGGCAGATAAATTATTTCAAGAAATAAGATATAAAAAAATTCCCTAATCTGGAAAATGAAACAGACATTCAGGTCCAGGAAGCACAGAGAGTTCCAAACAAGACAAACCCAAGAGGTCTAAACCAATACACATTACAATTAAAAAGGCAAAAATTAAAGATAAAGAGAGAATCCTAAAAACAGCAAGAGAAAAACAACATATTGAGTTACATATAAGGGGACTCCCAGAAGACAACTAGCTTACTTCTCAGCAGAAAGTTTTCTGGCCAGAAAGGAATGGAAATATATATTCAAAGTAATGAAAATAAATAACCTAGAGTCAAGAGTATACTACCAGACAAGGCTGTAATTCAGATTTGAAGGACAGATAAAGAGTTTTACAGACAAGCTAAAGATAAAAGAGTTCAGCATCACTAAATCAGTTCTACAAGAAATGTTAAAGGGACTTTTCTCAGCAGAAAACAAAAGGTCACAATGAGAAATATGAAAATTATGCAGAAAAAAATCTCATTGGTAAAGGCAAATATACAGTAAACATAGATCAACTGCTTATAAAGCTAGTAGGAAGGTTAAATGAAAAAAGTAGTGAAATCATCTATATCCACAATAAGTACTGATGGAATATGTAAAATAAAAAAATATAATATACAAGGTCAAAAACATTAAACATGGGTGGAGAGAGTAAAAATGCAGGGTTGTTAGAATATATTCAAACTTAAGAGATCACCAGGGGACCCTGAACCAAGATGGCGGAGTAGAACGACGTGCTCTCACTCCCTATTGCGAGAACACCAGAATCACAACTAACTGCTGAACAATCATCGACAGGAAGACACTGGAACTCACCAAAAAAGATACCCCACATCCAAAGACAAAGGAGAAGCCACAATGAGACGGTAGGAGGGGCGCAATCACAATAAAATCAAATCCCATAACTGCTGGGTGGGTGACCCACAAACTGGAGACCACTTATACCACAGAAGTCCACCCACTGAAGTGAAGGTGCTGAGCCCCACATCAGCCTTCCAAACCTGGGGGTCCGGCAACGGGAGGAGGAATTCCTAAAGAATCAAACTTTGAAGGCTAGCGGGATTTGATCGCAGGACTTCGACAGGACTGGGGGAAACAGAGACTCCACTCTTGGAGGGCACACACAAAGTAGTGTGTGCATCAGGACGCAGGGTAAGGAGCAGTGACCCCAGGGGAGACTGAATCAGACCTACCTGCTAGTGTTGGAGGGTCTCCTGCAGAGGTGGGGGGTGGCTGTGGCTCACCACGAGGACAAGGACACTGGCAGCAGAAGTTCCGGGAAGTACTCCTTGGCGTGAGCCCTCCCAGAGTCTGCCATTAGCCCCACCAAATAGCCCAGGTAGGCTCAACTGTTGGGTTGCCTCAGGCCAAACAACGAACAGGAAGGGAACCCAGCCCCATCCATCAGCAGTCAAGCGGATTACAGTTTTACTGAGCTCTGCCCACCAGAGCAACAGCCAGCTCTACCCACCACCAGTCCCTCCCATCAGGGAACTTGCACAAGCCTCTTAGATAGCCTCATCCACCAGAGGGCAGACAGCAGAAGCAAGAAAAACTAAAATCTTGTAGCCTGTGGAACAAAAAACACATTCACAGAAAGACTGACAAGATGGAAAGTCAGAGGGCTATGTACCAGATGAAGGAACAAGATAAAACCCCAGAAAAACAATTAAATGAACTGCAGATAGGCAACCTTCCAGAAAAAGAATTCACAATAACGATAGTGAAGATGATCCAGGACCTCGGAAAAAGAATGGAGGCAAAGATCAAGAAGACGCAAGAAATGTTTAACAAAGACCTAGAAGAATTAAAGAACAAACAAACAGAGATGAATAATACAATAACTGAAATGAAAACTAAACTAGAAGGAATCAATAGCAGAATAACTGAGGAAGAAGAACGGATAAGTGACCTGGAAGACAGAATGGTGGAATTCACTGCTGAGGAACAGAATAAAGAAAAAAGAATGAAAAGAAATGAAAACAGCCTAAGAGACCTCTGGGAAAACACTAAACGCAACAACATTTGCATTATAGGGGTCGCAGAAGGAGAAGAGAGAGAGAAAGGAACCGAGAAAATATTTGAAGAGATTATAGTTGAAAACTTCCCTAATATGGGAAAAGAAATAGCCACCCAAGTCCAGGAAGCACAGAGAGTCCCATACAGGATAAACCCAAGGAGAAACATGCCAAGACACACAGTAATCAAAGAGGCAAAAATTAAAGACAAAGAAAAAATATTGAAAGCAGCAAGGGAAAAATGACAAATACCAAATAAGGGAACTCCCATAAGGTTAACAGGTGATTTCTCAGCAGGAACTCTACAAGCCAGAAGGGAGTGGCATGATATACTTAAAGTGATGAAAGGGAAGAACCTACAACCAAGATTACTCTACATGGCAAGAGTCTCATTCAGATTCGATGGAGAAATCAAAAGCTTTACAGACAAACAAAAGCTAAGAGAATTCAGCACCACCAAACCAGCTCTACAACAAATGCTAAAGGAATTTCTCTAAGTGGGAAACACAAGAGGAGAAAAGGACTTACAAAAACAAACCCAAAACAATTAAGAAAATGGTCAAAGGAACATACATATCGATAATTACCCTAAACGTGAATGGATTAAATGCTCCAACCAAAAGACACAGGCTTGCTGAATGGATACAAAAACAAGACCCATGTATATGCTGTCTACAAGAGACCCACTTCAGGCCTAGGGACACATACAGACTGAAAGTGAGGGGATGGAAAAAGATATTCCATGCAAATGGAAATCAAAAGAAAGCTGGAGTAGCAATACTCATATCAGATAAAATAGACTTTAACATAAAGAATGTTACAAGAGACAAGGAAGGACACTACATAATGATCAAGGGATCAATCCAAGAAGAAGATATAACAATTATAAACATATACGCACCCAACATAGGAGCACCTCAATACATAAGGCAACTGCTAACAGCTATAAAAGAGGAAATTGACAGTAACACAATAATAGTGGAGGACTTTAACACCTCACTTACACCAATGGACAGATCATCCAAAATGAAAATAAATAAGGAAACAGAAGATTTAAATGACACAATAGACCAGATAGATTTAATTGATATTTATAGGACATTCCATCCAAAACCAGCAGATTACACTTTCTTCTCAAGTGCACACGGAACATTCTCCAGGATAGATCACATCTTGGGTCACAAATTAAGCTGCAGGAAATTTAAGAAAATTGAAATGATTTCAACAATCTTTGCTGACCACAACGCTATGAGAGTAGAAATGAATTACAGGGAAAAAGACGTAAAAAACACAAACACATGGAGGCTAAACAATATGTTACTAAATAACCAAGAGATCACTGAAGAAATCAAAGAGGAAATCAAAAAATACCTAGAGACACATGACAATGAAAACCCGACGATCCAAAACTTATGGGATGCAGTAAAAGCTGTTCTAAGAGGGAAGTTTATAGCTATACAAGCCTACCTCAAGAAACAAGAAAATTCTCAAATAAACAATCTACGCTTACACCTAAAAGAACTAGAGAAAGAAGAACAAAAAAACCCCAAAGTTAGCAGAAGGAAATAAATAATAAATATTAGAGCAGAAATAAATGAAATAGAAACAAAGAAAACAATAGCAAAGATCAATAAAACTAAAAGCTGGTTCTTTGGGAAGATAAACAAAAGTGATAAACCATTAGCCAGACTCACCCAGAAAAAGAGGGAGAGGACTCAAATCAATAAAATTAGAAATGAAAAAGGAGAAGTTACAACAGACACTGCAGAAATACAAAGCATCCTAAGAAACTACTACAAGCAACTCTATGCCAATCAAATGGACAACCTGGAAGAAATGGACAAATTCTTAGAAAGGTATAACCTTCCAAGACTGAACCAGGAAGAAAGAGAAAATATGAACAGACCAATCACAAGTAATGAAATGGAAACTGTGATTAAAAATCTTCCAACAAACAAAAGTCCAGGACCAGATGGCTTCACAGGTGAATTCTATCAAACATTTAGAGAAGAGCTAACACCCATCCTTCTCAAACTCTTCCAAAAAATTGCAGAGGAAGGAACACTCCCAAACTCATTCTATGAGGCCATCATCACCCTGATACCAAAATCAGACAAAGATACTACCAAAAAAGAAAATTACAGACCAATATCACTAATGAATATAGATGCAAAATTGCTCAACAAAATACTAGCAAACAGAATCCAACAACACATTAAAAGGATCACACACCATGATCAAGTGGGATTTATCCCAGGGATGCAAGGATTCTTCAATATACTCAAATCAATCAATGTGATACACCATATTAACAAATTGAAGAATAAAAACCAAATGATCATCTCAAAAGATGCAGAAAAAGCTTTTGACAAAATTCAACATCCATTTATGATAAAAACTCTCCAGAAAGTGGGCATAGAGGGAACCTACCTCAACATAATAAAGGCCATATATGACAAACCCACAGCAAACAGCATTGTCAATGGTGAAAAACTGAAAGCATTTCCTCTAGGATCAGGAACAAGACAAGCATGCCCACTCTCACCACTATTATTCAACATAGTTTTGGAAGTCCTAGCCACAGCAATCAGAGAAGAAAAAGAAATAAAAGGAATACAAATTGGAAAAGACAAAGTAAAACTGTCACTGTTTTCAGATGACATGATAGTATACACAGAGAATCCTAAAGATGCCACCAGAAAACTACTAGAGCTAATCAATGAATTTGGTAAAGTTGAAGGATACAAAAGTAATGCACAGAAATCTCTTGCATTCTTATACACTAATGATGAAAAATCTGAAAGAGAAATTAAGGAAACACTCCCATTTACCATTGCTACAAAAAGAACAAAATACCTAGGAATATACCTACCTAGGGAGACAAAAGACCTGTATGCAGAAAACTATAAGACACTGATGAAAGAAATTAAAGATAATACCAACAGATGGAGAGCTATACCATGTTCTTGGATTGGAAGAATCAATATTGTGAAAATGACTATACTACCCAAAGCAATCTACAGATTCAATGCAATCCCTATCAAATTACCAATGGCAATTTTTACAGAACTAGAACAAATCATCTTAAAATTTGTATGGAGACACAAAAGACCCCGAATAGCCAAAGCCGTCTTGAGGGAAAAAAACGGAGCTGGAGGAATCAGACTCCCTGACTTCAGACTATACTACAAAGCGACAGTAATCAAGATAATATGGTACTGGCACAAAAACAGAAACATAGATCAATGGAACAAAATGGGAACCCCAGAGATAAACCCACACACCTATGGTCCACCAATCTATGACAAAGGAGGCAAGGATACACAATGGAGAAAAGACAGTCTCTTCAATAAGTGGTGCTGGGAAAACTAGACAGCTACATGTAAAAGAATGAAATTTAGAACACTCCCTAACACCATACACAAAAATAAACTCAAAATGGATTAGAGACCTAAATGTAAGACCAGACACTATAAAACTCTTAGAGGGAAACATAGGAAGAACACTCTTTGACATAGATCACAGCAGGATCTTTTTTGATCCACCTCCTAGAGTAATGGAAATAAAAACAAAAATACACAAATGGGACCTAATGAAACTTCAAAGCTTTTGCACAGCAAAGGAAACCATAAACAAGACGAAAAGACAACCCTCAGAATGGGACAAAATATTTGCAAACGAATCAATGGACAAAGGATTAATCTCCAAACTATATAAACAGCTCATGCAGCTCAATATTTAAAAAACAAACAACCCAATCCAAAAATGGGCAGAAGCCCTAAATAGACATTTCTCCAAAGAAGACATACAGATGGCCAAGAAGCACATGAAAAGCTGCTCAACATCACTAATTATTAGAGAAATGCAAATCAAAACTACAATGAGGTATCACCTCACACCAGTTAGAATGGGCATCATCACAAAATCTACAAACAACAAATGCTGGAGAGGGTGTGGAGAAAATGGAACTCTCTTGCACTGTTGGTGGGGATGTAAGTTGATACAGCCACTATGGAGAACATTATGGAGGTTCCTTAAAAAACTAAAAATTGAATTACTATATGATCCAGCAATCCCACTACTGGGCATATACCCAGAGAAAACCATAATTCAAAAAGACACATGCACCCCAATGTTCATTGCAGCACTATTTACAATAGCCAGGACATGGAAGCAACCTAGATGCCCATTAACAGACGAATGGATAAAGAAGGTGTGGTACATATATACAATGGAATATTACTCAGCCATAAAAAAGAACAAAGTTGGGTCATTTGTTGAGACGTGGATAGATCTAGAGACTGTCCTAAAGAGTGAAGTAAGTCAACAAGAGAAAAACAAATATCGTATATTAACACATATATGTAGAACCTAGAAAAATGGTACACGTGAACCAGTTTGCAGGGCAGAAATTGAGACACAGATGTAGAGAACAAACGTATGGACACCAAGGGAGGAAAGCAGCAGGGAGCCGGTGGTGGTGTGATGAATTGGGAGATTGGGATTGACATGTATACACTGATGTGTATAAAATTGATGACTAGTAAGAACCTTCTGTATAAAAAAATAAATAAAATTGAATTAAAAAAAAAGAGATCACCAACTTTATCTATCAATCTACCTATGTAGTTTGTTATATATGTCCCTCATGGTAACCACAAACCAAAAATCTATAATAGATACACACACAAAAAAAGTGAAAGGTATCCAAACGTAACATTATTGTGATAATCAATATATCACTAAGGAAAAGAGCAAAAGAAGAGAGGAACTAAAGAACTACAAAAACAATGAGCAAACACTCAACAAAATGGCAATAGATACATACCTAGCAATAACTGCCTTAAATGTAAAGGGACTAAATGCTCCAATCAGAGGACAGAATAGATGAGTGGATAAAAAAACAAGACTCATATATATACTGCCTGCAATAGACACACTTCAGATCTAAAGACACATGTAGACTAAAAGTGAGGGAATGGAAAAAGATATTTCATGCAAATGAAAAAAAAGATATCTTGAGTAGCAATACTTATACTGGATAAAATAAACTTTAAAACAAAGACTGTAACAAGAGACAAAGAAGGACATTATATAATGTTGAAGGGATCAATCAAACAAGATGATGTAACAATTGTAAATATATGTGCACCCAACACCTGAGAGCACCTAAATTCATAAAGCAAATATTAACAAACAAAAAGAGAGAAACTGACAGTAATAGGATAACAGTAGAGGACTTTAATACCTCACTTACAACAAAGGGCATATTTTCTAGACAGAAAATCGATAAGGAAACACTGGCCTTAAATGACAATTCAAATACAACAGAATTCATATTTTTTTCAAGTGCACACAGAATATTCTCCAGGCGAGATCATATGGTAAGCTATAAAAAAGTATAAATAAATTTAAAAGATTGAAATCACATCAAGCATCTTTTCTGATCACAATGGTATGAGATTATAAATCAACTACAAGAAAAAATTACAAAAAACATGGGGCCTAAACAACATGCTACTAAACAATCAATGGGCCACTAAAGAAATAAAAATGTACATTATAAAATATCTGGAGACAAATGAAAATGAAAATGCAATGATCTAAAACCTATTGGCTGCAGCAAAAGCAGTTATAAGAAGGAAGTTTATAGCCACACAAGGCTACTTCATGAACAAGAAAAATCTCAAGTAAACAATCTAACCTTACACCTAAAGGAACTAGAAAAAGGAGAACAAACAAAACATAAAGTTATAATAATAATAATAATAATAAAGATAAAGGAAACAAATAACTGGTTCTTTGAAAAGATAAATAAAACTGACAAAACTTTTAGCCAGACTTATCAAGCAAAAAAGAGGACCCATATAAAAAAAAAATCGGAAATGAAAAAGGAGAAGTTAGAACCAACACTACAGAAATGCAAAGGCTCATAAGAGATTACTACAGTTATATGCTAATAAAGAGAAATAACCTAGAAGAAATGGATAAATTCCTAGAAACATACCATCTCCCAAGACTGAATCAGGAAGAAATGGAAAATATGCACAGACCAATTACCAGTGATAAAACTGAATCAGTAATAAAAATTATCTGAACAAACAAAAGTCCAGGACCAGATGGCTTCTCAGGTGAATTCTACCAAACATTTAAAAAAGTTAATGTGTGTCCTTTTCAAACTATTCAAAAAAGTTTAAGAGGAAGAAACACTTCCAAACTCATCCTCTGAGGCCAGCACCACCTTGATGCCAAAACCAGACAAATACACCACATAAAAGAAAATTACAGGACAATATCCTTGATGAACACAGATGCAGGGAACCTCAACACAATATTAGCAAACTGAATTCAACAATACATTAAAAGGATCAGAACCATGATCAAGTGGGATTTATCCCAGGGATGCAAGCATCATTCAATATCTGCAAATCAATCAATGAGATACACCATATTAACAAATTCAAGAATAAAAGTCATATGATCATCTCAATAAGTGCAAAAAAAGCTTTTGATAATTTCAACATCCATTTATGATAAAAATGCTCAACAAAATGAGTATAGAGGGAACATACTCCAACATAATAAAGACCATGTATGACAAATCCACAGCCCACACCATACTCAATGGTGAAAAGCTGACAGTATTTCCTCTAAGATTAGGAATAAGACAAGGATGCTCAATCTCACCACTTTTATTCAGTATGGTATTGGATGTCCTAGCTACAGCAATCAGAAAACAGAAAGAAATAAAAGACAAACAAATTGGAAAGGAAGAAGTAAAACTGTCACTGTTTGCAGATGCCATGATACTATCTATACAAAACACTAAAGATACCACCAATAAAACTATTAGAATTTTTAAATAAATTCAGTAAAGTTGTAGGATACAAAGTTAATATACAGAACCCTGTTGCTTTTTTATACACTAATAATGAACTATCAGAAAAAAATTATGAAAACAACCCCATTTACAACTGCATCAAAAAGAATAAAATACCTAGAAATAAACCTAACCAAGTAGGTAAAAGACTTGTACTCTGAAAACTGTAAGACATTGATGAAAGAAACTGAAGATAACACAAAAATGGAAAGATATACCGTACTCATGTATTGGAAGAATCAAAATTGTTAAAACAACCATACTGCCCAAGGCAATCTACAGATTCAATGTAATCCTATCAAAATACCAATGGCATTTTTCACAGAACTAGAATAGGGAATTCCAAAATTTGTATGGCAGAAAAGACCCCAAATATCCAAAACAATCTTGAAAAAGAAGAACAAAGCTGGAGGTATCACACTCACTAATTTCAAACTATACTACAATGCTACAGTAATGAAAACTGTATATTACTGGAACAAAGACAGTCACATAGATGGATGGAACAGAATCGAGAGCACAGAAATAAACCCATGCTTAAATGGACAGTCATAAAGGAGGTAAGAATATATAATGGGGAAGGGACAGTCACTTTAATAAATGGTGTTGGGATAACTGAATAGCTACATGAAAAAGCATCAGACTGAAATACTTTCTCACACCATATACAAAAATGAACTCAAAATGAATTAACAACCTAAATGTAAGACCTGACAGCATAAAACTCCTAGAAGAAAATACAGGCAGTCTGCTCTTAGACATCAGCTTAAGCAATATTTTTTTGGATCTGCCTCCTCAGCAAGAGAAATAAAAGCAAAAATAAACAAATTAAACTACATTAAACTAAAAAGCTTTTGTTCAGAAAAGGAAACTGTCAAAAACATAAAGGCCACCACCAGAATGGGAGATATTTGCAAATGACATATCTGATAAGGGGTTAATAACCAAAATATAAAAAGAACTCATACAACTCAACATAAAAAAACAAACAGCCTGATTAAAAATTGGGCTGAGAACCCGAATATACATTGTTCCAAAGAAGACATACAGGTGGCCAACAAGGATACGAAAAGATGCTCAGGGATATGCAAATCAAAACCACAATGAGATTTCACTTCACACCTATCAGAATGGCTATCATCAAAAAGACAATAGATAACAAGGTTGGCAAGGATTTAGAGAAAAGGAAACCCTCTTGCACTTGGTGGGATTTTAAATTGGTGTAGCCACTATGGAGACAGTATGGAGTTTCCTCAAAAAATTAAAAATAGAACCACCATATGATTACCCAAAGAAAACAAAATCATTAATTTGAAAAGATGTATGTTCATTACAACATTATTTACAATAGGCAAGATATGGAAGCAACCTAAGTGTCTACAGATGGATGAATGGATAAAAATGTACTGCATATATATATATATACACACACATACACATACACTTATATATATACATATATGTATATATACAAATATATATACACACATATATGTATATATGTACACACATATATAAACACACACACAATGGAATGTTACTCAGCCATCAAAAAATGAAGTTTTGCCATTTGCAATAGCATTGATGGATCTAGAGATCCATGAAATTGATAAAAGACAAATGGTATGCCAGATAAGTAAAATGCCAGAGAAAGTCAAATATCATACGAACTCAATTGTATATAGAATCTAAAAAATGAAACAAACAAACAAAACAAAATGAAAACAGTCATCTTATAGATAGATACAAAGAACAAATGGGTGGTTGCCAGAGGGAAGGGGTGTGAAGGTAGGTGAAATTAGGTGAAGTGAATTAATAGGTACAAACCTCTAATTACAAAATGAATAAGCCATGGGGATGTAATATACAGCATAAGGAATATGGCCAAGAATAACATAACTTTGTATGGGGACAGATGGTTACTATACTTATCATGGTGATCATTTTATAATATATGTGCATGTCAAATCATTGTGTATTATATCTGAAACTAACATAATATTGTACTTCAACTGTATTTCAATAATTTTTTAAAATACCATGCACTGGGTGGATTAAGCAACAAACATTTATTTCTGACAGTTCTGGAGGCTGGGAAGTCCAAGGTTAAGGTTCCAGCAGATTCAGTGTCTGGTGAGGGCACCTTTCTTGGTTTACAGATGGCCATTTTCTCACTGTAACTGCAAATAGTGGAAGGAGTAAGGGAGCTCTCTAGGGCCTCTTCTATAAGGGCACTAATCTCATTCATGAGGGAACTAGTCACCTCCCAAAGATATCACCTCCAAATATCATTACAGGGGGTTTAGGTTTCAACATATGAATTTTGAAGGGACACAAACATTCAGTCTACAGCAGTAGGCTTAAGCAAGCTAGACTTTCTAAATATCAGTTTTCTTCTTGTTTATTGATGATAATTTTACACCCACCTCATAGAATAGTTTTAAATATTATACAATATATTTAAAATATGGTGTAATGTGATATGTGTAATATAATATACTTAATGTATAATAGCATTATGTGACGTAAAATATATTTATTTAGAAGTAGCTAATGACATAAAGTGCCTTTTATATCAAAACAACTTAATGATTCATTGTGTAATTAGTCATTTCATTAAATATTTTATTGATGAATAATTTAGTAATTCTTTAATACTATTATTATTAGCATTGTATCACTGTGGATTTTATGGCTTTCCCTCTTCTCTAGGAAACAGCCTTAGAGTTACTTAGTCCAGTCTCCTGGTTTTAAAACATGACTACTGAAGAGGTTTTATTGTACTCAGATTTGACACTGTCAATAATAGCAGCACACAAAGCGGCCAATTATTTCATCTGTCAATCCTTTTGTTTCTGCTTTACAGCAATAAACATTCTCACATGAACCTCCCATACCATCTTGGGTTGGTTGAATCTGAAAGGGGTACTTTACCAAAGCTGGTCCAATTACATTCTATCTAGTATTTGGAATATGTATGAGTTAGAGCAACCGGACAAGTCAGCTGATTGCTTTACCTGAGAAGCCCCAGAGAGCTGGATGTGAGGTGGTACACCTATACTGAAAGAGAAAGAACTAATCTGCAAAATGAGAAGGAGAGAGAGAAAGAGAGGGAAGGAGGAAAGGAAAGAGGGAAAGAGAAGAAAAAGGAGGGAAAGAGAGAGGAGCTATGTTGACAAGGAAGTGTAAGAGGAAACTGGGCTGTGTAGCGGTGGAAAAATGTTTCCCTTCTTCCCTTCATGGCACCTCATAGGGTGCCAGGAGGTAGTATATTATTTCTGTAGTTGGAACATGTCAACATGCAAGATTAAAGTACTGCCAAATGGCAAAAATTTCAAATGCTAGAAAAATCTGAGTAAGTAAGGTTGTAATAACAGAAAATCAGGAAATGCAATTGTGATGACTTCTGACATGTATTTTGTTCAAAAACACTGTTTATTGGCCAATGAAATTCTTAAATTAAGGTATTCAAATCTGAAAAGATATTACAGTATTGAAACTTATTTTCAGATGCACAGTACATAATAATACACAATGATATTATTTGTGAATTTGTACTCTGTTTACTCTAATATCACTGCTTCCAACAAGATTTCACCTTTCCCTTAACTGGATATTTCCTCCTTTGTACCTGTTCTTTTAATCCATTATTATTAGTTAACCATAGTGTGTTATAATTATGTTTAATATGTTTTCTAGGCTTTTGAAACTATGAGTTTTTGAAGACGAGAGCCATGACTCATTTGTCTTTTTATTCTTAATACTTAGAATAATATGTTCTCAATACATATTTTTAAAGATAAAGTGATTTTTTCCCTATTAGAACCAAAAATTTTGATAATGTGATTAAAAAATATGAATTATCTTGCTGTGAATAAGCACACACAATACTGTGCCCAGCTAATGACAAAAGCATATTCAGAATATATTGTGGTTCATGTGCATGAAAATTTGGAATGCCTTCATTTAACATTTTTCTCAAAATGGCTTTCACACTTTATAGCTCCTAAGCAAAGAAATATAATTTCTGTGTACCCTTACAAGTTTGTTTCCAGGAATAGCTACAAATATTTTTCTTTATATAGGTTGTGTGCCCATCTGTAGTACATGTGTGCATGTGGGTATGTTCAGAGTGAGACAGCACAGATTTTAAGTAATATTAATCTCAATGTCACAGATTTTGTTTTTCTTGTCTCTCTCTCATTTGCTGTTTCCTATAACTTCATTTTCTTCTTTTTTCTACTTTCAAGAGAATATTCTGCCAGCTGGAACAATGGTCAGAATCCTAGAGATTACTCTAAAAGGTTCTTAAACCTAGGAGTATATTTAACCAAGGAGGTGAAAGAACTGTACACTGAAAACTATAAGACACTGTTGAAAGAAACTGAAGAAGACACAAGTAAATGCAAACATATTCCATGCTCATGGATTGGAAGAATTAACATTATCAAAATGTCCACATTACCTAAAACAATCTACAGATTCAATGCAATCCGTATCAAATTACAAGGACTTTTTTCACAGAAATAGGACCAAAAATATCTAAAATTTATATGGAACTGCAAAAGACATCAAATAGCCAAAGCAATTCTGAGAAAAAATAACAAAGTTGGAGGTATCACATGCCCTGATTTCAAACTATATTACAAAGCCATAGTAGTCCAAACAGCATGGTATTGGCAGAAAAACAGACACACAGATCAATGGAACAGAATTGAGATCCCAGAAATAAACCCATACATATGTAGACAATTTATGACAAAGGATCAAAGAACATACAGTGAAGAAAGGACAGTCTCTTCAATAAATGGTGCTGGGAAAACTGGACAGCCACATGCAAAAAAATGAAACTAAATTACTATCTTACACCATACACAAAAATTAACTCAAAGTGTATTGAAGACTTGAATGTAAGATCTGAAACCATAAAACTCCTAGAAGAAAACACAGGCGGTATACACTCTTTGACATAGGTCTTAGCAAAAATTTTCTAGCTATGTCTTCTCAGGCAAGGAAAACAAAAGCAAAAATAAACAAATGGGATTACATCAAACTAAAAAGCTTCTTCACAGCAAAGGAAACCATTAATAAAATAAAAATACAACCTACCAAATGGGAGAAGATATTTGCAAATGATATACCTGATAAGGGGATAATACAAAATATATAAAATATAAAATATATGAAATACATAAAAATAACTAATACAACTCAACAACAAAAAATAAACAACCCGATTAAAAAATGGCCAGAGGACCTGATAAACATTTTTCCAAAGAAGACATACAGATGGCCAACAGAC
Organism: Balaenoptera borealis; assembly: GCF_965194805.1. Classification (NCBI taxonomy): domain Eukaryota; kingdom Metazoa; phylum Chordata; class Mammalia; order Artiodactyla; family Balaenopteridae; genus Balaenoptera; species Balaenoptera borealis. Next base: position 57,217,684 of record NC_138862.1, on the reverse strand, counting down.
AAGTGAAAAGGTGCTTAACATCAGGGAAATGCAAATGAAAACCACAATGAGATATCACTTCACACCTGTCAGAATGGCATCAAATAACAAGTGTTGGTGAAAATTTGAAGAAAAGGGAATCCTAGCACACTGTTAGTGGAAATGTAATTTGGTGCAGCCACTATGGAAGACAGTATGAAGATTCCTAAAAAAATTAAGGATATAACTACCATATGATCCACCTATCCCACTTCTGGGTATTTAAACACTAATTTGAAAGGATGTCTGCACCCCCATATTCACTGCAGCATTATTTACAATAGCCAAGATATGGAAACAACCTAAGTGCCCATCAAGGGATGAATGGATAAAGAAGATGTGGTATACATATTATAAATATGGAATACTACAGAGCTATAAAATAAGATGAAATCTTGCCATTTGTGACAACATGGATAGAACATGAGGGTATCATGCTAAGTGAAATAAATCAAAGAGAAAGAGACAAATACCATATGATTTCATTCATATGTGGAATATAAACACTAGTAAACAAACAAAAAAACTAAATAAATGAATAAAACAAACTAAACGAAATCAAACATGTAGATACAGAGAACAGAGAAGTAGTTACCAAAGAAGGAGAGGTTGCAGGGAGCATGAAATGGGTAAAGGGGATGAACTATATGGTGATGGATGAAAACTAAAGTTTTGGTGGTGAGCACACTGTAGGGTATACAGAAGTAGAAATATAATGTTGTATATATGAAACTTATATAATGTTATAAATCAATGTAACCTCAATAAAAAAATAATTAATACTCTAAAAAAGATAAAAAAGAAATAAAAGGTTTAAAACCTTTATCACATTTAAAAGTTTTACAATATATAATAATGAAATGATGTTATGACTTCCAGAGGAAATAAAATAATTTAATAGAACGCATATATATGAATGTAGCATATAATAAGGGCTATCACAAACCAACAGGAAAATAAAGGATTGTTCAGTAAATTTTAAAGTATTCATTATTTGTGGAAAAAATCAACTTAAATTTAGATTCCCATCTCATATCATTTATATATTCCAAGTATATAAAAAAATAAAGAAAACATTAAGAACTAGAATTATGGGAGAACATTTGTTATTGAAATAGAAGTGTTACTTTGTAATCTTTGAAGCAAAGGAAGAAATCATTAAATAAATTGATGATCTGACCATATACAAACTTCTGATTTCTGCACAATAAAAACATTATGGATAAAATGGAAAGGTAAATAACAAAATTGGCAAATTATTTGCAAAAAAACCTATTACAGAAAAATTATTGATCACTGTAACCTAAAAAGAGAATGTACTAGCTGTGCAGTCTTCAGCAGATGTCCTCACCTTATCTCTCTTCAGTTTCCTAACACATAAAATGGAAATATTAAGTAAGACTGTTTATTTACTGGCCTGTTGTTGGGAGCATATTAGGTAACTCATATAAAGCTTTTAAATGGTGTCTGGCATATAGCTAGTGATTCACAGAATTTAAACTGTTGCTGTTGTTATTATTAGATTAAAATTCTGAGGAAAAAAAAGCATACATACTATTTACCCAAGAAAATATTAAAAATGGTTAAAAGGGGTATAAAAATTATAATTTCAAGATATCACTTTATCACATTAGCAAAGATGAAAAATGGTACCATTCAATGAGGGAATAAATATAATTAAAGTCACTTCACATACTGCTAGTTATAAGTTTATATGTCTTTCTAGTAAGAAATTTGGCATCATGTATTTAGAATTTTTAAATCATTTGCTTTTTTAATAAAATAACCCTTTTAGGAATATATCCTGAAGAAATAGATACTTGGACAAATATGGATACATATATATATATGTGTGTGTCTATGTTTTTCACAATATTATTTAGTGTTTGATAAGTTTATTGAGGTATTCAATGTTATTTACAATATCAAAGATTTAGAAATAATTAACAAGTCCAAAAATAGGTGACTGGTTACATAAAGCTAACAGATTATGCAACCATTGAGGGTAAGATTTTTATAGATATTATATGGTATGGGGAAATGTTTGCTAGAAATAGTTTCTTTTTTTTTAAGGTCAACATATTCCTGTATGCATATCAGAAAAAAAGGCTACAAAGATCACATAAAAATATGCAAAGAAATATAAAAATACTTTAAATTATTAACAGTAGTTAACTGCATGATGGGAATATGTTTTTATTATTTTATTTTACCTTTCTTTTGCTTCCAACCTCATTAGATAACTGTAACTGCTAATTTTAAAAAAAATCTAGGAAATAAAATATTGAGGCTGTATTACATAATAAAGAATGAGGACATGACTTTTGCAGATCTGACTGTGATTCCTGGCACTGTCACTTACACTGCACGACTTTGGTCACATTACTTAACTTCTAAAGCCTCAATTTTCTCATTTCAAAGTAAAGATAGTAATATCGCAGTTGCCATGTAAGGATTACATAGGCTAATAATACAGAGCTTGGTGAATAGAATGCACTCGATAATTGCTAGCTACAACTACAATTGTACAATTATTACAGTTATTTTGTAGTCTCCAAAGCAAACACCAAGGTGATCCATTCCCTTCCTTTTACAGTATTTTGATGACCCAGCATACTCATTGTGAGCTCCAGGGTGTGGGAGGACTGCCCTGGAGGACTCTTGTCAAGATCACCATTTCCAAAATGCATATGGTTATCACAATTGCTTGGAAACTGTAAAAATACAGAAAGCTGCCTCTGTCCTCAACCCGTACTGAGTAAGTTCTGATTAAGTTTGTCCAGTACAGTGTCTGTGTATTTATATATTTACAAAGTTCCCCAGGTAATTCCATGAGATTAGAACCAGTAGTATAGATCCATCAAACACTGAGTAGAGGTTGCTAGTTTAAAATATAGACCTATTTTCAGTATCATGCAGAATGCTGGAATGTCAAGCTAAAGAAATGTGGGCTGGAAGATTTTAATTCCCTGAACATTTAACCTGATGATTCTCCCTCACAGTACAGGCCAGCGGCAAGAAGTTCTGCCCTAGGCATGGTGGCTTCAGGTAGCACAAATAATTTATGAAAATGGATATCTAATTGAGGCAGTTTGTTCCTCAGATTGTTCTGGTCCAAAAAGTATGATTATATATGTAATGGGGCCAGGAAGGCTGTGAAAGTATGGGGTGACAGAGATTGGCAAGCAGGGTTGGTGGGGAAGAATGATGCTTCTTCCTCCATGGCGCTCTCTTCCTCTAGATGTTGACAAGGGCTCCAACTTTAACCGAACTTCGCTCAGGGTCCTCTGAGCACTTTTTTCAATTAGGCCTTGTCCTTGGCCCCATCTTTGGTCTGCTGAACCTAATTTTCATAAAGGATCCTGCTAATCCAGTTTAGAGACACTACCTCAACCCTTGATATCCAATCAAGTTCCTCTTTCTCCCCACACCTGATACCTAACCAAGTTCTCAGTAATTATCATCCATTTCTTCACCTGCTTACGGGCATTTATAAATCCCACCTGACCCTCTTATACTCAAGGTTGAGTTCAATTGTCCTCTCCTATTGCAACAGCCTTGAATGAAGTCTTCCTTGCCTGTTTAACTCTGTCCTGTGCAATTTTTCTTTGACAATATCCAGGGTGCTGCTTTCCATCACAGAGCTTTTCCATGTTCTGGCAAATCAAAAGTAAGCTTCGTACCCAAGGTAAGTCAGTAAGATATAAGGAGAGTCAAATGGTTTCACTGTTCCTGGAAAGTCTAAAGGAAGCACCCTGGTTGCTGCCTAGAAAAGTCTTCTCTGCCAATGGAGAGTAAATGTATATTTAATATTTGGCACAGGTGAAGTTTGGTGTCCAATCACTATAGCCTAGGAGTTCCGCAAGGCTGAGAATTTAACTCCCAGATGTGGCTAATGAAGTGGCTGCTAGTGGATAGTGGCTGGAGCACCCTGAATGTTGACTCTTTCTGATACACTTGGTACCTCCTTCACATCTGGTCCCTCATCCTGGGACAGTCCTGTCAGTTTTCACATTTCCTTTCTCACAATCCTTCCAAATCTAGGATGTCTCTGTACTCCAGAGTGAGAATCTTTTCTCTCTTTCCATATATTCTCTGACAGTAACTGTCTATGTGCATGACTGCTTCCCATTTCACTGCAGTCTTAGAATTTTAAATTCAAGAGCAACAGTACTTTACTTTTTTCCCACTCTCTCTGTATTTTTACTGTATCATGTTGACATTGAACATGGACACATACCAGAGTTCAATGAGCCAACAATATAATAGGAAAAAAATTACCTCAGTTAAAATTCAAAAATGCCAGTCTACTATGTATGTAAAACAAGCAATGTAAAAACAGAGATAAAGTACTTATCTCAAAAAATCAATCTTGAAAATTACATACTCTCCCATTTAGAATTCATCCTATCCATTTGCTTTGAAAACTCCAATGGCTTATCACATACTCAAAAACATCTGACCTTCAAGTACTTCTGACTTCATTTATTTTTAGGTGCCAGAATCCATCTGGATTTAATCCCAGCTCCTCTCCACTCTGAGACTCTCCAAGAATATCTTCATTAGGTTACACATTCCAAGGATACATCAGTATCATCCAGATTAAGGGCAGATGAATCAACATTGAATTTAGCCCAGCTAGCTCCATCCATCATGATTACCTCCATTTAAAGATTATACATGTACATTTCTCAGCAGAAAGTCTCTGACAAAATGTGATAACATATTAAAAAGTAAAAAAAAAATTAAATTCAAGACTAGTGAGACTCATCATACAAAGCATGTTATTTCTATATTTATTATAGTTCCTGAGCCCCTCTAACAGTAATAAAAAGGATATATAATTACTACATATTGTAACTACCTCTAACTAGGTATTAAGTATTGATATGTTATATTCCAGAATTCCTATTTCAGAAATAGGTCTCTCTGTCCTAATATGTGTCTCTAAAAATTATTTTTCATAAATATTTTTATTTAGAAAAATCTGTGTTCAGATTACTCAAAGAATATACTTAGGCTGCCATAACATCACAAAACATATAGATGTCAGCTCTTCTAATACACCTAAGGACATTTTATAACACAAAAAATGTTTTATCTGTTAAAAGATTTTTAGAGTATAGAGGAATCCAGTGTTGTTTTTTGTAAAAATGATTGTTAGAGAAAATATTCACTGAATGATATTGTAATTATCTGTTCCTTATACTGATATTCATTTGGGGTATGCATTTGCTGAATAAACACTTTAGTGGCTCCTATATATGCCAGGCATTATGCTAAATGCTCAAAGGTGAATAGTGAGGTCTTTGCTCTATTCAAGCACATCAATAAAGTGTCTTTCAGTGCACACAGCCAACAAGATCTGTGTGCTTCAGGCCATTCTGGATGCTTGTGAAGGAGGCTGCACAGCTTTGAAAGTCAGAATGGTGACAGTGCTTCTGACATTCTTCCATCACTAAAATCCTATGATTGTCTCATTCTTATTATTTCATTTATTTCCAAAGCCATTTAGTTTTTTGGGGCTCTTACTCTTCTCTGAAGGGTGAGGCTCATGACAGTATAAAATCTCTCTGGAAGATTCCACAATGGCTCTGTGAAGGCTATGTGGATAAAGTTCATATACTATTTTCGGTTTCTGGAGAGAATTACTTCTGACATCAAGCTTCAAATGCTTACCTATTTTTCCATATGATAAATCGGTCTGATATTATTTACTTTCTGCTTCTAATATAGCACCTATTATACTGAAGGATAAGGAAAATCTCTGACTGGACAAAAAAAAGAAAATCTAACTTAAATATCAACTCTCTTTTTAATCAATTTACAAATCACATTTGTATTTTCATCTTCATGGCTGGAACTTTTTTCTTCATCTATAAAATAGAGGGCTTCACAAAAGAAAACTCTAATAACACTTTTTGCTTTTCTAAAGAATGGTTTTTATTTTCAGTAATGGGATAAATGAAAGGAAAAATACATAGCAATATGGTTGTAAAAAATTTTGTCACTGAGTATCTTACAATTTTAAGAAGGCCCTGTTCTTTGGCAAATTGAGATGATAATCTCAAAAAATAATTCTAGTTTTGAGAAGAACCTGTTCTTTCATGATCTTAGAATTAAATAAATTTTCTTAAGAATGGTTATGAAGTTATATATGCTAACATAGTCCTCACACTTAGAATAATTATAATAAATAATGAAAAATTTTGTGTAAAAATGGTATACCCTGTTCTAAATACATTAAAATATGATGTATTTCAGTATTATGAATTAAAATGGTATAAAATTTCCAATGATTTTTTAAAAACGTAAAAATGTTATGTCTAAGCAGCTATGGCAGTGATTTTGAAATGTTCATTCTGCAACATAATTAGCAATAAAGTACACACACACACACACACAAAGTTCTAAGAAAGAGATTTCTCCCTGACAGTCCAACAATTACAACACCATATAAGTATGGTAGTTTTGTGCATTTAAGTACATGACATGAAACTTGTAAATAATTAACAAATTATTTTGTAGAGGCTGTGAAATGCATATATGATTATTATTTTAAAATAACACTTACTTCAGCATAGAAATATTAATAGTTAAGTCATTTCTGACTAAAACTACCCTAAGTATTACTGATGGGTGGGTCACTCTGCCCTGGAAGGAACACTATTACATTATTCTCAGATCATGTAATTTGGTTTGAAAATGTACTGTAATTTTACCAGCAACTTTAATGAGGTAATAGAAGGTGTATGTGTCAAATTTGCAAATTCCACAAACATAATAGGAACAAAAATCAAGGTTTAAAAAGTTCTTTACATCCTGGAAGAATGGAAAATACATATACATAGCCTGAAAATACATACATATAACAAAGTTACATGTGAATTTTTAGATGTGGTGGTTCAAAAAATCAGATAAATAAGAGTATACATCTTTTGATATACACTTTAAAAGATAATTTTATTCTTATAAACTTTAAATTAAAACAATCATATTCCATTAACACAAATTCAGTACCCAGGACAGGAAAGGAAAATACTACTCTACCATGTGTAAATAAGTGTATTTTAAGTGACCTGCTTAAAAACTGTATTTCTAAGATATTAGATAAATAAACAATGATATATCCACACAGTGGTATACTATGCAGATGTAACAAAGAATAAGAAATATCTCTATAATTATGTTATATCTTATAAGATCCAAGATATATTACTAAATTGAAAAAAGAAATATTGAGGAAAGTATGTATGGTATACTGTCATTTATTGGATAAACAGGGACACATATATCTATTCATTTATTTACATTAAAAAGAAACGGAAGGATAAGCCAAAAAGTTTTAAAGACTGATATTCAGGACTTCCCTGGTAGTGCAGTGGTTAAGAATCCACCTGCCAATGCAGTGGACACAGGTTCAACCCCTGATCGAGGAAGATCCCACATGCTGCGGAGCAACTAGGCCTGTGTGCCACAACTACTGAGCCTGCGCCCTAGAGCCCATGAGCCACAACTACTGAGTCTGCCCACAACTACAGAGGCCCGTATGCTTTAGCGTCTGTGTGCCACAACTACTGAGCCCACATGCTGTAACTACCAAAGCCTGTGCACCTAGAGCCTACGCACCACAACAATGAGTAGCCCCCGCTTGAGACAACTAGAGAAAGCCCGAACCCAGCAATGAAGACCCAATGCAGCTAAAAAAAAAAAAAGACTGATATTCATAAAAGAGGCAACTTGATAGAGGAGGCCCATGTAGAAATTAAATTTCTTGGAATATGCATTACTTTAGAGATTTGATTTTTGGAAATTCTAAATATTTATATCATCACAAAACAAAATTATGTTTTTAAAAGAAAGAAATCTCCAAAAGTTGAAATAAAACAAATGCACTTTATATCTAGTTGGTGGCATACCAGTACAGAGGATCTATTCCAAGTGGTTTAAGAGAACATGGTAATTTGACTGCATATCCTCAGTGGATTATAGCATAAAGACAGAAAAAACTTCAGAGCCATGTAGGAGAGCGCAGTAAAAGGGATGCAGAGGGCAAAGCGGAGAGATTCCCGCACAGAGGATCGGTGCCAACCAGCACTCACCAGCCCGAGAGGCTTGTCTGCTCACCTGCCGGGACGGGTGGGGGCTGGGAGCTGAGGCTCTGGCTTCCGAGGTCAGATCCCAGGGAGAGGACTGGGGTTGGCTGTGTGAACACAGCCTGAAGGGGGCTAGTGAGCCACAGCTAGCTGGGAGGGAGCCGGGGAAAAAGTCTGGACCTGCCTAAGAGGCAAGAGACCATTGTTTCGGGGTGCACAAGGAGAGGGGATTCAGAGCCCTGCCTAAATGAGCTCCAGAGAAGGGCGCGAGCCGCGGCTATCAGCGCGGACACCAGAAACGGGAATGAAACGCTAAGGCTGCTGCCACAGCCACCAAGAAGCCTGTGTGCGAGCACAGGTCACTCTCCACACCGCCCCTCGCAGGAGCCTGTGGAGCTCCCCCTGCCAGGCTCCTGTGATCCAGGGACAATTTCCCCGGGAGAACACACGGGGCGCCTCAGGCTGTTGCAATGTCACGCCGGTCTCTGTCGCCACAGGCTCGCCCCGCATCCGTACCCCTCCCTCCCACCAGCCTGAGTGAGCCAGAGCCCCCTGATCAGCTGCTCCTTTAACCCCGTCCTGTCTGAGCAAAGAACAGACGCCCTCAGGCGACCTACACGCAGAGGCGGGGCCAAATCCAAAGCTGCACCCCAGGAGCTGTGCGAACAAAGAAGAGAAAGGGAAATCTCTCCCAGCAGACTCAGGAGTAGCGGATTAAATCTCCACAATCAACTTGATGTACCCTGTATCTGTGAATACCTGAAAAGACAATGAATCACCTCAAAATTGAGGTGGTGGACTTTCGGAGCAATGATATATATATTTTTTCCCTTTTTCTCTGTTTCCGTGTGGCTGACAGCGTCTTGGTGTTCTGGCCGGGTGTCAGACCTGTGCCTCTGAGGTGGGAGAACCAAGTTCAGGACATTGGTTCACCATACACCTCCCAGCTCCATGTAATATTAAATGGCAAAAGCTTTCCCAGAGATCTCCATCTCAATGCTAAGACCCAGCTCCACTCAACAACCAGTAAGCTTCAGTGCTGGACACCCTATGACAAACAACTAGCAAGACAGGAACACAACCCCACCCATTAGCAGAGAGGCTGCCTAAAATCATAATAAGGTCACAGACACCCGAAAACACACCACCAGATGCGGATCTGCACACCAGAAAAACAAGGTCCAGCCTCATCCACCAGAACACAGGCACTAGTCCCCTCCACCAGGATGCCTAAACAACCCACTGAACCAACCTTAGCCACTGGGGGCAGACACCAAAAACAACGGGATCTATGAACCTGCAGCCTGCGAAAAGCAGACCCCAAACACAGTAAGTTAAGGAAAATGAGAAGACAGAGAAACACACAGGAGATGAAGAAGCAAGGTAAAAACACACCAGACCTAACAAATGAAGAGGAAATAGGCAGTCTACCTAATAAAGAATTCAGAGTAATGAGAATAAACATGATCCAAAATCTTGGAAATAGAATGGAGAAAATACAAGAAACCTTTAACAAGGACCTAGAAGAACTGAAGAGCAAATAAACAATGATGAACAACACAATTAATGAAATTAAAAATTACCTAGAAGGAATCAATAGCAGAATAACTGAGGCAGAAGAATGGAGAAGTGACCTGGAAGATAAAATACTGGAAATAACTACTGTAGAGCAGGATAAAAAAAAAAGAATGAAAAGAATGAGGACAGTCTCAGAGACCTCTGGGACAATATTATATGCACCACCATTCGAATTATAGGGGTCCCAGAAGAAGAAGAGAAAAAGAAAGGTTCGGAGAAAATACTTAAAGAGATTATAGTTGAAAACTTCCCTAATATGGGAAAGGAAATAGTTAATCAACTCCAAGAAGCGCAGAGAGTCCCATACAGGATAAATCAGAGTAGAAACATGCCAAAACACATATTAATCAAATATTCAAATATTAAATACAAAGAAAAAGTATTAAAAGCAGCAAGAGAAAAACAACAAATAGCATACAAGGGAATCCCCATAATGTTAACAGCTGATCTTTCAGCAGAAACTCTGCAAGCCAGAAGGGAGTGGCAGGACATATTTAAAGTGATGAAAGGAAAGAACCTACAACCAAGATTACTCTACACAGCAAGGATCTCATTCAGATTCGACAGAGAAATTAAAACCTTTACAGACAAACAAAATCTAAGAGAATTCAGCACCACCAGAGCAGCTTTACATCAAATGCTAAAGGAACTTCTCTAGGCAGGAAATACAAGAGAAGGAAAAGACGTACAATAACAAACCCAAAACAATTAAGAAAATGGTAATAGGAACATACATAATGATAATTACCTTAAATGTAAATGGATTAAATGCTCCAACCAAAAGACACAGACTGGCTGAACGGATACAAAAACGGATACAAGACCCATATATATGGTGTCTACAATAGACCCACTTCAGACCAAGGGACACATACAGACTGAAAGTGAGGGGATGGAAAAAGATATTCCATGCAAATGGAAATCAAAAGAAAGTTGGAGTAGCAATTCTCATATGAGAAAAAATAGACTTTAAAATAAAGACTATTACAAGAGACAAAGAAGGACAATACATAATGATCAAGGGATGAATCCAAGAAGAAGATATAACAATTGTAAATATTTATGCACCCAACATAGGAGCACCTCAATACATAAGGTAAATGCTAACATAACAGCCATAAAAGGGGAAATCAACAGTAACACAATCATAGTAGGGGACTTTAACACCCCACTTTCACCAATGGACAGATCATCCAAAATGAAAATAAGTAAGGAAACACAAGCTTTAAATGACACATTAAACAAGATAGACTTAATTGATATTTACAGGACATTCCAACCAAAAACAACAGAATACACTTTCTTCTCAAGTGCTCAAGGAACATTCTCCAGGAGAGATCATAACCTGGGTCACAAATCAAGCTCTGGTAAGTTTAAGAAAATTGAAATCGTATCAAGTATCTTTTACAACCACAACGCTATGAGACTAGATATCAATTACAGGAAAAAATATGTAAAAAATACAGACACATGGAGGCTAAACAATACACTACTTAATAACCAAGAGATCACTGAAGGAATCAAAGAGGAAATCAAAAAATACCTAGAAACAAATGACAATGAAAACACGACGACCCAAAACTTATGGGATGCAGCAAAAGCAGTTCTAAGAGGGAAGCTTATAGCAATACAATCCTACCTAAAGAAACAAGAAACATCTCAAATAACCTAACCTTACACCTAAAGCAAGTAGAGAAAGAAGAACAAAAAAAATCCCAAAGTTAGTAGAAGGAAAGAAATCATAAAGATCAGATGAGAAACAAATGAAAAAGAAATGAAGGAAACAATAGAAAAGATCAATAAAACTAAAAGCTGGTTCTTTGAGAAGATAAACAAAATTGATAAAACATTAGCCATATTCATCAAAATAAAAAGAAGACTCAAATCAACAGAATTAGAAAAGAAAAAGGAGAAGTAACTATTGACACTGCAGAAATACAAAGGATTATGAGAGATTACTACAAGCAACTATATGCCAATAAAGTGGACAACCTGGAAGATATGGACAAATTCTTAGAACAGCACAACCTTCTGAGACTGAACCAGGAAGAAATGGAAAATATAGAAAGAAATAGAAAATATAAACAGACCAATCACAAGCACTGCAATTGAGACTGTGATTAAAAGTTTTCCAACAAACAAAGCCCAGGACCAGATGGCTTCACAGGTGAATTCTATCAAACATTTACAGAACTAACACCTATCCTTCTCAAACTCTTCCAAAATATAGCAGAGGGAGGAACACTCCCAACTTCATTCTATGAGGCTACCATCACCCTGACATGAAAACCAGGCAAAGATGTCACAAAGAAAGAGAACTAAGGGCCAATAACACTGATGAACATAAATGCAAAAATCCTCAACCAAATACTAGCAAACAGAATCCAATAGCACATTAAAAGGATCATACACCATGATCAAGTGGGGTTTATCCCAGGAAGGCAAGGATTCTTCAATATACACAAATCAATCAATGTGATACACCATATTAACAAACTGAAGGTTAAAAACCATACGATAATCTCAACAGATGCAGAAAAGGCTTTCAACAAAATTCAACACCCATTTATGATAAAAACCCTCCAGAAAGTAGGCATAGAGGGAACTTTCCTCAACATAATAAAGGCCATATATGACAAACCCACAGCCAACATCACTCTCAATGGTGAAAACCTGAAACCACTTCCACTAAAATCAGGAACAAGACAAGGTTGCCCACTCTCACCACTATTATTCAACATAGTTTTGGAAGTTTTAGCCAGAGCAATCAGAGAAGAAAAAGAAATAAAAGGAATCCAAATTATAAAAGAAGAAGTAAAGCTGTCACTGTTTGCAGATGACATGATACTATACATAAAGAATCCTAAAGACTCTACCAGAAAACTACTAGAGCTAATCAATGAATTTGGTAAAGTAGCAGGATACAAAATTAATGCACAGAAATCTCTTGCATTCCTATACACCAAAGATGAAAAATCTGAAAGAGAAATTAAGGAAAAACTCCCATTTACCATTGCAAGAAAAAGAATAAAATACCTAGGATAAACCTACCTAAGGAGAAAAAAGACCTGCATGCAGAAAACTGTAAGACACTGATGAAAGAAATTAAAGAAGATACAAACAGATGGAGAGATATACCATGTTCTTGGATTGGAAGAAACAACATTGTGAAAATGACTGTACTACCGAAAGCAATCTACAGATTCAATGCAATCCCTATCAAACTACCAATGGCATTCTTCACAGAACTAGAACAAAATATTTCACAATTTGTATGGAAACACCAAAGACTCCGAATAGCAAAAGCAATCTTAAGAAAGAAAAACAGAGCTGGATGAATCAGGCTCCCAGACTTCAGACTATACTACAAAGCTACAGTAATCAAGACAGTATGGTACTGGCACAAAAACAGAAATATAGATCAATGGAACAGGATAGAAAGCCCAGAGATCAACCCACGCACATATGGTCACCTTATTTTTGATAAAGGAGGCAAGAATATACAATGGCAAAAAGACAGCCTCTTCAACAAGTGGTGCTGGGAAAACTAGACAGTTACATGTAAAAGAATGAAATTAGAACACTCCCTAACACCATACACAAAAATAAACTCAAAATAGATTAAAGACCTAACTGTAAGGCCAGACACTATAAAACTCTTAGAGGAAAACATAGGCAGAACACTCTATGACATAAATCACAGCAAGATCTTTTTGGACCTACTTCCTAGAGAAATGGAAATAAAAACAAAAATAAACAAATGGGACCTAATGAAACTTAAAAGCTTTTGTACAGCAAAGGAAACCATAAGCAAGATGAAAAGATAACCCTCAGAATGGGAGAAAATATTTGCCAACGAAGCAACTGACAAAGGACTAATCTCCAAAATTTACAAGCAGCTCATGCAGCTCAATATTAAAAAAACAAACAACCCAGTCCAAAAATGGGCAGAAGATCTAAATAGATATTTCTCCAAAGAAGGTATACAGATTGCCAACAAACTCATGAAAGAATGCTCAACATCATTAATCATTAGAGAAATGCAAATCAAAACTACAATGAGGTATCACCTCACACCAGTCAGAATGGCCATCATCAAAAAATCTACAAACAATAAATGCTGGAGAGGGTGTGGAGAAAAGGGAACCCTCTTGCACTGTTGGTGGGAATGAAAACTGATACAGCCACTATGGAGAACATTATGGAGGTTCCTTAGAAAACTAAAAAGAGAACTACGATACGACCCAGCAATCCCACTCCTGGACATATACCCTGAGAAAACCATAATTCAAAAAGAGTCATGTGTCACAATGTTCATTGCAGCTCTATTTACAATAGCCAGGACATAGAAGCAACCTAAGTGTCCATCGACAGATGAATGGATAAAGAAGATGTGGCACATATATACAATGGAATATTACTCAGCCATTAAAGGAAACGAAACTGAGTTATTTGTAGTGAGGTGGATGGACCTAGAGTCTGTCATACGGAGTGAAGTAAGTCAGAAAGAAAAAAACAAATACCGTATGGTAACACATATATATGGAATCTAAAAAAAAAAAAGAGTTATGAAGAACCTAGGGGCAGGACAGGAATGATATGCAGATGTAGAGAATGGACTTGAGGACACAGGGAGCGGGAAGGTAAGCTGGGACAAAGTGAGATAGTGTCATGGACTTATATATACTACCAAATGTAAAATAGATAGCTAGTGGGAAGCAGCCACATAGCACAGGAAGATCAGCTCGGTGCTTTGTGACCACCTAGAGGAGTGGGATAGGGAGGGTGGGAGGGAGACGCAAGAGGGAGGAGATATGGGGATATATGTATATGCATAGCTGATTCACTTTGTTACAAAGCAGAAACTAACAAACTATTGTAAAGCAATTATACTCCAATAAAGATGTTAAAAAAAATAAAAAAAAACTGTAGTAATCATATTGTTGATGGTGATGTCATTAATGGTGTTGTTATTTGAGGCTCTTGCCTATAATTTAGCATAAAACAAATGAATAATTATACAATATTCTAATTCTATCTTTCCTGGTGAAGAGTCTCTTACTGATGTTAATAGCAATAATAACCACAATAGATGCAACACATCATATATTATTAAATCCTTGAGTTAATAAAATATTATTTTGAAAGTTCTAATTGGTTCCCTTTGGAAGATGATAGGGAAAAAAATACATTATTTCACAAACTGCTAACTAAGGGAAAAGTTAACCTTATCCTGCTTTCCTATACACATTCTATCTTTGGAGAAGAGAAAAGTTCCTCTTTACAGAAATATCTCAGCTGGTAAGGTGAGGATTAATGTTAGATTTAGAACATCACCATTTTACAATTCTTATTAAATAAATGAATCTAGTCATTGAGCATGAACAGCTGTTAACATTACAAAAATAGAGACAACAAGACTTTATGTGTCTTCAAATGGAAGAACATTACGTTACATATATTCTTGCCAAAAAATTGAACTCAAATCAGATCAAAGCTGTAGATCCAATTTACAGGAAATAGAGATGTCAGAGAAATAAGTTAAACTACATTCTACGAAACTACACAGCATAAATGACCCAGTTTCTATAAAAAAAAACTTGTATTTATATAAAACAAATATGTAATGTATTTGTTTTATATATATATATATATACACTTTAAACATGTATAATATGCTTTAAATATTATATGCTTTTATATATATAAATCGGATATTTTAAAGAACAATTGGATATTTGATGGTATTGCAATATGGCAAATAATTAAAGGAAAATTGAATATTTGATGATATTAAGGAATACAAAAACAACTGTGGATGAAATAGTTTCCTATCTGGAATTGTTCAAGATAATATGATGCTGGAGTATAGACAAAACAATACTGTTGTGATTGGATGATTAGTGTACAGAGATTCACCTATTATTTTGGTTATTTTTGTATGTTTGAATCATACGACACTTTGTGTTTTAAAATATTCAAACAATTTTTTATATAGATCCAGCACATTTTAAAATTTTATTCCTAGATGTTTTAATTACATAAGCTATAATAAAGCTTTTTCCTTCATTATATTTTCAAACTATTTCTTCAGTTTAAAAAGATGAAGGATAGTGGTTTTAATAATAATCTTATAGTACCGACACATTTAAATTTCTCAGCATGTATAAGAATGCTCTAATTAACTCTCTGGGTTTTTCCAGGTCAACAAACATGTCATGTACAAACCATATTTTGTCTTGTTTTTCAGTTGTATGCTTCTTACTTCTTTCTTCTACCTAATTGTGTTGTTTGGATTCACTTGAGCAATGATAAATAATAGTTGTGATAAAGGTGATTCCGTCTTATTTTTAACTTTGGTGAGAATGCTTCTATTTATTCCCTCACCTCTGCCCCACCATAAAGCATGATGCTTGGTGTGTGTGTGTGTGTGCACGTGCACCCACATTGGATTCCCACTTTATTGTGTGTTTTAATTAAGAATAGATGCCAAATTTTAATAAACAGCTTTCCAAAATCTATGGAAGTAATAAAATCAGTCATTAACTGAATAGCCAATATGCTCATATGGCTTGTCTCTTTTCATTGAATAATATTCTTCCATTTCTTTCTTCAGCTTCACAAACATACTGATCTAGGTCACAGATCTTAATACTCACAACAAAATTCTTTTTTCCTCTTCCTCTTCCTCTACCTTCTCCTCCTTCCTCTTCTTTTTAAATTAGTATTTTCATTTGATATGTTGAAGAATTTAGGTTTTAAAATCGAGTTATAAATGCCCCAACAATGACTCATAAATCCAGCTTCTCATTTCAGTTTATCCTACCTTAGTTTGGCACTCATTCTTTGGATATATCTTTGGATGTCTTCAATGTACTACTAGCCGGTATTCCTACCATTAGACCTGCTTGCTCCTCCTATCCCCTACCCACACTCCTACCAAATCCCAAAGTGTGCAGAAAACAATGTGGCTTGCTATCTCCCTGCTTCAGAACCCATGCTAGTTCCTTAAGAATTGCAGAAAAAATATAAAGTCTCTCACAATTTATTCACAATCAACCCTTCTTAGGGCTCTTGATCTTATTCCACTCCTCTCTCCTCATTCCCCATGAAACTTCAGCTTCGGCCACACCAAATATCTCACCATTTTTTCGACAGTTCAAGTCCCTTCTGTTCTTTACCTTAGCACATGCTTCTTTCTACCCAGAACTTCTTTTTTCCTTTTTTTTTTTTTTTTGATAAAGTTTCCTTGCTACCAGAGCAGACTTAATCGTTGTTCTAAGTTCCCAAAACATAATTTCAAATCTGTGTAGTATCAATTGCCATATGGCATTTTACTTTGTTCATATTCATATGCCTCTCATACTGGAGTAGGAATTATCTAAAAATTGAATGTGATTCTTATGCTCCTTTTTATCCCCCAAACATTGCAAAGTCTGTCAAACAGTTTATAAAAATATCATGATTAAATAGTTAACTGTCACATTAAAGACACTAAGTAAATACTTGTTGATTGAATGCACAAATGGCACCTGCAGGTTTATGTACCTTAAATATTTCCTGTAATAGCAGATCTCTTAGCTTGATTATCCTTTATAAGCCCAGAGTGTAGCACAGTGCTTAGTTTGTAAACATACCTTGAATGAATGAACCAAAAAATTATTTATGATGTTCTTCTAACCCTTAGATTTAGTGGGAGTTTAGGCTGACTATAATTTAATGTCTCCCTATCATATAACTTAGATCATTTGTTCCAAAACTTTTGCATACTCCTTGAGCCCCTCATCCTGCACTTTCCCTCCACAGCTTTAACTGCCATCTTAGTTGAGACGATCCAGATTTTCTGGCTCAAACTCTGATCTTCCTTGTTCTTTAGACCTCATCACTGACAAAGGCTTCTTTGTTTTGTTGTTGTTTTTCTTTACTTTTCTTCTTCTTTGAAAGAAGGTCTGTTTGTCAGTGTTGTGAAAAATACATCTTTTACTTTATGATTTAAGCACTTATTTTTTTACTCTCCCCAAATTTTCACCATCACTAAAATTCTCCTCACACATATAATCTCTTAAACACCTCTAACTTATACTACTGTACTCTTAAATATCTCTAGTTCTCTGCCTCCACAAAAGTCAAATAATTTCTTCCCTCAAGTCAAGGACTTCACAAAGAAGAAGTAGCCCCTGAGACTTTGGATAGAGGCATTGGAGTGAATATGCCTCATATCCTTGAACCCCATATTAGCTAGACCCTTGTGGGTAAAAGAAGCATCTTTTTCCCCTTGCTAGGGTTGTCTAACCTTCTGAAAGAAGGACTTTACCTCAGGTAGCTGCCTTATGACACGATGCTCATCTTCCCCAAGATCCTCCCCTGCCTTTCCCCTTTACCTTCAGTCCAATAACTACAGCCGCTGCTTAGCATTTCTTGAGAGGGAAAATTTGGTCTCTGCTTTACCTACCAAAAGAACCACAGGACTTGACTAAAATATACCAACAGGAACAAGCAGAACACACGGGAAAGTGGAGTTGACTATGCTTGACCAGGATGGGATGTGGACTCTAAGGCTGGATAAGGCAGAACTTACTGACATGCCAACACTCTCTTATGATTCAGGACTTAGCATCCTAGCACAGACACTTGGAACCTGTCATGATATACTCCTGATATGGACTTGTTAAAACTTGGAAATGACAATGACCCTAATAAATAATGTGATAATTCTGGACTGCCTTTGCAAAGTATTTTAAAAGGGTCAGGGCTTCCCTGGTGGCGCAGTGGTTGAGAATCTGCCTGCCAATGCAGGAGACACGGGTTCGAGCCCTGGTCTGGGAAGATCCCACATGCCGCGGAGCAACTAGGCCCGTGAGCCACAACTACTGAGCCTGCGCGTCTGGAGCCTGTGCTCCGCAGCAAGAGAGGCTGCGATAGTGAGAGGCCCGCGCACCGCGATGAAGAGTGGCCCCCGCTTGCCACAACTAGAGAAAGCCCTCACACAGAAACAAAGACCCAACACAGCCATAAATAAATAAATAAATAAATATTTAAAAAATAAAAAATAAAAAAATTTTTTAAAAAATAAAAAGGGTCAAAAGACTCAGGGATTAAGCATGGCCGGAGAATTTTACACAGTATGGAGAACTACCACTTGACTCTATTCTTTGTGAGGGGCAGAGGAAGCTCCCTTCATTAAAGCCTTGAGGAATTCCTTGGTGAGGGAAGTCACCGGTATCTTTGAAAATCTCAGTAGAAATCATCTAAAGGTCAAGTTTGACAATTACATGTGCTACCATGGAACTGAATATGCTAGTGTCGATAAGGATGACAAGATTATAGAATAGCAGAACCTAAGTGGATATAATTACCATACCAGGTACCAGGTAACCAGGATGTATTGACCATGGGGTCACTGACAATGGCTAATAGGCCATAGTGTTCTTAGGGCAAGAGAAACGGACAGCAACTTGTGCATACTTTAGCTTACGTAACCAGAAAAAAAAAAATCAAGGTGTGGGGAGCAAAACATTGTTGTCAGCTGCTTGTGAAAACCAGTTCCCTTCTCAAACTTCATAAAAGAAAGATATTGATTCTTCTTCTTTAGTTATAGCCCTATCCATGGACAAGTTATTGCTATAGCCAGTTGAAACCCATCCCAATTGATCAGTGACTTATGCCTCTGAAGTCAGCCAATCAGTAGCAGCCCATGATTCTTAAAGCCAGACAATCAACAAGGGCTGCTCCAGTAGTTGTGCTTCCTTGGCTGAAAAATAACCATTCCCTAAATGCTTCCTTGGCTGAATGTTAGCTGATCCCTGAATTCTATGCTTCTCAAAATCCTGTAGAGAATCATTGTTTGCAGACATAGTGCTTTCCAGGACCAGCTATCCCTTGTTTAGTAAGCAGTAAATTCGGCTTTTATGTTTATTTGTTTCAGATTATTTGAGGGGGTTTGAGGGAGGGACTTTCTTTCACATACTGCAATGGAAAAGTTTGTTCCCTCACCCTGTTTCCTGATCTAAGTTGGCTGTCATACACAGAACTCATCAGTTAAGGGGAGGCCAGGTCTCCTTGAGGTAGGACGTTGTAATGCCATCACAACTTTATATGATGAACACTCCCCCAATACTTCCCCCAATGAAACCTGCAGCCATTTACCAGAGTAGGTATACACTATAATAAGGAAGATGTCCAGACCAGAGAGACCACTTGGCCCCCAGTAAGACTGGAGTTTATGAAAACCACTGTAAATGAAATCCTGGTCCAGGTTTCTTTCATATGAGGCCCAGTAAGTTCATGGATTCAGTATGTACCCATTTCCTCAAAATGTCTTCTCTGACTTTTGGAGTAAGAATCATTAATGTAGGAAGGGCTGTGTAAAATGCTGTCTCCAGCTAACATAGTAAATCACAATCACTATTCTATCTTGGGTAAATTTCATAGGTTAGCATCCCCTCAAATAATTGAAGTATGCAAGGGTTAAGGTTCCCAACATCTGCCATGTTTCCCTGTGTGGCAAAAAACAGATAGATCATAGAAGGGTAGAACAAAAATTTAATAAGTGGTAGCCCCAATAACACTTGCTCTGTGAGATGTGGTATCTTTACTGGAGCAGATCAATATAGCTCAGGAACTCTGTGTGTAGCTACTATGGCAAGTGCGTTCTTTCCTACCTTGATAAGTAAAAAGGAGTAAAGGAGTTTGTTTTTATAAGGAGGTTACAGCTCACTACCATGTCCCAGGGACATAATAACTTTCCTGCCCTCTGGAAATACATGATCTGATCTGCAAGGACCTCAATTGTCCTGACGGTCTGTAGACTATCACATTTGTCCACTCTACCAATGATATCATGTTAATTGGATCTGGGGAGTGGTGAGTAGCAATACTCTGGATGTCCTAGAAAGACACATTGCATGCCAGACATTTGGAGATAGACCCTATGTTCAGAGCCTGCCATATCAGTGAAGTTTTAAGGGTCCAATGATCTAGGGATGTCATCTCTATGAAAGGGACATGTTATTACACCCTATATCTCCTATCATGAGCACAGCTCTAGGTGTACCCCTTGTGATTTAAGAGATAGCATATACCACGCTTGGGACTAGTGCTCTGACCCTTTTACTGTGTGACTCCGAAGGTTTCCAGATTTTGGTGAGACCTAGAGCAAGAGAGGGCTCAGCATCAGGCTGCAGTGCAAACTGTCCTACCACTCAGGCCATATAACCCAGTATATCCAACTGACCTAGAGGTTCTTATTGTAGAAGAAGATGCAGTGTTGGGAAAACTGGACAGCTACATGTAAACGAATGAAAATGGAACACCCCCTAAAAGCATACACAAAAATAAACTCAAAATGGATTAAAGGCCTAAATGTAAGGCCAGACACTATAAAGCTGTTAGAGGAAAATATAGGCAAAACACTCTTTGACATAAATCACAGCAAGATCTTTTTTGATCCACCTCCTAGAGTAATGAAAATAGAAACAAAAATAAACAAATGGGACCTAATTAAGCTTAAAAGCTTTTCCACAGCAAAGGAAACCATAAATAAAAAGACAACCCTCAGAATGGGAGAAAATATTTGCAAATGAAGCAACTGACAAGGGATTCATCTCCAAAATATACAAAGAGCTCATGCAGCTCAATATCATAAAAACAGACAATCCAATCAAAAAAGGGGTGGAAGATCTAAATAGACATTTCTCCAAAGAAGACATACAGATGGACAAAAAGCACATGAAAAGATGCTCAACATCAATAATTATTAGAGAAATGTAAATCAAAACTACAACGAGGTATCACTTCACACTGGTCAAAATGGCCATCATCAAAAAATCTACAAACAGTAAATGCTGGAGACGGTGTGGAGAAAAGGGAACCCTCCTACACCGTTAGTGGAAATGTAAATTGGTAGAGCTGCTATGGAGAACAGTATGGAGGTTCCCTAAAAAACTAAAAACAGAGCTACCATATAATCCAGCACTCCCACTCCTGGGCATATTTCTGGAGAAAACCATAATTAGAAAAGATACATGCACCCCAATGTTCATTGCAGCACTATTTACAATAGCCAGGACATGGAAGCAACCTAAATGTCCATCAACAGAGGAATGGGTAAAGAAGATGAGGTACATATATACAATGGAATATTACTCAGACATAAAAAAGAACAAAATAATGCCATTTGCAGCAACATGGATGGACTTAGAGACTGTCATACTGAGAAGTAAGTTAGACAAAGAAAGACAAATATCATATGATATCGCTTATATGTGAAATCTAAAAAAAGGCTACAAATGAACTTGTGTACAAAACAGAAATAGAATTACAGATGTAGAAAACAAACTTATGGTTATCAGGGGGTAAAGGGGGAGGGAGGGATAAACTGGGAGATTGGGATTGACATATAAGCACTACTATATATAAAATAGATAACTAATGAGGACCTACTGTATAGCACAGGGAACTCTATTCAATAAATAGTCTTTAATGGCCTATATGGGAAAAGAATCTAAAAAGGAGTGTATATATGTATAACTGATTCACTTTACTGCACACCTGAAACTAACACAACATTGTAAATCAACTATACTCCAATTAAAAAAAAAAAGAAAAAAGATGCCTCTCTGGCAAATCCCAACAGATTTGCAGCATGGATTCTTGAAGAGTTTTGGTGTAATTTTGTTTCTTTTATAGATGCTTGGAAAGCAGTGCCTGGTGTGCTCCTGGGGCCTGGTAGAGCCTAGGCGGCTGCCTGAGACACCAACTGACTGTAACTAGAAGGCTGTCCACAGTAAGTTGCTATTGTCAGACCTTCCAACTCACATTGCTGAGCAGGAGCAGCCCCAACCTACAATATGCTTGAAATTATACATTTCGCAGAGAATCTGTGCAAGTCCAGAAGCCAAGAGTAAATTACACAGCTGGCCCAAACTAACCAAGTTGTCCACCACTGTTGCATATAATGTCTCGTTCAGCATATACTTAAGGCTTCATGGAGTGTGAGTGGTGAAGGTGGTAGGAAGGTATCTTCAAGCAGTGGATGGAGAAGAATAAAACTCTGGCCTGGTTCATAAATGAGTCATCTCTATATGATGGTGTGAATAAAAGTATACAGCTGCTTCAGTCAGCTTCACTTGTGGGTAGACAGATACATACTCTAAGGACACCAGTTGAGAAAAAGTCCTCTCAGAAAGTAGAAAAGTATACTTGTTCATTATTTTTACCTAGGTGGAGAAGTGGACATAAGTAAAACTTTCTGTTTAAAGTATATACTGAAGATATATATACATAGATATATCCATATATATGAGAAATAATATTATATATAATATATATTAATAACTAATATTAATATATTAATAATAATTAATATTAATGTTGCTCTTACCTAATTGAGACATGGAAGAGTATCTTGGAAATCAGTAGATTCACTGATGTAATTGTTGTTCTATTTTCACTGATAAAAGTAAATGGGCAATTGGGTCAACACAGTTTGACAATGTCAAGATAACCAAGGATCAGACCCACAGGAATAGAAGTCTGGGTTTCTTCATTAGCCACATAACTTTGACCAATTGATCTGGTTGTGGGTGAGTGAAATCTGGGTGGTGAAAGAAGATGATGAATATCTAATTCTCATAGAAGTATGGATGGAATATATCATTAGAAAGTATAATAAGGTAAAAAAGTATGATATAACCAAACCTTACTTTATATAGCAAAATTATAAAGAGACATTTTACTTCAGACTGTAATCGAATTTCACAATGTGATTCTTCTTTTGTCTTTAGACAACCTAATATGTTTTCTTGGATATGGCTCTTACATATGGAATTATGCAAGGTATTCCATTTTAGCCAAAATTTAGAAGCCAAAGACTGTTACTCAAAGTGAGGCTTCTTTTTTGTTTCACTGACCCTTTTCGTAGTCACATTCAATATTCTTTGGATAAAGGCATCTAGAGTACTGGCAGAATTGCAAGCTGTGGAATCATCCAGATGTGTTACTGAATGCTGGTCCCTAATTGTCACCAAGTTTTAGCTTTTATAAAAGCTACTTTGCAGTGTTGAACCTAGTTTTCTAATCCTTAGTTTTAGCCTTTATAAAGAGGCAATAATCAGACTTTGTCATACTGTTGTGATGATTATGTGAAAAACACCACAGGAGCATAACGTATTATCTATAAAATAATATAAACACATCATAAATATTAGGCAATTTCTCCCACTATACCTGAGAAAGGGTATAGATGAGCCACTGTGCATGGCTAGGCAGGTTGTTGAACTGAATTACTTCAGACATTAATTATTTAAGACTAATCATTAACTAACAAACACTTCAGATATGTTTGTAATGATATGGGAGGGAGGTCCAGAATTTACAAATTTATTTGCTACTCAAAGGAAGGTGTTGGCATAAATATTCCAAATGAGACAACAAATAAACCATTTTAATTTACTTTATTTTACATATTGTGTCCACTTTTTAACTTTTGAATAATGTCTCCCAGAAGTAAGTACTGAAGTATTTAGGATTTAATATATTTTTAATATATTTTATAATTATATAATATATTTTATAATATATTTATTAAAATATTTTATATATTAATAATATATATTATTATATTATAATAATATTATAATATATAATATTGTATATAATATAATAATATAATAATAATATAATAATAATATAATAATAATATATAATATAATATATATTATAATATATAATATATATATAATATATATTATAATATATATTAATATATAATATATAATATTATATATAATATAATAATATTATAATAATATTTATATTATTATATTATTATAATATTAATAATAATATATTAACATTATATATAATATTAATATATAAAATATAATATATTTTATAATTATAATATATTTTAATATATTTAAAAATATAAAATCATTGTCTCATAATGTTAAAATATACATTTGAAGATTATTTTCTGCCAAATAATACACACATTATAAGTGATATACTCACTAATTTCTACCAAAGTGACCATTTAACAGGTAAGCAATTATAATAATTGTCAGATAATTTTAGTAATTAAAATTTGAAAAAAAATCTTATAATCTTGATAAGCTTCCAAATCAGTTCAATTAAATGCTGATATTATAATGTGGTCTGTAAATAATCACTGCTATTTACAAACACTTATTTGCATAAAATGGGATTTCAGAAATTTCATGTAGCCAAAATATAGAAATAATTATATGCCAAGGCTTAAAATATTCACTCTAAGTGGCAGCATGAGAGGATTAAATCAGTGCTACTCAGTCAGTGATCCACAGACCACACTTTGAATAGCACAGGTTTTAAAAGGTAGTTGAAAGTACCTAGATAAGGTTAAAATTAATTTTGTTTCTGATAGACTTGGGTATGTTTTTATTCAATAATTACAATGTGAAAAATGACCTAAAGAAAACAGTGACAAGTCAGTGAAACCTTCATACAACAAAACCCTGAATTATAGTGCATATATATACACATGTATGTTTATATAATAATACTATGATGCATAACATTACAAATAACATAGTCCAGAGAAAGGAAAGGGGAGAAATCCTGAAGGATCAGCTTCTAGACAAAGAAACTCAAACAGTGGAAGACTTCAGTGGACACATTCCTATTGTGATGGTTAACTTTATGTGTCAATTTGGCTGGGCCACAGCATCCAGATATTTGGTCAAACATTATTCTGTTTCTACGAGAATGTTTTTGGATGAAATTAACATTTAAATCAGTTGACTTTGACTAAAGCAGATTGCTCTCCATAATGTGGGTGGGCCTCATCCAATCAGCTGAAGGTCTGAATACAATCAAAGACTGACCTAGCAAGAAGGAATGCTCCAGCAGATGGTCTTTGGACTTGAACTGCAACATCAGCTCTTAACCTGGGTCTCCAGACTGCCAGCCCACTCTGCAGATTTTGGATGTCCATAATTACATGAGACAATTCCTTAAATCAATCTCTCTCTCTCTCTCTCAATATATATATTGTTTCTGTTCTCTGGAGAACCTTGACTAATATACCTATAATTATAATTTTATTCTCTATTTATAATATATAGCTCAATTAAACATAATTTAAAAACTCATTAAAATCACTTTCTTGTACGTACTCAGAAAACATGTGGCAAAAATAAGGCTTATAGGCAGGGAAAATACTCTTCATCAGAGGAAAGGAGTAATTTTAAGACTAAAATGAAACAGCACCCATCCTCCATGTTGGGTTATACGCTTATTTCCTTAGGACATTCATAGCGAGTGGTTTTTATTCAAGAAGATGATCCAATCAGTGGTGGATCATGAGGGATAGTACTTTCTCATCCCTTTGGACATCACTGCTTTTTTACATTTTTTACAGACATTCTAATCTATCGTATTACTGATAAATTACAATGACTGATGAATATTGTCAGTGAAAAATGTCACAGAGGAAGAAAGGCCATCCTGAAACCATTTAATGACCAGATCAGAGTTTTAGAAACTTGGAGGCTTGGTCCTTAAAATAGTCTACTGATAGAATCTTCAGCTTTTAAGGAGCTTTAACGGTATTCTGGTCTCATATTTTACCTGGTACTTGAATTCTGTCTATAACGTCTTTTCTAAGACTCTGCTTGTCATGCTTAATGACAGCCATCCTATGGGAAGTCTGGCAATACAGTAAAATTCACCTCCTTTTCTCCATTGACCCTACTTTTACTCTTTTGAGATACATAAATATAATCTTTATTTTCAAATGTTCAAATATTTATAGACAATCTGAAGAAGATTAAAAAGAGATAAGGCAGCCAAGTATTTCCAGTTTCCCAGTTACCAAAAATGTTCTTCTCAGTGTGGTCTGATGGACTGTGGATTTCTGTCACACATTTAGGTTTTATAAGAGAACATTCCTATGAATGCTTTTCTGATACTAAATCTAAGGGATGTAGACAAAATTTCTTCTTAGTATTGAATGGGATTATGTATACAAAACTTTTGGCATTATAGATGCATTCTAGTTTATTTTACCTGACAGACAATAGTGGCAGATACAGGACAAAGTGTGGGAGAAAGGTAGCTCCTACAGGGAAATACAAGGTACTTCAGCTGAAACTCAAAAGGGTATCTTTGCCAGTATTTAATTCTTCAGAAGAAATTTTCTCTAGGTTAAAAGGAGCTGTTGAATAATAGTATCTTGTATGTGCTTTTTCACATGGAAGATAACACCTCTAATTGGATTTAATTGTAAATAAATGTTCCAAATGTTCTAAAGATTAACTTAGAATAAAAACATGCCTCCCACTGAATGAGCACTGCCCCTTTCTAACATAGCTAAGAGGGTCTTGTATGTTTCTCTTATTGGTAGCCTTCAACCCATAACTTCAAGCTAGCTATACATCAGGAGAAGAGTATAATTAGAAGTTTAGCTAGACTATATCTTATATTACTTTTTTGAACAGGACTGACTCTTATTTCCTTTTATATTTAATATTTCATGTGTGTTCATATTTCATGATACAGATATAACCAGACAAGTCATAGCTTCAGGAGCCAAACATCAGTATAACATTTATAAAAAAAAATATTGTGATTGAGTTATATGTACATTTACAAAGAGATAACCAACCAGATTACGGGCTACAGAATCGTGGCAACAGCCCGGAAAGCCCTTGGGACCAACTGAACATTCAGTGGAACATCTTCTCGCCTGTCATTGCTAGACAGCCATTCAATTTAATGCATATGCATGTGCAACATTTATGGAAAAACCTGCACTCAGCCAATATGCAACAGATTGCAACAAAAGGGAAATTACCTACAGAAAATAAAATATGATCCTAAAAATGTTAGTGAGTAAAAAAAAAAAATGTAGAGGCATTTCTTTTCTCTCCAAAGTTAATCTCTCTTAATATAACTACTACTTTGCCAGCTACGTTACAGGACTCTCATGAAAAACTAACAGCTGTATACATTGAGGAATGAAGAGAAAAATGTTTAATATGATCATTTTCAATGCCCAAGCCCTCTCTCAAATTCTAAAGGCAAAGACAACAGGAGGCAAAAAAGAGGTTTTATCAGGGTTAAGGAACTGGTATTGCTACTTTCATTCAATGGGACATTTTGATTCTACAAATGCTATTTTTGTCTTATTTTTGTTCCAGCCTTGACTTCCTATTTTATGGATGAAAAAACTCATGTAAATCACATGATAGAAAGCAATACAGATAAAGCATAATCACAAGGAGGGTTATGGAATTTGTAACTGTGTGTGGAGGGAATATTGTGATTGGATAACGACAATAAAAAATACCCTTCACCCTTCCCCTCACCAGGTAACAACCCTGCTTATTAGTATTATTCCTATCCTATTTCTTTTTTTAAAAAATTAAATAATAAACACCTCATATCTCCTCATCCATTTTTAGTGTAATGTTGTGACAAAGTGAAAAAAAAAAAGTGAGATAGTTGCAAAGAAAAGCAGGGCCTGTACAATGAAGGTTGTGCATCTGGAGGGAACAGAGTAAGCCTATGACAGAAGTTTCAGATCTCCAGGATCTGTTCCCAGTGTCTGACCTGTGCTGGACTCTAATGATGGGGCTTGATAACAGATGGGACCAGGGAGGAACAACCATATTTCACAAAGACCTACAGTGTAAATATAATTATGACAGACATGTCTTCTTATAGAAGCAGAATCATTGTCACTTTATACCTTAATCAGAGCTTTTATTATATTTTTAAGTACTGAAGGGGCACAGATACAGTAAGGTTACGATTCTTGTGGAGAAATGTTTCATAGAGAAGTTAAATCTGAGCTGAAGTTTAAAGTGGGGGATGGAGATGAATGTGAAGGTCATTCTGGAAAGAAGGAACAGCAAAATTGAAGGCATAGAGACTGGTGACCAAAATGATTATTTGGAAAGGGAAGGCAAGTGAAAAAGAAATGAAATTAATATTTACTGAGTACCTACAATGTTCCAAAAATTGTAATAAGTGCTTCTGTGTGTCATAATTTAATACTCACAAAAACTTTCCAAGTATCATCATCCCCCCCAATGGTGAAGATGGTTGTACACCAGTCAGTTACTTAATATCTGCATTCTGTAGATAAGAATCCTGACTATTTAGAAAATAGTCTTGTGTGACAGGAATTTACAACACACACATGAATATAAGAAGCAGCTAAAAAGGTAACTAAATTATAGATAAAACCTTTGATTTTTGTATTAGTTTTCTATGGCTGTGTAATCAATTGCCACAACTTTAGTGCTTAAAACAACTTGAGTGCTTCATTATTTCCTAATTTCTCTGGTTCAGGAATCTGGGCACAGTTTAACTGAGTTCTCTGTTTAGGGTCTCACAGGCTGCAATCAAGGTGTTGGTCAGCTGTATTCTCGTCTGGAGGCTCAACCGGGAAAGAGCTCACTTTTCTGCTCAAAGAGTTGGCGCAATTTAGTTTCTTACAGCTGTAGGACTGAGCATTAGCTGCTTTTGCTGTCTGTTGAGTTACAAGCAACCCTCACCTCCTCGCTGCTGCTCAAAGTTCCTAGAGACCCACCAAAATTTCTTGCTATGTAATCCCATCTATAAGGAGCAAGTTACAGATTCTTCCCACGTTCAAGTGGAGAGGATAATACAAGGCATAAACACCCAGAGGTGGGGATAAATAGAGCCACCCTAGAGTCTATCCACCATGATTGCCATGTGTAGAATATTTAAATTCCATCTGATACAATTAGGAATTCATTAAAGATTTTTGAGTAGGGGAGGGAAATAATCAGAGTTGTGCTAAAAGGAGGAGAAAATTCAGCTTTGCTTTCAAATAGAAACAGGAGTATTAAGGAAATAGAACTTGAAGGTATTGTCTTGATTGCCTTTCAAATGTTAGGCCATAGTTCACGGAGTGCTCCAAAAACCACTCTCCTCTGGTCATTTACAAGTTGAGAGGCCCATGAGTTGCCTATGAGATGCCCACTCCATGTGAAGAACTAATACCATCTCCTCCCAGTGTGTACTCATGACCATGAATAATAAGGGTGAGAAAAGCAATAAAGAAAACTAGCATGCTCCCTTGAGAGACTCCTACTTGCTAAGATGCACAATGCCTTGAGAAATTCAGTGTTGACTGAATTTTGTACAGTGGTGCAGTTTGCAAATTGGTCTGTGGGGTCAAATAGGACCCAGGGAAAATAGCAACTTGCAGCAAAGGTGACATATGAAATTTAACCAGGGAACAACCTAAAATAAAGGCTATGCCTAGGTCCCACAAACAAGAGAATAAAATGTTCAAGTGTACCAGAAGAGGACACAGAGTGAAACCTGCTAAGGAACTGATTAACCTAATCATAAACCAAGCATGTGGCAACTATACTGATAATTGCACTCTAGTGACTCACTTATAATGCCATTACAGTGCACATTAGTCACCCTGCTGCCCTACTTGCCCAAAATATACTGCAGATTGCCAGTGTAGCAGCTGTTTTCTGCTTTGCAGAAATTATAAATGTTGTGGAAACAAAGGAGAATAAAGTATATACCTTCTTGTATTCTGCTAGCTTTACTGCTAAGTGCAGCTCAGTATTTCCTATTTAACAAATAAATATACATTCCATGGGAAGACTCTTAATTTTTACAGATGTTCAGAATGTAAAAAAAAAATGTTTCCCAAGCACTAATTAGAATATTTAGTTTCTGTTATCCAGGGTAACCTTTCAGTGACAGGAATTATAGTGAGACTAATAAAAAATCACTCTGTAATGGGGGTGATGATGGCCATTTAAAGCACTCTCTGTATTGGGAGAGATTTCTTGATGAAGTTGCTGATATGAAAATAAGACAAGGATCTAGAATCCTCAGAAATATGATATACGGGCCTAGATGATTCTGCAGGAGGTGTGAAATAACTGTAAAATGGAACCTCTATCTGAGATGAGAACTGAGTTTTGAAAATAAAAGTTCATTCATTTAACAAGTGTTTCTTGTGGGCTTAAACTTTTGCATACACTATGTTATACATGGGAGTTTCAAATGAACTAAACATTGGCTTTGCTCTCAAGGACTCATAATTTAGTGGCAATGATAAATATATAAATAAATAATGAAAATAAATTGTTGTAGTATTTCAATGAAGTATGCACCATAATATACCAAAATAAATTGCTCCTGCTACACAGATAGGAAGATTTCAGAAAAGAGGTGACATTTGAGCTGGATTTGAAGGGAAAGAATGGGTTTGACAGGAGAGGAAGAAGGAAGGAAAGTAACATTTATCATGCACTCATTTAATGGGACACCAAGCAAGACGCTTATTTACATAATCTCCTTTAATTCTTGTATCAGATTGTCAGGGTCCACGCTTAGTCCTTTCTTGGCTAATTCCAACTGTCAGTTTTTGCATCCCTATGCCTGAGACCTTAATTCCACAACCAGGAAAGGCAGTTCTTTCTTCTCATTTGAAGGAAATGAAAACTAAGAGGAGTAGCCCTCAACTACAAACACTTGGCAGATGGCACATAAATACTTCAGCTTCCTGTATTTCAGGTGGTACAATCATGAGGTATATTTTTTTTCACAAAATCTGTACCAGCTCCTCTTGCTGCTGTAACAAATTAAACCAAATGCAGTGGCTTAAAGAAACACAAATTTACTGTGTTAGAGTTCTGGAGCTCAAAAGTCCAAATTACGTCTCAAAGAACTAACCTTGAGGTGTCAGCTGGGGCACATTCCTTCTGGAAGCTCTAGAGGAAAATTCTTGCCTTGTCTTTTCCAGCTTCTAGAGGCTGCCTACATTTTTTTGGCTTGTGGTTACACCACTTCTACTTCTGCTTCCATCATCACACTGACAAGCAATCGCCTGCAGGATTAAGCTCCAGTCGCCTACTGTGATAGCTGGCTTAATAGTGCAGTCCTTATTCAAAGCCATCCCTTCTGGCGTTCCTTACATTTTTCCCCCAAATTAACTCATTGCACTGGAATCAATTCTTACTTCTGGAGAAACCCAAACTAAGACAAAATCTATGTTTGCAGGGCATTGCAAATGTCTTTATAGTGACCTGGGGAAATAAAATGTAGACTGATTAAATAGCTTCTTCAGTTCTTTATAGCTGGAAGCTGTGAAGCTTACTCCAAGGCAGTTACTCTATTCTCATATCACTCTGCTGTTTATTATTAATACAATAGTAGTTACAGCAGTACCTTCAGTAGTAACAATCATAATGATACTATTAATAATTACAATTGCTAACAAACACAACAATAATTACAATAACAAGTTCTTAAAATCTAGCATCTTAACATGGAATAGGTCTTCAGAATCTACAAGGTCCTTTCATATACATCATCTCATTTGGGGTTTTCCAACAAATGTATGATACCACCAAATGCCTTTTTCGGGGGAGAATATAGCACATATTCTGATAATTTATGTGTCTTCAGAGACACAAAGGCATGAAAGAGGATTTTGTCTTTTTTCTGTTTTGTATTATTTTCAGAAACCTAGCTGAAATGCAGAATATGCAGTAGCCTGTGGCAAGTAATTAGACTGAAAACACACACAAAACCAACAGAGCAGTGCACTGGACGGCCCTAGGCATGCAATTAGTCCACATCTCAGAGTACTTGGGACACAAAAATTCCCCCAAACTTCTGCCTCAGAACCTCTTGAATATTTGATATCTCTCCTTGAGTCAATTTCTAATTTGGGGGGTTAAAATTAACAAGCCAAATCAAATTCTACTCTAATCAGATTGGTCCAATATCTTCTCAATGTAAAAGATTTCATTAAAAAAAAAGTCAAATTTGTGTCTTTCAGTTTGTTATAACAGTTTGTGTTGGAGCTTCCATGGACCCCAGTTTAAATCCACAAGTTAGAGCACATGATTACTGAGCTACTTCTCTTATTCTAACACTGTAAAATAGAGACATATCTAGTACATTCAATTTGGTTCCATATTTCTAGACCCGGGGGATAACCAATGTGAACATAAACCACATCTTCCAGAGACCCTGAGACACAGTTTCTCAAACTTTAATGTACATTGGAACCACCCGGGGATCTGTTAAAATGCAGATTCGTATTCAGTAATACTCTGGTGGGCCCTCAATTCTGCACTGGTGATAACAATTGCTGCTGCCCCAAGGACTATGCTTTGCATAGCAAGATCCTAGAATGCTGGCAAATATCACATGTTCTTCCATAGCCCTCAGGTGGCATTCTTAACTGCTCATAGTCTGTGTTCTAAATTCGGAACAAGCCTTTCATCTCATCCTAAGCAGGCAACTAAGGGAAATAAAAAAAGGTAGTAGTGGAGGATAGGAAGGGTGCCTTCAGAGCAAGCACCCTAGGCAGAATGGAGCCTTTCTATATTTGCTCATCCCTAGTCATGAGCAAGCCAGAAAATATCCGGGAACGGTCTGGAGCCTCCTGGCATCAGAAGCCACCAAACACAGTACGGGGTGACCCAGAGCAATCACAGAATCCCTCCAACAATGTGTATGCTGCTCCAGTGCCTAAACATCCTGTCCTGCCTGCTCAGCATAAGAATTGTACCCACTATGGTATCCCCACTCATTGACTTAAATGTTTATTAACCACCTACGCTTACTAGTAGGTGTGCCATGTTTGCATTGATTTAGTTCACAGTTAAATCCTCAATGACTGAGGCGGGGTGGGGGGCAAATTCACTGTCCTCCTGTACAAAGGCTGACATGCAACTAAGTAAGTGTGAAACTAAAAGTTAATTCCCTATGTAGACAACTGCTTCCTTATAACCACCTCTCATGTATGCCCAAGTAGTAACATTTTAGCAATCAAGAAGTAATGACATCTTATCACTGATATTATTCAGGAAAGAAGAATATGTGAGTGAACTGTATACAGTTATTATCATTACAAATGGGAAAAATTGTGCCCTGTGTATGTCATTTTTTTCCTGAATTATCCTATCTGTAAAAAAGATTCTTCACCATTATACTAGCAAATCCTGGTTTCCATGGTGCCATACAGATACTTCGTAGGAAAGCTGCAATCTCTTTATGACCATGCAGATACTTTAATCATGGGGAATTTTTTCTCAGGTGGCTATCAGTGGTACATACTCCAAAGCAGAAACAAGTGAACCTTTGATCCAGGAAAGTCTGGCTATAGTACTAAATATAAGAGCCTGAAAACAGGCTCCATGTCTACTCATGTCTACTTAGAGCTGGCTCTCTGGGCTTCTGATCTTGACTCCTTTATGAATGCTACTCTTGGCCTTCAGAGCTCTGAGTCTCTCTGGATCCCTAAAACTTGACTCCCTTCAACTTCAATATCTAAATGTCTTCTCTCTCCTTTACTTGTGCTCTCTCTACACTGATTCCTCACTGTTAGTCAACAAACCAAATTTACATTCAGTCAATGGTAAGAAAAAAGGAAAACAATCATTTTAAAACTCAACAATGAGCATAGTAAGGATACATTTATTCACCGGTTCATCCAGTGCTTATTCAAAGTGTACTATGTCCAAAACACCGTGACAGTTTCTGTGCAGAGTAAAAATACACAGAAGAGGTAGTCCATGTCATCTATACATATCGCCTATCAGACAGCCAAAATGAAAACCGCTGAAACACAGTGTTCCAACACTGGGGAGTTTCTTTGCTTTGAATGTTTCTTTTTATCTGTTGTGATGCAAAAAAAATTTACTAAAATGAAAGAAAATAAACAAATGACGAGAAGGACTTAGCAATGGCAACTTTCCCAGGTAATAGTGATAACTATATTAGTAACTCTAGTCAAGTCTTATGGGAGTCTTTTTCATTGCAATGACTTTTCAAACCTCAGTCTTCATTCATTATGTGTTGATTTTATAACATGACCTTCAGAGAACAAGTCTTTTTCTAAGGTCTATCCCACTTTTCTTCTCACTTGACAAACTCTTCCTGAGGTATTGTAACAGTAGGTAACATTTATTGAGTTCTTTTCAAGTGCCAGTCATTGTTCTAAGCTTTACATGTATGTACACTTATAATACATTTAATAATACATTTAATAATACATTTATTAATGTATTATAGGTATCATTTCAACTACCCCCTACGTGTAAATGATGACCAAGTCAGACTTCAATTCTACATCCACACTTAACCTTCTCTCTCCTCACTGGACATCTCTACAAGATATTCCATAGGTCCCTCAATCATATGGTACTCAAAAGAGATTTATCATCTCCTCTGAAAACCTGTCCCTCTTCCTTTAGTACTATCTTGGGGAAGGATTTAGCCACTACTTAGCTGATCTATGATTCACTATATGCTTCTTTCTCCCCCTCCAAGTTTGATTTCGATTAATTTATCAGCAAATTCTATAGATTCCAGTTATTGAAAGTTCCCTGAATCTGTCCTCCCATCTTTCCCCCATCACATTGCATTACTGCATTTTTTCAGTAGTCCAGCAAAAGTTTCTCTGACTCCGGAAGAATCCTTCACTGCCAGAGTAATTTTCCTAACATACTTAATGTCACTCTTTTGCTTTAAAATTATCCATGGTTCTCCATAACATATCATTCAGGCATTCAAAATACAAACTGTATGTGTACAGGTATGCCAATTCATGCCCACCTAGTTCTAGGATAGGGCCACCTTAAACTGTATGAATCATAACTTTTTAATCTGATTTAATTACTAGACCCCAAAGCATGAGTCTTTGTTTGCTTCTGCTTACGTTCATAAAAAATATATACACTTTTTAATTTTTTCTTATAGTTTTTTTTTTTTTTTGGCTGCATCGGGCCTTAATTGTGGCATGTGGGATCTTCGTTGAGATATGCGGGCTCTTTGTTGCGGCGTGCGGGTTTCTCTCTAGTTGGGTGTGCAGGTTTTCTCTCTCTAGTTGTGGCATGCGGGTTTTCTCTTCTCTAGTTGTGTCATGCAGGCCCCAGGGTGAATGGGCTCTGTAGTTTGCAGTAGGCTCTCTAGTTGAGGTGCACGAGCTCAGTAGTTTTGGCATGCAGGCTTAGTTGCCCTGCGGCATGTGGGATCTTGGTTCCCTGACCAAGGATCGAACCCAAATCCCCTGAATTGTAAGGTGGAATCTTTACCACTGGACCACAAGGGAAGTCCCTATACACTTTTTTAAAACTCAATATTTGATTTGAGTCCATTCTCTATGTTTGCGTCTTTATTCCTGTCCTGCCCATAGGTTCATCAGAACCATTTATTTTTTAGATTCCATATATACGTGTTAGCATATGGTATTTGTTTTTCTCTTTCTGACTTACTTCACTCTGTATGATAGACTCTAGGTCCATCCACCTCACTACAAATAACTCAATTTCGTTTCTTTTTATGGCTGAGTAATATTCCATTGTATATATGTGCCACATCTTGTTTATCCATTCATCTGTTGATGGACACTTAGGTTGCTTCCATGTCCTGGCTATTGTAAATAGTGCTGCAATGAACATTGTGGTACATGACTCTTTTTGAATTATGGTTTTCTCAGGGTATAAGCACCAGTAATTTTTAGTTTTAAATATTGTACAAAGTTTTAAAGGATGGTTTCTGTGATTCAATCACTGTTCAGTGGATCTTTTAGGGTCCTCATTAGAGTGTGGAGACACTTAAAGACTTAATTTTCAGACTTTGATTTTTAAGACCAAATTATTTGGGTTAAAAATCTATATTTTTAACATTTAAATATTAAAAGTTTAGACATTAAGACATTAAAAGTTGGCATCCTCATGGGAGGTTTATAATCATGAATAACTCATAATTTAGTACAATATCATCAAAAGATATTTAAGAAAATAGACATGCTATTCCAAGCATTTGATTTTGCCAATATTCTCAACATTCTTATTTGCTTAAAATATAAAAATATTTTAAATAAAAGTTAAATTTTAGTTGTATTTTATGTAGCTTTAAAGAAGCTAAAACAGAATAATGATACTTTAAATTATAAAATTCATTTTATTTCTCTTTCTAAATTGAAAAATACATTTAAAATATAAAGATAACTTTGAATTGAGATATTTTAAAAATGAGGAATTTTTTTCTGAATAGTAATTGATAATGACTTATTTAAGATGACCCACAGGTTTTTGACTTTATTACAATTTTTACATAAGATTTTTCTGTAATGCACAGGCAGAAATTCCATCCCCTTAAGACTTGATGTAACCTGTGCATCTCTTGAATTTCTATCCCTTTCTCTTTAATATAGGCTACTAAACTGTGCTTCACTAGGATGTGTGACCCACTCCTTGACTCACAAATCTGAGTTCCAATCAAGTTGTCTCTTTCTTATACTTTATAAACATTTCAATGAAGCTTCCACCAATGAGCTGTTACAAACACTAAAGGCTTAGAATATTGTTTCCAAGAATATACTTTTTCTTTGTAAAGTCTGCCTTACATACCAAATAAATATAAGAGACTACAGTCACCTGTAGGAGTGGAAGTACTATAAAACAGCAATGTCAATGTACTAGAGAGGGCAATCCAATGGATTACTGAAAGGTTCAGTTTCAGTTTTTAGCTATGTAGGAATATAGTCTTATTAGTTCATGTTCACTATATTTTGACCCTCATTCAGCAGGGTAGTGTGAATGTGGCAGTGGTGGGGGTTAGGAATCTAAGTAGAAGCTTGCCTCATAATCTCTCTAATGCCCCATAAAGCTTCACCTCTTTCTCTGACTCTGAGTATCCATTCTTCATGCTCCCTTCACCCACTGTTCTCTCATTGCCAGTGTTTGTTTGACTGTCTTGTGCTATAAAATTACTTTGAGATTAACTAGGTTCAAGAAGGAATGGAAGTCAAACTATATACTGTTATTATATCTGGGGTGGGTGGAAGAGTGTGTGTGTGTGTGTGTGTGTGTGTGTGTGTGTATCTATATATTCTCTCTCTCAGCTATCTCTCTATGATATCTATCTATCTATTGAGAGGGAGGGTGGGACAGGAAGAGAGAAAGAGAAGACATACAGAGAGACAGAGGGATTAAGATATTTATTATTAAGATATATATATATATATATATATATATATATATATATATATATACACATACTATTAAGATAATTATAGGCAAAAAAAATCCCAAATAATATTCAAAGGTGCTTGAAATGTAGATTCACCTATGATGTATACAGAGTGAGTCATGGGGCAGACAGGAGGAAAAGCAGGAAAGTCCTCTTGGAACACGTCTATCTATGGAAAGGTATCTCCTATTTGACGACTGGAAAACCGTCACATGTTGAAGTGAGGACAGTGTACTCTTCTACATGGGTTGCTATGTAGGTTTATAAGGCTTGCAATCCCCAGGAACAACGCTCACTTCCTTTTGGTAAAAGCCATTTGGGGACTGGGTGTGGGATGACAGGGACGCGGCACAGAACTTATGGTTGTAATTGCATCTGTCATAGATGTTGGAAGTTTGGGTGAAGAAGGGACAAGAGAGAGAGCTGGACTCAGTCTTGTTAACCCATTCTAATGCGGAAAAATTAGAATTCTATTATTGTGAAAATTTTTCCTATGTGTGGAAAAATGTTTATTTTAACAAAGTGAGCGTAATTTTTGTTCACTGTTCATAAGGGGACTTTATATTATCTTTAGTGTTCCTTAACTACTGTATTTCTTTTAATTTTTACCTTTTTGGGTAATGTCTGTAAAAACGTTTTCTGTGTGTTTTAAATACAAGGTTTAATTTTAATGAAATAAATCTACACTAAAAAACTTCGTGCCATGTTTTCACCTGATTTGACCTGAATGTGATTTAAATTTATTTGTGACCTCCATTACTTCCACTACAACAATCATTTAAGAAATAATGTTTTTTAAATATCATGATACTATTAAGATATGTATTAGTAGTGTTTTATAATCTACAGAGCTGTTTACATAAATGATTTTGTCTTCACTTGGGTTCACAGAGGTGGATAAGGATTATTTTTTCCCTTTTAAAGAAAATATACCAGAGACACAGAAAGATTAAGTAGCTTGGATAAATTTTTCAGGGCCAGAGTGAAGTTTTAATAATAGAATTAGTGATAATTAGACAATGGCAGTATGATTTTGTGGAAAAGGTCTGAAAAACTTAGATTCAGAGCCATACTTTGAAAGTTACCGTGTGATCTTGGTCAAGTAATTAAACCCAGTGAGGCCAAGTTTTACTGACTGTCGATAGAGATAATAATAATTACCTCACAGAAATATCATGAATGTAGAAATAATATACTTAAAGCAAATAGTAGGGAAACGGTGCCTATTATGTGGTCAGTGAATTGCAGTTCATTGACCACCCTTCCTGTTGAACATATACTAATGAGCCTTTTCTTCACATTCAAAAAGCATGCATGCCAGGCTTCTTATTATTGAACCCCCCTCCCTCCCAGTACTGGGGTTTCATCAGATAAACCTAGAGGAAAATCCTGGCTTTGAAAATTTCATAGCAGAAGAACAACTTTTCTGAAAACCTTCAGCTGAAAATTCTATAACTAAATGGGCAGGGTTAAATTCTCATTTTTAAATACCAAAAAGTGGAGTAGAGTAAAAAGCCACTCTTAGTCTTAGACATCTTAGAGTCTCAGACATCCTGAACTTGCTTGGTTCCAAAGATGCTCATGGAGGCATCTCATGGAGGAGTAGGGTCCTAGACCCAAGGCCAGCAATGGCAAAGTCATGTAAGCTTAGTGGAGAGATGATCATAGGTCTGTGAGTTTCAGGGAAGCTGTTATACCAACCTGGGGGATGACAAGAGCAGAACCTCTGCCCATGGCTTTAGTGTTGCTGGGGAAAAATGGAATACACTCTGAGTGTCTTTCCTTTTAATAAAAAGCCCTTGGTAGGCACTGTACACAACATGTTTGAAAAGCGAACTGCTGTCTTCCTCCCTGGTTATTTAGAAGAAGGATTTTCATATGTTTCTGAAACATAGGAAAGCTGATAGGGATACCTAGAGTCACAACTGTTTATTATTTTTAATTAATCAATTAATATTGAAAAGCCAACCAGCAGGAGAGGGCTGAAATAAACAGAAGTTGACTATCCAGTGAAAGAGAACCCTCTTTTAACTGCAGTGAATCACACCATATAAACACAGTAAAAAATTTCAAACATTAACAGCCCCAGATACTCAACAAAAACAACAGAAGAAAAATCTAAAAGTAGAATTGTTTTGATATTCTGAAGAGGTTTCTCAGGTAGAATTGGCAACCTTGGACTAAAAAGACCTTCAATTAACTTTCTCGGATCTTACCTTACATGCGTTTATCTTAGAAAAAGATAGAATTGAAAAAAATAAGCTTTCATTCTTCTGTAACATCTTATTTCCTTATGCACTCCCTGCTCTAGATTCTGCTTTAGGTATTATCCTACAATTCATTTGTATGTTAAGCTCCTTAATATCTTTACTAGTATATTACCGTGTGCCATTATTTAATTAAAGAATAATTATAGGACACTGATATAATAAACCCTCAGATGAATGAGCAATTCACTTTCAAGTGAAAAGCATTTGGACTCAGCTGTGCAACGGAAAGTAATCTCTTTCAATAACACCACAGGCTTGGGGAATGATAGTTATCTAAAAGAACATAAACACATTTGACTTTGAAAGGTTAGAAACATCCAGAATCTCTTTCTCATTTGCAGGGGAAAAGAAATTCCTAATTATAAACATAATTTAAAAGTGCCCTGTTGACTTAAATATGAAGATATTTAAGATCTTTTATATGCTTTAGAAATGACAAAGCAGGGAATACAGAAGCAGACAATAAAACTACAGAGCAAGAAGTGTTCTGTTGCAAGAATTAGGTTAGCAGACACCACATATACACCAGCAATCAGGGATTTATAATTTTATACATATATATAAACAAACACACACACACTAAACTAAGCCTCTCTGTTTATATGGGTTCACAATTTTTGTGTCAGAAGCAGAGATTCCAACACAGTGGAGAGAATACAGGACAAAGCACAGAAGCAGATTATACATGTTCATCGGATTTTTAAGTAATAGATATTAAGTGTTAAGAGATCTATATTGTGCCTCTGGAAACGAAGACAGGATTAGAGTTTTACGAATACGACTAGCAAGAATATTTCAGGATTCAAAAGTTAATCACATTCTTTGATGTTAGTTCAGGGCTGGGTCCTAATTAGCCAAATTGATGTCGAAAAGGGCTATTTAATATAGTTTCTAAGTAGGTTCACTTTTAAAATAAAATGCATGTTCTATTTCAATATGCTCATGAATGTGGTCACAATTAATTACATTCCTTATAATGTAATTGTGAATTTCTATTTTGAGACAAGAATGCAGTAATTTCTACTTTCTTCACCACTGGAGAATGAATGAACCCAGAGAATAACATCATATTCTATAAACAAGATTCAACTAAAGTAATGATGTTATAA
The DNA here is from genome assembly GCF_965194805.1 of Balaenoptera borealis. Classification (NCBI taxonomy): domain Eukaryota; kingdom Metazoa; phylum Chordata; class Mammalia; order Artiodactyla; family Balaenopteridae; genus Balaenoptera; species Balaenoptera borealis. The sequence goes on along the minus strand of NC_138862.1, from coordinate 57,176,578 downwards.
CTAAGTGTTAAAGTATAAGTTATAACACAAGTTTTTTTGTCATTTCTAAATAGCCTTCTCTAATTTTCACTGTTTGTCATACTGATTTGGAATCAACATTAAAAATCAAGTGCAAATATCTTTAAAAATCAACTCCATCTCAATGGAGATTGGAAAGGTCTGAAGTCATGCATCAAACAGCAAAATAGTCACAAGAGGGAAATAACTCTGTAATCCTTGTCTACTTAGGACAAATTCCTGCTGCCTAAATTTCAGTTTACCATCAGTATACCTAAACTTAAGGAATGACAGACTTTAGAATAGTGCTCTCCACTATTCTATTCATCTATTCTGATGGCCTAACACAAGTCCTGGCCCCTTCTTCATGGCCACCGCTTCTCCCACCTCCATACTCCCTCTCTTCTATCTACCAAGCACTTTCAGCAAGTAGGACTCAGGGCAACTGTGAGCCAGAGAGAAGGGCAGAAAACACATTGAGCGATGGCAAAGACAATAATATAATACTAAAATTTATACCTTAATTAATCTTATGTACTAGGTATTGGATACGAACTTTATATCATATTGTTGTTTGGAAGATTAATTACAAAGAATGCAAATGGTTTATTATTTACTCTCCCTGTTTAACAGAATACTGAACAGAGAGGCACTGAATGACTTGTCCAAGATCCCACATCTAGGAAGTTCATGAGCTGAGACCAAACCCTGGAAACATGACTTCAAAATTCTGACTCCACCACTCTACTAATTTGAAAATATCACAATCAATTTTTAAAACAGCCTGAAAAGAGATTAGATGGTTAATGAAATGATTTACCAAAGCCTAAAAAGTTTTTGGCCCTTTCAGTTATGTGGTGTACTTAAGAAGAAGATCTGAAAGAAATCCAAGAAGTTTCCTTCTCAAAAAAAAAAGTTGTGTAGCTTCCACTCAGTACAATAAAAATATATTTATTTATTCAACAAATATACTTTTTGAACCTAACACATGCCACACACTATTCTAGGTACTTGGGATAGAGTAGTGAATAAATAGGCAGAAGTCCCTGCCTTTGTAAAGTGACATTCTACTGGAGAAAGACAGATATTATGATAAGTTAGAAGGTAGTAAATTTTATAGAGAAAAGAAAAATAGTAGGGAGGAGTGATGAGTAATTACATTCTAAGTAGGGTAGTCTGGAACATCCTTATAAAACATGCCATTTAAGCAAAAACTTGGAAATGATGGAGCAAGGTTTAGAAGCACTGGGAGGAAGGGTACTTAAGGCAGAGGAAACATTAAGACAAAGGCACTGATGGGGGAGAATGCCAGGCATGTTCAAGGTGCTGGGGGACCAGCATGGAAGGAGCAGAAACGGCCAGGGGCACAACTGGAATAGATAGGGCCTGAAAGGTAATGGGGAGACAGATATTACAGGGTGTGTAGAGCATAAAAAGGCTTTGATTTTTACTCTGAATGAGATGAAGAGACATCAGAGAGTTTTGAACAAGAGAGAGACATAATCACATTTACATTTAATAGCATCACTCTGGCTTCTCTGTTGAGCATAGGCTACAAGACAGAAATTGAGGAGAAAGAAGGAGGCTAAAGGCAGTGCTTTCATTGAGAAATAAAGGAGGTAGCCCATGGAGATGGCAGTGAGGGTGGCGACAAGTGGTACAATTTAAGACATATTTTGAAAGTAAAGCTGAAAGGACTTTCTAGGGGGTTCAATGTGAGCTATGAGAGCTTCTTTTTTGATATGTTGAGTTTGAGATGTCTATTAGATATCGAACAGAGATGAAAAGTAGGAAGTTGAATATACAGATTTGGCGTTCAGGAGAAGGTCAAGCTGGAGATGAAATTTTAGGGGTCGTCAGCATAGGACCATTATTTAAAATCACAGCACTGGATAAGTGAGTGTAGACTGAGAAGTGAAAAGGTCAAAGGACTGAATCTCGGGCCATTCTGAAGAAGTTTAGAGATCAGGAAAAAGAAAAAGAACAGCTAAAGGAAAATGTAAAGGAGGGACCAGTTGGTAGTAGAAAACCAGGAATGTACACCATTGGAAAAAAAAAGTATTACTTGCTAAAAGTCTAAGTAAGATAATGACTGAGCATGAACGACTGAATTAAGTAACATGGAGGTCTTTGGTTATATGTATTAGTTTCAGTGGAGTGATGGGAATGAAATGTCTATTGGAGTGAATTTAAGAGAGTCTGGAAAGAAAGGAATTGGTGGTAGTGAGTACTGATTACTTTGGGGGCATTTTTCTATAAGGACAAACAGTGAAATGGATGGTAACTACAATGGGCTTGGGATCAAAACAATTTTTTTAAGATATAAATATTGGCCTATTTGAATGTTGATGGGCTTGATCCAGGAAGAGAGAATTTTGCTGATATAGGAGAAAGATTGCGCAAGCAAGATCCTTGAGTAAGAGAGAGGGATGGGATCTTGTACTTCAGTGGAGAATTTACCCTTAAAGAGTAACAGAGAGAGTTGATAATAACAGGAGGGAAGTCCAAGTATGTAGGTTTGGACGTTGGTAGGAGAGTAGATGTGGTGGTGGGTGTTCAAGGCCTTGAATTTTCCAGCAAGGTAGAAAGAAAGGACATCCTGTAAGGAAGAGAACTATTTGACCTCAACACATAAGGCAACACTTTTGGTTTTCCTTTTGCTCCCATAACAGTTTGGCACTGACTGTATTGCTACACCTGTGTGTTTTGTTTTGCTTTTTTTCTCATCCACACCAGTTTTAAATCCCTTTAACATTTTTCTAAAGAACTTGAATGTATTAGGTCTTTTGGTAGTAAATATCCTCACTGGGAAGTGCAGCAACAGAGGATCTACAGCAATATTGGAATTCAGCCATAAGTACCAGGAAACCCTCTGAAATCTCTGACTCTGCAGTCTTTTCAACAGTAGCAACTTCTAACAGGGGATGAACACAGGGTACCTGGCAATGGCTGCTTAAGGTGAACATAACAAAGAAGGCAGGAAAATAACATTAGGGAAGACATTGCTGCTCAACAGGAGGTTTCCCTTCAATAAAGTTCTCTTGGGATTTCCCTGGTGGTCCAGTGGTTACAAATCTGCCTTCCAATGCAGGGGACATGGGTTTGATCCCTGGTCGGGGAACTAAGAACCCACATGCTTCTACAGGGCAACTAAGCCTACGTGCAACAACTAGAGAAGCCTGCGCGCCACAATGAAGACCCAGCACAGCCAAAAAAAATTCTTAAAAAAAAGTTCTCTTTTTTTCAGTGTTAGTCATGTTGGCAGAAAGTATCAAAGTAGCATTATAACCTGAGACAGATGCTGTGCTGTTTTATTTATTCACACTATTAACAACGTGGGGTTTAACTCCTCTGACCTCAGAAGTAACTTCAACTGCCAATGGAAATTATCCAATTTTAGCATTGTTCAAAAAGTGAAGATGTAGACAAAATTCATTATTTTTTATATGCAAAATAAATTTCAGAAGCAAATACAGCCACTATTTCCTATGAAACAACCTACATAAAATAAATCTTCCTTTCCAAGTGACTGGATAGCTTGAAATAATTGTGGACAATTTTGTCCTCAATTTAAGAAAAGTATCTTTTCTGGGTGTACAAAACAGCCATTTTGCTAAATGTAAAACTGAAAGATGATCTCCTATACTGTATAATTTTTTTAAATTTTCTTTAAGCTTTTATGGAGAAGGTTATGGTCTTTGGTCCGAGATCCTTACTGCAAACCTCTATTATGCTCCAAGTTCAAACAATTTGCTCTAAGGAGAGAAATAATATGCGTCCTCATGACTGACAGCTATAAAGAAATGAAATGTATCTGTTAAATTCCCCTCTATTACCTCCTTACATTTGCATATTCTTAAACGATTGGCCTAATAGCAGGAGGATGGAAAATACTCTAATTCCATCGCTATTCATTTTTGCCAGTTTTTTAGCTTAATCATTGCATATAGATGTGGATGACTGAATATGACATATAATTAAGTATTCAATCTATAGTTATTAATGACAGAGAAGGTAAAACTTGACTTACACTGGCCTATTACTTACCTTTAATCTTACACTACTGGTATTTTTTAAAAGTTCAAATAAGTAATATAAAAAAATTGAAGTTCAGAAAAAGATTTAAAGAAATTTTACACCACAGTGAGTTGAGTCAAAAGGGGAAAACACTTTTACATTTACATAAAACACCTATGAATTATCAGTGACCTTTCAAAAATTGTGTTTTAAATATCTACTCTGAGTTTCTTGGTTAAGCTATGATCAGAGAGCAATAAACTATCTGAATGTACCTAACTGTAATTTGAAGAAATATTTAATAATTCCATTTAGATGCTAATCTGCTATCTAGATAAATTCATCATTATTTTGATAGGCCATATCAATATATGACTCTGGGAACCATCAGGATTAATTTTATTTACTGTGTATGTGGTGGTGTTTATTCTACGTGGGTCCTAGAATATGTATTAGAGCTCTTCACTATAAATTATGTTTGTAACACATAACCCATAATTTCAATATCTGTTTATATACCTGTTTTTAAAAATATTGGATTGACTTCAATCACCAGTAGTATATATGGTGTCATAAGGGTCCATTTATTTTTTTTCCCAGACAACCCTCTGGGGTGTTTTTGTTTTTGTCTTGTTTTGTTTTTCTTTCACAGATTCTCTGATGCAGTTTCTAACTTTGGTAGATTTGTTATACTTGTGGGACTCCAAGTTTCTGGGAGGATTTAATCAAAAGAGAGAAGAAAAATGTCATTTCCAAATGACTTAATACAACTCTTGACAGTATCCTATACAGTGTTTCTAAATATTCTTAGCAAACTAATAGCAAGTGTTTTTCAATACAATGTAACTTCTCATAACAGTTCTTTTATTCTCCTTCCGCATTTAGCATTTTTCCTGTCCCAATTATTTTTCTTTACCATTAATCAATTATTCCTTTTGCTAACTCTTATTTCTCTAATCTGATTTATATAAGGCATAATGTGTTCAATAGCTCATCCCTATCTTTAGATCATCTATCTCTTCCCATTTTTTTCATGTAGCTAATGTTCTCTTGTTCATTTTTTCATTTATATTCTATTTCTAGCACCTATCATTTGCCTTATGTTTCTTCTCTTTGCTTCTCAGTTGCTATAGAGAAGAAGGGGAGGAGAGAAAGAGAACCAACATTCTGAACTCAGTCAACCAGCAGGGCACTATGTTAGGTGCTTTATATCTATTGAGCAATTTAATTTTCACAGCAAACATATGAAATATACAGTACATATCTGAATATATAATATATAAACAAGGATTAAAATCTCAATCTCAAAAATATATCTTATCCAAACTAAATATTTATTAAGCGGATAAAACAACATTCAAACTCAGGTCACATACTGGTCAGTTTGTTCATCTCACCTTGCCATTCTCCTACCACTATCACTGGGAAGACCTTAATCATAAACCACTTGTACTGGCTATTTCTATTCCCAGCAGGGTCTGCCTGCCTGTTGAGTGCCACTAGCACCTCCTCTTCCAGACATTGCTACTACCAGGCAGGATATCCAAAGTGTATTGCTATGCCCTAATATTGTTAGAAATTTTTAGTGGAACATTTCTTTTGGTACATAAGACTAAAACAAAAGTCCATATAGATTTGGGCCTGGAAACAAATCTGAGTGACCACTGCTATGTTAGAAACTAAGATTTTGTAGGAGTCATATGTGTTCACTTATCTCTTTTCTTATCGTGTGTTTTCTTCTAACAGACACATATCTCATTTCCATCATTTAGACTAAAAATTATTAATAACTTATATAATATTATGTGACAGTTTCAGTTATAAGTCATAAAGTGGGGAAATATAGTCCTTAGCTATGATAAATCTCTAGTATATCCTGAAAAGCTACAGAAACTTAAATACGTCTAACCAACACCAATCTACGCCCATTCTGTGTGAGAAATACACAAATAGTCTCTCTTCTCTCAGAGTTAGAAACCGATTAGGACCTTATTATTCTGTTATTTTCAAGATGGATAAACCCCCTTTAAGAAATCTCAAGGATAAAGCAATCAACCAAATTTTAAATGAGAGTGAGTAATGCCACATGTGTGCTGCACACTATAAGTATTTGGTAGCATATTTTTAAAAATTACGTCATTGACTCCAAGCTCTGACAACTCCACAGCTGATTTACCAGTGTCCTAATCAAAGAGCAATTAAAGCATCCTGTGTAAGAAATTATATATCATATGATTGTCCACATGGGCTCAACTTTAAGAATCATCAGCATAATTGACAAAACAATTCTAAATATCAAATATGCAAAAACTGATGGGACAATGACTGGTGTTAAGAGATCACAGGAATCAAAGACATCCAGATACAACTGTACTTGGAGAAAAGCATTGTGGCCAAAGAATTTGGTTCTTTCATCTGATGTACTGGAAAGTCACAATTCACATATCTTTATACCACTTTTTCTCAACACTTTTCCTACAATTTTCTGCAAGTAAGAACTAAGCCTTTGTATTCTATGCACGAACTACAGGATATGAGCACATAGCTACTCCTTTCATCTGAAACCAATACACCTCACACAGCACAAGTGATGGTGGAGATGGACAGCACTGTGGCTCCATATGTGCTGAAAGAATCGAAAATGTGTTGCTACATTATTAAATTTGTGAGACATTTCTCACACATTTTTCAAACAACTTTTCAGGTATTATCTTGTGAAATAAGTATCCTAAAAAATGTCTCATCATACCTACAGTTTGGACTGTCAGAACTAGCTGTGCCTACTAGAATGAATGCCAGGTTATGGGAATTAAGAGAGAGGATGAGGTCACTGCCAACCTCTCAGAGAATGCCCCAGATTGGAGGGGAAGGGTAGGGCGGGGGAACACATCCTGATGTAGGAGAGAATCAATGTGCTTTAGCTCCATCCTGGTAGAGTTTATGAGGAATAACATTGAATGGGACACTGTGATGATGTCAGGATATCACTCAAATATCCTCATATCCAGATACAAAAAAATTTTCATAGGTTCATTAACTTCTTCATTAATAATGTCATTCATTTACTCATTCACTCACTCATTTTTACTGTGAATTCATTGTCTCAGTAGATCACAAAACAAACTATACAGTTACCCAAGTTAAAAACCTAGGTACCATTCCTGATTCCTTTCTTTCCCTCACCTTTCCCTTGCATTCAATTTTCTAGGTGCTAGGTCTACTCACTTCAAATCTCACCACCTCCTCAAGGGACCTTCAGTCATCACCCTGACCTAGAATAGCCTCTCACTCTCAATTTATTTCCATTACATCTCTTTGTTTATATATTTCCTTCTAATTTTTATCACCATCTGTCAGTATCGTGTTTGTTCTTGTTCACGTCCATATTCCCCAAAGTGACCTAAACACAAGTTTAAGAATTACAGCTAATGTATACATATTTATTTACTGAATATTTTTGCTAGATGTCTCAAATTCTCAAGTTCTTTAAGAAAGGGCTTTAAGAAAAGCCCAGGACCAGATGGCTTCACAGGCGAATTCTATCAAACATTTAGAGAAGAGCTAACACCTATCCTTCTCAAACTCTTCCAAAATATAGCAAGGGAGGAACACTCCCAAACTCATTCTACGAGGCCACCATCACCCTGATACCAAAACCAGACAAAGATGTCACAAAGAAAGAAAACTACAGGCCAATATCACTGATGAACATAGATGCAAAAATCCTCAACAAAATACTAGCAAACACAACAGCACATTAAAAGGATCATACATTATGATCAAGTGGGGTTTACCCCAGAAATGCAAGGATTCTTCAATATATGCAAATCAATCAACGTGATACACCATATTAACAAATTGAAGGAGAAAAACCATATGATCATCTCAATAGATGCAGAGAAAGCTTTTGACAAAATTCAACACCCATTTATGATAAAAACCCTCCAGAAAATAGGCACAGAGGGAACTTTCCTCAACATAATAAAGGCTATATATGACAAACCCACAGCCAACATCATCCTCAATGGTGAAAAACTGAAATCATTTCCACTAAGATCAGGAACAAGACAAGGTTGCCCACTCTCACCACTATTATTCAACATAGTTTTGGAAATTTTAGCCACAGTGATCAGAGAAGAAAAAGAAATAAAAGGAATCCAAATTGGAAAGAAGAAGTAAAGCTGTCACTGTTTGCAGATGACATGATACTATACATAGAGAATCCTAAAGATGCTACCAGAAAACTACTAGAGCTAATCAATGAATTTGGTAAAGTAGCAGGATACAAAATTAATGCACAGAAATCTCTTGCATTCCTATACACTAATGATGAAAAATCTGAAAGTGAAATTAAGAAAACACTCCCATTTACCATTGCAACAAATAGAATAAAACATCTAGGAGTAAACCTACCTAAGGAGACAAAAGACCTGTATGCAGAAAATTATAAGACACTGATGAAAGAAATTAAAGATGATACAAATACAAGGAGAGATATACCATGTTCTTGGATTGGAAGAAGCAACATTGCAAAAATGACTCTACTACCCAAAGCAATGTACAAATTCAGTGCAATGCCTATCAAACTACCACTGGCATTTTTCACAGAACTAGAACAAAAAAATTCACAATTTGTATGGAAACACAAAAGACCCCAAATAGCCAAGCAATCTTGAGAAAGAAAAACAGAGCTGGAGGAATCAGGCTCCCTGACTTCAGACTATACTACAAAGTGACAGTAATCAAGACAGTATGGTACTGGCACAAAAACAGAAATATAGATCAATGGAACAGGATAGAAAGCCCAGAGATAAACCCACGCACATATGGTCACCTTATCTTTGAGAAAGGAGGCAAGAATATACAGTGGAGAAAAGACAGCCTCTTCAATAAGTGGTGCTGGGAAAACTGGACAGCTACCTGTAAAAGAATGAAATTAGAACACTCCCTTACACCATACACAAAAATAAACTCAAAATGGATTAAAGACCTAAATGTAAGGCCAGACACCATCAAACTCTTAGAGGAAAACATAGGCAGAACACTCCATGACATAAATCACAGCAAGATCCTTTTTGACCCACCTCCTAGAGAAATGGAAATAAAAACAAAAATAAACAAATGGGACCTAATGAAACTTAAAAGCTTCTGCACAGCAAAGGAAACCATAAACAAGACGAAAAGACAACCCTCAGAATGGGAGAAAATATTTGCAAATGAAGCAACTGACAAAGGATTAATTTCCAAAACATACAAGCAACTCATGCAGCTCAATATCAAAAAAATAAACAACCCAATCCAAAAATGGGCAGAAGACCTAAATAGACATTTCTCCAAAGAAGATATACAGATTGCCAACAAATACATGAAAGAATGCTCAACATCATTAATCATTAGAGAAATGTAAATCAAAACTACAATGAGATATAATCTCACACCGGTCAGAATGGTCATCATCAAAAAATCTACAAATAATAAATGCTGGAGATGGTGTGGAGAAAAGCAAACCCTCTTGCACTGTTGGTGGGAATGTAAATTGATACAGCCACTATGGAGAACAGTATGGAGGTTCCTTAAAAAACTAAAAATAGAACTACCATATGACCCAGCAATCCCACTACTGGGCATATACCCTGAGAAAACCGTAATTCAAAAAGAGTCATGTACCAAAATGTTCAGTGCAGCTCTATTTACAATAGCCAGGACATGGAAGCAACCTAAGTGTCCATCAACAGATGAATGGATAAAGAAGATGTGGCACATATATACAATGGAATATTGCTCAGCCATAAAAAGGAACCAAACTGAGTTATTTCTAGTGAGGTGGATGGACCTAGAGACTGTCATACAGAGTGAAGTAAGTCAGAAAGAGAAAAACAAATACCGTATGCTAACACACACATATATATATATATATATGGAATCTAAAAAAAGAAAATGGTCAGAAGAACCTAGGGTCAAGACGGGAATAAAGATGCAGACCTACTAGAGAATGGACTTGAGGATACGGGGAGGGGGAAGGGTAAGCTGGGACAAAGTGAGAGAGTGGCATGGACGTATATACACTACCAAACGCATAAAATAGATAGCTAGTGGGAAGCAGCCTCATAGCACAGGGAGATCAGCTCGGTGCTTTGTGACCACCTAGAGGGGTGTGATAGAGAGGGTGGGAGGGAGGGAGATGCAAGAGGGAAGAGATATGGGGACATATGTATATGTATAACTGATTCACTTTGTTATAAAGCAGAAACTGACATACCATTGTAAAGCAATTATACTCTAATACAGATGTTAAAAAAAAAAGGCTTTAAGGCTGAAATGTTCATTTGGGAGACAAATAAATATGAATAAACCTCTTGAGGGGAAAGTCCTCTGCCTCCTCCTTAGGTATAATACTTGAGTCAATGTACACAGAGACGATACCACATCAGACCCCAGTAGCTATGCCTCATTTATTTTTTAATTATAGTAGCAAAGTCAGTAGCAATTGCATATGGAAATACAACATTATGAATTTAGAGTGTTACATATGATGGGAGAGGTGAAAGATAATGGCAGTCAAGGAGAAATCATGAACAATCAAGACCCTACTGGGGAAAAACAGGCCCAAAAGTTCATAATGATTTCACTAGATGGGGACTTAGAGGAAAAGGCATTTTATCACCTTGTGATCTAAACAAGTAAGAGCTATACTTGCGCATAGTCATTTATTCAACAAATTTTTTTAGAATTTATATATTATTTATTATTATATGTCTAGTATTTCGGTGATATCATGAGGCATAATTCCTGCCCTGAAGGAATGCATAACTTTGCTTATCATCTGCATTTTCCTTTGCTCTGTTTTCAGCTAATTATAGTGGCTAGCATAAGTAAAGGATGTTGATCTTACCTATGTTACAATCTATGAAGAGACTATATAATCTGTCAATTGAAAGCCTTGTTTCTAACAAAAGAAAATTCCTGACAAATTTTTACATACTTGTATAATATAGAATATTTAAAGTAAAATTTATACACATCTAATTGGAGCCTTAATTTTTACATAGGTCTCTCTAGTGTATTTCAAAATGATAAAAACCTTAGAAATACAGTTGTACATATACATAATAACTCAGCTTCCAATTTGTCAGACTCAAAGGACAATTATAATTACCAACTCTGAAGTGGAAAACAGACATCTGCTAGTCTACTAGGATGAGATAGTGCTTCTAAACTTTTAATGTACAATAGATCACCTCAGGATCTTATCAAAAGGCAGACTCAGTAGGGCTGGAGTATGGCCTGAGACTCTGAATTTCTTATAAGCTCAAAGATTATGTCAGTGCTGCTGTGACAGGACCATATGGTGGCTTGATATTCGGGTAATGACTATTGATTTGGAAACTAAGAAGTTCAGAGGTGGGAACTGTTTTTGCTTATCTGGATAAAGAAATTGCTAAATCCTATTGAAAATATGTTAAGAAAGAAGGGAACACAAACCAACCAACCAACAAACAACAATAAAAAACTGGGGGTGGATCCACTCTTATAGGAGAGACCTCCTTTCCATCACAATAAAAGTGGTCACAGATCGTATCCAGAAAATAAACGCTTTTGACAATTCACCTTGTGACTTATTCGAGTGATTTCCCTATAGATCTTCTACTTGGATTTTAGTTTTGATAAGGAAATTTGGATCAGCATCAGAGACACAGAAAGCCCAGAAATGTATCAAAGCAACCTGAGCTGATCATAGCTCTCACTGAATAGCTGCTTCTCCTGCAGAAGCACAGTTACTTCTCTTCCCAAGTTTGTGTATGTTGTCACTCAGCTTTCCCACCAGAGGGGTTTTGTTAAAAGATCCCTGTTTAATGACAAATCTCCTGTGACAATATGGAAAGGGATACGTTACTAAAACAGAGAAAAATAGACTGCTAGTGAACTTGGCTAGCATTTTAACACTAAGAGAACTCAGAGTATTCTGTTTTCATGAAGTTGTAGGGGGGTAAATTCTCTGTCCAGAACTAATAACTGCTCATCTGTTAACTGAAATATATAAACATGTATATTCCTTGGATTTGGGGATCCATTCATTCCGCTTCAGAAGCCATAGATATACTTATGCTGTGACTCAAGCACTGTCTTCCCAGTGGAAAGTTAATGGGGTTTGAAATATGATTTGACAAGAGATTTCTGTTTTGTTTTTGCCTCACTCTGAGATGATCAGATTCCTCCTTATAGAGAAAAATGTGACAACCCAAGAGATCCTGAGTGAAATCAGCCTCTTTGTAAAAAATCCTCTTCTATTAAATAGTGCCATGTTTCTATGTCCTCTGGGGCCATTCTTGTGCTCTTACAATTTTTCACTCACTGTTTTAATAACGTTATTAGGGGACAAAAGCACACAGAGGTGTTGCCTATGAACTCACAAGGACTATCATGGTTTAAAGGTATTTAGAGTACTTACTAGGATTCTCAACTTTCCCATTTTACTTTAAAAGGATCTCTCAGACTAAAGGCAAGAATTCTGAGCAGAGAACCAATACTTTAAGTTCCCATTTATTATGTCATTTTATTATTCGATAAGAGGAAAAAATCCTTCCAATTTGCTATCCTGAAGAGTATTTTCAGATTTTTCTCTTACCTGGTAAAGACTTTATTTCGCAAAGCTCAAAAATAATGCTTATATCATATTTCTTTGCTTTCTCCAGCAAACCAAATGGCATCTTCCTACTTAAAACAGCAACTAAGGAAATATTTATGCCTTCCATCCAAGAATGTAAAATGTTTCCACATGTTAACCATGTATTTATCAAAAACTCCTCTAATGAAAAAATAATAATAATAAATAAATTTAAAAAAGGATTATCCCGCTTTTAGGCATTAGAGGACTAAGGTATGTAATTGCCCAAAGTTGTAGAGGTGAATCAGTATCAACTTGAGGCAAAACACAATGCCTGACTCACAGTCTGTTTCAAAAATGTTTATTTCCTAGATTATTTGTGAACTGACTTGAGCCCAAATTCATGCCTTGATAGTCTTTCGGTTGTTGTTGTTAATTTATCTCACTCTTACTTAGGAAGGATTGTATTTCCTAGATGCCATTAGATTCTAATGAGGCTGAGGTTTCTAAGCCTCAGGCTATGTCTCATTTAGACTTTTCTTTCAGAAAGCCTCTCTTTCCATGTGTACTTTCATCTTAATCCATGGATTTATATATAGCTGTAATGGAATTTCACATTTTCCCACAATTTCTCTCCTCCGGTTGTTGCAAGTTAGGGTTGCTAGGTCATAATGGAATAAATGTGACCTTTTTAATGCTATTTTAATACCGAAATACCTTCTTGTCTTGATAGCGTATGGTCAAAAGCTCATGCTTATTGGAAATATCTAATGCAAATTTGTATATGAGTTCTGTTGCTGATTAGATATAATCTTTCTAAAGAACAATTCAAGTGATTGACTTAATTTAATTCATTACCAGTTTTGGGAATCTTTTCTGCTTAGGACCATTAATATTATTAAATATTAAGATTAGAATATTTATTTAGACAACTGCAAATATTTCAGGATAATATAAAATGAGATACTGGAATTTAACTTGCTTTGTTGAATAAACTAGAGAATATCCATTTTGATGGAAATGTACTGTGCTGTGGAGAAAAAAAAGGGACCTTAGTTCCAAACAAAACGTTTCTGTTAATCAACTTATGGAACTGGTGAAAGTTAAACTTTTTATTTTTCTACTTTACATGTTAAATTTAGACTTACACAAAACTTGCAAAAATAGTACAGAGGATTCCTCTATATTCCCCATTCTGCTTTTTCTAATGCAAGCACCACATGTAACCATAATACAATTTTAAAAACCAGGAAATATTGGTACAATATTATTAACTACATTGCAGATTTTATTCAAATTCTACCAGTTTTTTTACTAGGTCTTTTTTTCCCATTATGTTTTTCCATGTCTTCTTTTTATCCAAGAAACCTATCTCAACCCCACACTGCACTTAGTTGTTATTTCTCTTTGCTCCTCTCCAATGTGTGACTTTGCTTTCTTATTCCTTTTCTTTCACAATCTTGGCATTTTGGAAGAGTACTCATTATTTTGTACGGTGTTCCTCAAGTTAGGTTTGTCTGATATTTTGTTGTAACTAAAATCAGGTCATAATTTTTAGGGGTGCAAAAACACCACAGAAATGATGCTGAGTCTCATTTATTCCATTCTTAAAGCAAGGTAAATTAAAATAAAGCTTTGTGATATATCTATCTTCTACTATTTTATTCTGCTTTGCTGTTTTTACTTGTTTGTACTGTTAAAATATGTCTTCATTGGAATAGAAAATGACATTTAAAGAAAAAAGTATTTTAATATTCTTATTTCCTTCTGGTGAAGAAACACTACTTAATTATTCAACTTCACCTATGCTTAACACACTCTAGGAAATTTTTTAAAACACTAAAATGACGGGGTTTTTCAAGAAACTCAGCTTTTAAGAAAACACATCCAGTGATTTTAGGAGCCATGTCATAAAAGAAAGTTAGCTTAGTTCACCTAAACTATAGCATGACGATGTAGTATCTTTCCTTTTTCAATAGCCTATTATGCTTTATAGGCTTCTTCTAAATATTTGCTGTGTATACCATTTCTATTTTTAAATGGATCTTTTGGTCATTGTCAGCTTGGTCTTATATCACTTTATTTAGCATATTTGAAATGAGTATTATTTACTATTATAATATATCTCAACAAATACATTACCTTTTGGAGAGAGATACAGATATTGTTAGCATTCCATTATGCAAGAATTGTTCATAACTAACAATAATTGAGCATGAAGAAATTTTCAACGGTTATGAATAACGCCTATAAATAATTATATAATTATAGGCATTACAAATGCTTGCAATATAAATAATGCCTAAATAATTTTTGAAGTCTACATAGAAATCCAAAAAGCTCCAAACATCTGTGTCTAAATTTAAGAGAATAAATATTCTATTTTGAGTGGAAGGAGAACCCCAAACACCTGCAAAAGATTCCAGGAAAATGTAGGGTGTTTCTGAATCTGTTCTTGCTATTCTCACTCATTCTTTCCCTTCCCTCTCCCTCCCTTCCTTCCTTCTCTCCTTCTCTCCAGTTTTATTGAAAAAGACATTACAGACAATTATAATACAGAAAGTGTGATAATAGAGTTATGCAGAAGACACTATAGAAACATTAAAAAAGGAATATTTTATTTTACCTGAAACCCTCAGCTGACTGTCACTGCTGAATATTAAGGCGAGAGAAGGCTATAATAGGGATGAAGAGAGTAACTTTTATAGAATTCTTCATTGAAACTTGTAGATGAACGCTTACTCTTTGGGGCATGGCAAACTTCCAGCATTCATTTACACAACTGATTACAGCAAAAAGTCTTATGGCCAATCTTTACCTACACTGCATGTGTGTTAACCAGAAGTAGCAGGATGATTTGACTATGTAACCCATTTACAAACTACATCCATCCTGGCTTTACTATAAAAGTGATCTGCCTGCTTATTAATAGTATTGATAGCTATCTATTTATTTTAACACAACTATGTGACATAACAAAGCTGAAAACTTTAAGTACATTATCTCAATTAATTCTCACAAAACCACAATGAGATGAATATCATTATGATGGCAATTTTACAGAAGAGGGATTGAACTTGGAGAGTTAGGGGAAACTTCCCAGAGCTGCACATCATTAAAGCATCAGAGTTGATATTTGCGTGAAGATAATCTGACGACAAAGATTGTCTTCATAATAAACATAAGTTAAAGATACCTTTTCATCACCAAAAAAGCAAGTGTACTTACGATGGGTACAATCATGGTACCTAAACTCATGAGTTTTTGGGTTCACCAGATTCAAAAATTTTAAATTTTGGGCTTGGTAGGGGAAAGATAACTTTAAAAATCAGACATTTTTGTAAGTTTCTTCAGGCAAATTAAAGATAAGCAATGTGATGGAGAAAGAAAGGCATTTATATGCAAATCAAAACCACAGTGAGATATCACCTCACACCAATCAGAATGGCTATCATCAAAAAGTCTACAAATAATAAATTCTGGAGGGTATGTGGAGAAAAGGGAACCTTCCTACACTGTTGGTGGGAATGTAAATTGGTGCAGTCACTATGGAAAACAGTATGGAGCTTCCTTAAAAAAACTAAAAATAGAGCTACCATGTGATCCAGATATCCCATTCCTGGGCATAAATCTGGAAAAGACGAAAAGTCTAATTCAAAAAGATACATGCACCCCAATGTTCATATCAGCACTATTTACAATAGCCAAGACATGGAAATAACCCAAATGACCACCAACAGATAGTTGGTTTAAGAAGATGTGATACATACACACACACACACACACACACACACACACTGATACTTATAACTTATGTTTATTATGAAGACAATCTTTGTCGTCAGATTATCTTCACTCAAATATCAACTCTGATGCTTTAATAATAATGGGATATTATTCAGACATAATGAAATAATGCCATTTGCAGCAAAATAGATACACCTAGAGAATATCATACTAAGTGAAGTAAGTCAGATGGAGAAAGACAAATATTATATGATATCACTTATACGTGGAATCTAAAAAATAATACAAATGAATCTATATATAAAACAGACACAGACTCACAGACATAAAAAACAAACTTATGGTTACCAAAGGAAAAACGGAAGGGAGAGGGATAAATTAGGAGTATGGAATTAACAGATACAAACTACTATACATAAAATAGCTAAGCAACAAGGATTTACTGTATAGCACAGGGAACTATAATCAATATCTTGTAATAACCTATACTGGAAAATAATCTGAAAAGTATACATTTCTATATAGCAATCACTTTGCTGAATACCTGAACCTAACAAAATACTGTAAATCAACTATACTTCAATTAAAAAAAGAACAGAAAAGCATTTATAAGAAATAAAGAGGAGAAATAAATTTGCATTAGAGAATTCAAAAGTCAAAATCTCACTTTAGCCTGATTGACTTACTTTCCATTTTTTAAGCTCTCAAAATGCAGACTGTTCAGGATTTTGTCTCTGTAATTTTAGGAGGAGCTCAGAGAAAATCATTAACTCTCACAATGATAGTTAATACAGGATCACTCAATTTTGATGTATGTATATGATTTTCATGTGAAAGCATGAAATCACAGTGTTTCATCATCAAATACTTAAGTATTACAGTGAAATTTTCTCTTTGCCCAGAATGCGAGGATATAAAGTAAAGCCATACTTCCTCAGCACCAGCTTGCTCTTGTCACCAGGTTCACAGATGGTTACAGGGTTCCTTATTCCTTCTCATTGGGAGAAGACTGCATTTCCATTATTTGCATACATTATCTGTATTAGTGAGAAAGGAATGGCCTGAACTTCTCTAAAGTAGGTGAACAGCTTCTTTGAAAAGATAATTCAGGATTCATGACACACTTAAACCCCAGGCTTTCTACCTGGTCCTGCAAGTTGAAAGACCTTTACATTTTCAAGAACTATTTTTTTGCTAGGAGTCCATCCAAATTATCCAATATCCTGTGCCCTTAGATCAAACACATATGGAACAATATTAAAACTTTCTTGGGAAAAAACCTTAAGGAGAAATAAATTGATTAAAAACTGCAATAAATAAAGATTGTTACAGTTAGAAATAGTTGATATACTCATTTCTTGGGTCTCATGTCAAATCTAAACTTTGCTGCAATTCCCTATCTTAAGGCTTCATTCAGCCTATAGGTTGCCTTCACATCTAAAAGTCATTGCACATTTATTGATTACCTACTCCATGACTTTACTATACAGGGATTAAAAAGATAAGTGAAATATGATATCTACCAGCACAAAGTTTACAATCCGGTAATGGTAGGAATAATAAGATAGATACACAAAATACAAAGCAAAGAAGGTAAATGGCTTAAGAAAAATCCAAGTAAAGAATAATCTAGATATAGAGAGAGACAGAGGCAAAGAGAGAAAATAAGTCTGGGGTAGCTGTAAGAAACTTCCTGAATGAGGAAGTGTTTAAGATTAATTTTAAGGGACTTTGACAAGTAAGAAAGAAAGGAAGGAAGGAAGGAAGGGATTTTAGAGATCAGGAAGGGAAGGGAGAAAAGTGAGAAAGTACAGAATACAGGTATGTTCACATCCTTGGAAGAGTAGAGAGCATAGGTCAGATAGGTGATAAAATTAAAAAGGCATTAGTAATCATTTATAGGACTTGGTAGTTGATAGTGTAGAAGGAAAAACTAAAAATAAATTTGTGATTTAAAACCTACGTGTGTAAAGGTGGTTTTATTTAAAGAAAGAAGCAAGATAGGATAATGCGATGATTTTAGGAGCAGGAAAGTGATATATGCTTTTATGAAAATGTTGAGATTAAAGTACCTCCTTGAACATTTGGCTTCTGAATTATGATTTAGACCTTAAAAAAGATTGTAAAGAGTATAAGAGTTGGAGTTATAAGACTTGGTATCAAATCCTGGATCTTCTAATTTGTATGTCCTTAGATGTGTCACAAGCTCTTTGTGCATCATTTTATTCACTGTTAGAGATGGAGATTAAAAGTGCTTTGCAATCTACAAAATTCAACAAATCCAAGATGTTCCTGTTGTCTGCATAAACGTAATAGTTGAAGCTATTATTAAAAGGACAGCCTATAAGAGGTCTGAAGAGGGGTTAGTGCAACTGCCATGTTTGATAAATTAAAAAAGGAATTCTAACCATCACATGTAATTTTGTTTGTTGATACCTGATTTTATAGTTTTATGACACACATATGCATACCTGCACAATACATTGCTTGACTTTACTTGATTTTGAACTTTTTAAAAAGGGTGCCATATACTATACAGTCTTCTAAGACGTGCTTTACTAACTTCAGATTATGATGCTAAGATTCATCCATGATTTTTAATTACAGATAATTTTTTATTGCTACATGGTATTCCATTTTACGAAAATTCCATAATGTAGTCATCCATTCCACTGTTTATAGACATTTTTGTTGTTTCCAAGGTTTCTTTTTCTTTTTGCTACTATAAACAGTGACACAATGAATATTTTTGTTATGTCTTCCAGCACATACATGCAAGAATCATATGTCCAGGTATGTTCAACTCTAGAAAACAATGTTAAATTGATTTCTAAAATGGTTTTATCATTTTAAACTCTTACCAGCAATGTGTAAAAGATCCATATCCTCTCCAAACCACGGTTCCATCAAATTTCTTAAATTCCAGTGATGAGTGATGAATAATAGTATCTCACTGTGTTCTTTTATTGACGTTTTTCCAATTACTAGTAAAGTTTGGTGACTCTTCATATTTTTATTAGCTATATACATCTTTTGTGACATGTCTATTAATATTTTTGACCATTTTTATTGTTAACATTTTTCTATTTTAATGTATGGGATCTCTCTATGTATACTTCATTATAGTCTTTGCTGACTATAAGAATTTCAAGTAACTTTTCATACTCTCTTCACTGTCTTTAAAGTGCCTTTTGAGAAACAAATGTTTAATTTAATTTGCACACCATCTGTTGGTTCTTTTTTTTTTGATTTTTGTGCTTTTGAGTCATACTGACTGAAGGTCAGAAAGACATGTACCTGTATTTTCTTCTGAAACTTTTAAAGTTTAGCTTTTGCTCTTCAAAAATTTTAATCCATACAAAGCTAATTTTTGTATACTGTGTGAGGTAGAAAACCAATCTTATTTTTTTCTTTATTAATGAACCATCTCTAGCTCTGTTTATTGAATAGTTCTTCTCTTTTTCAGTGATCTGTCCAAGTACCTCAGTCATCCATCGAAGTTCAGCCTAAAGCTGAGTCTTTCCTTGGATCTCTCTTTTGTCCCTGTTGTTGATTTTGTCTTCTCCTCACAGCAGCATCATTCTGCCTTAACTGAAGTATGACATGTAGGGCAATTCCTCCCTCCTTATTCTTTCTTTTAAATTAACGCATATGAACCTATTTTGTACTGGTATTATTCAAACCTTTTACAAATATTAACTCATTTAATGCTCAAAACAACCTTATAAGGTAGGTACTTTGTTCCAATTTTACAGATGAGGAAATTGAGGCATAGAGAAGTTAAGTAACATTTTTAAGGTCACACAGTGAGTAAGTGCCAAAGTTGGGATTGTAAACCAGGCAGTCTGGCTCCAGAGTCCATTATTATCATTAATCATAGTACATTAATGATATCACTAGATTATCATTATCATCATTTTCAAATGATATAAGAACATGAGAGACATTCAGTGTTAGCTCAGCATTGTAGGGAAGTAGGATAACAACATATTTTGCAAAGGTCTTTTCAGAATTTGACCAAGATCACTTACACATTTCATGTGTTTGAGGGGAATCAATGGAAAAGACAGTTTTGTTCAGATAATGCATTTATCTAAGTATGATCCTGAATCTGGACATGCTAAAAATATTTGTGGGCTCCTTTTAACACCTGAGTCATAAAATGCAGTGTTTACTATGGAACTGGACTCCATGTTTCAAAACATACTTGTGGGAATTCACTATAAGTATAACAGAAAATTGAGAAAACCAGTAAGTGTTTTCTGAAATATATATCCACATTATCAGTGGGCAGCTTTGCTGACAGACTAGAATCTTCTGGAAACGTACGACATTCACTCCCCATCTGTTGTCTCCCGACATTGTTTAACCATCAAGTGTCAGAATGAACAGCATGAGCTGGTCTCATCTCACCCCTTCATTTGCCATGAAATCACAAGCCTGTAAATAGACCCCCAAAAAGGGACTTCCAGTCCCAGGATGACATTCTTACCTGCACGTGGCTTTAGGTGATTCAGCTCTGCCAGGGATGCTGTGAGAGCCAGCCACAGTACCTCTGCTCTCATCCACAGAGTACATTGTCAGTCCTGGAACCGGCACAGCTCACTGCAAAGCAGAGAAAATTTTATGCTTATTTCACAATACTTTTCCCTTTGTCTGACTTTCATTAGATCCCAGAGCCATTTTCCCTCTTGGGAACACATTTTAAAAATTGGTAGAAGCCAATGAGAAAATGATTCAAATAATAGAGAAGCCACCGCAATGAGAAGCCCGCTCACTGCAACTAGAGAAAGCCAGTGAGCAGCAACGAAGACCCAACACAGCCAAAAATTTAAAAATTAAAATTTCAATACAAATTATGAGAAAAAAAAGATACTCTCTTTTTACCTTTTCTTCTTAGGATATGTCTGTTTCATAAAGCACCTATATCATCTGCTGAAAAGACTGTCTTCATTTATCTCACTAAAATATATTCTATGTCTTGGCCAAAATCTCAAAGCTATTCTCTCAGTGAGTTGAAATACTGATATTCAGATTACAGGATAGAGATACTCAGAATACTTTGTCTGTAATAGCCAGATATAAGTTTACATCATTCATAAGTCCTACCCATTGAATTTCAGGTACATTTTAACAATTACATGACACTTTATATTCTAAGCATTTTCAAATTTATTATCATCTTTAATAATCACAATAACTCTGTGTGTATGTATGCTTGAGTACACAGAGAAGATAGATATAATTGTCTCCATGTTCTAGATGAGTAAACTAAGGTTCAGGGAAGTTTTGTGATTTACCTAAAGTTACTCTGTTGGTAAGAGACATATTAACAATTTAAATCCAGATTTTCTCACTCCAAGTCTATGACCTCCTCCTCTACTTTCTAACCTCCCTCCTACTGTGATATCGATAATAAAGAATAGCAGATGAACTTGTCTTTACCTTTCTAAAATGCATGATCTTGCCCACTGGTGTTTTCTCAATTAAAGAAATATATTTTCTTAGCTATTGGCTGTGTCCACTTTTATTTGAATTCAGGTGTTAACATTTAGATAATTGTTAGCTCCTTTCCCAACCTTTGCTTCACAACATGGCAAAGCCCCAAAGTCTGAGTTAATGACTTGAAAGTGTGAAGTCAGTGGCTTTATGGAAGAAGGGGTAAAAAGAAGTTGGACTGAACAAGATTAGTCACTGTTTTACAAAGTCATCTTTTAAAAGCAGGAATCCTGGCCCCCTAATATGAAAACTAAGTGAGAATTTAGATTTTAATTATAAACTTCTTCAAAGTTCACTCTTTGTGTTAACCCAATAGGAAGCAGCTTTTTATAGATACCAATTAATTCACTTTCTTTAACAATCCAAACTGAACAATCACTTTCATGATTTTTTTTTGTATTATTAAAAGAAGTTTCCTTTTGAGCTACTGCTATAATAAACAAGGTAATGCTTCAATTGAATTGAAAGTTATAGAAAAATCTAAACCCCCTGGGCTCAGAGCTCAAGGAATTTAACTTACTGTGAATAGTGACTGTCAGAGTGACACAGAGGAATAAACAAAGAATAGGTAACCATGGAGCCCAGAGAACCAGCAATTCCATTTGTCTTGACCTAGATATTGATACATAATGGTCTGGAAGTCATCTGCAGAGGTTCCAATCCCAGTTGTCCTACGAATCACTGTGTAACCTTTTCAAGGACATGCTTTCCTCTGAGCCTTGGTTTCCTTCATCTGTAAAGTGAAAATTGATACATAATGACTCTAAGATTCCTTGCAGTGTTAATATTGTAAGATTCCAAATGATTATGAAGAGAGCAATTTCAAAAGATCTCAGTAATAAACAAATGGGACCTAATCAAACTTACAAGCTTTTGTATAGCAAAGGAAACCATAAACAAAATGAAAAGACAATCTACAGAATGGGAAAAAATATTTGCAAACGATGTGACTGGCAAGGGCTTAATTTCCAAAATATACAAACAGCTCACACAACTCAACAAAAAAAGAAACAAACAATCCAATCGAAAAATGGGCAGAAGACCTAAATAGACATTTCTCCAAAGAAGAAATACAGATGTCTAACAGGCACATGAAAAGATGCTCAACATCGCTAATTATTAGAGAAATGCAAATCAAAACTACAATGAGGTACCACTTCACACTGGTCAGAATGGCCAGCATTAAAAAGTCTACAAATAACAAGTGCTGTAGAGGGTGTAGAGAAAAGGGAACCCTCCTACGCTGTTGGTCGGAATGTAAGTTGCTGCAGCCACTGTGGAAAATAGTACGGAGGTTCCTCAGAAAACCAAAAATAGAGTTACAATATGATCCAGAAATCCCACTCCTGGGCACAGATCCAGACAAAACTATAATTCAAAAAGATACATGCACCCCTATGTTCATAGCAGAACTATCCACAGTAGCCAAGACATGGAAACGACCTAAATGCCCATCAACAGAGGAATGGATAAAGAAGATGTGGTACATATATACAATGGAATACTACTCAGCCATAAAAAAGAATGAAATATTGCCATTTGCAGCAACATGGGTACCACTAGAGATTATAATACTAAGTGAAGTAAGTCAGAAAGAGAAAGACAAATACCATATGATATCACTTATATGTGGTATCTAAAATATGACATAAATGAAACTGTCTATGAAACAGAAACAGAATCACAGACATAGAGAACAGACCAGTGATTGCCAAGGGGGAGAGCTGCCAAGCAAATGTAAACTTTTATATAGAGAATGGATAAACAACAAGGTCTTACTGTAGAGCACAGATGACTATATTCAATATCCTATGATAAACCATAATGGAAAAGAATATTTATAAAAGAGAATGTATCTGTATGTATAACTGAATCACTTTGCTCTACAGTGGAAATTAACACAACATTGTAAATTGACTATACTTCAATTTTAAACAAATATTGATTAATTTAAAAAATATTGATTAATTTAAAAAATAAAATGAAAAGATCTCAGTAGTGATTAAACAAGGTGGAAAAAATAGTATCAATGGAAGCTGGAAATACACAACTGCAGATGTGAAGCCTTTTAAAAATGTATTTTGGGCTTCCCTGGGGGCGCAGTGGTTGAGAATCTGCCTGCCAGTGCAGGGAACACGGGTTCAAGCCCTGGTCTGGGAAGATCCCACATGCCGTGGAGCAACTGGGCCCGTGAGCCACAACTACTGAGCCTGCGCGTCTGGAGCCTGTGCTCCCAACAAGAGAGGCCACGATAGTGAGAGTCCTGCACACCGCGATGAAGAGTGGCCCCCCGCTCGCTGCAACTAGAGAAAGCCCTCGCAGAGGAATGAAGACCCAACACAGCCAAAAATAAAATAAATTTATTAAAAAAAAAATTATTTTTCCCCATGAGTAGGGCTGGTGTTGCTAAGGGAGTATTTGTCAGACTCTAGGCATCATTTCATTTTGATTAAACGTTTGTGATGGGGGCTTCCCTGGTGGTGTAGTGGTTAAGAATCCACCTGCCAATGCAGAGGACACGGGTTCAAACCCTGGTCCGCGAAGATCCCACATGCCGCAGAGCAACGAAGTCCGTGTGCCACAACTACTGAGCCTGCACTCTACAGCCCGTGCTCCGCAACAAGAGAGCCCACCGCAATGAGAAGCCCACTCACTACAACGAAAAGTAGCCCTCGCTCGCCACAACTAGAGAAAGCCCGCGCGCAGCAACAAAGACCCAATGCAGCCCAAAAATAAATAAAATGCATTTATAAAAAAAAAAATGTTTGTGATGGTTCTTCAAATCAAGCTACTTATCTAATCTGATTTGATTGTCTGGTTTTTGGTTTTGTCTTACACTTAGGAAAATGTGTCATGGTGCTATTTCATGGGCTGGATTTTTAAACAACACAGAAATTCTATACATGCATTATTCTGCAAAAAACACTGTATTTTTGAGAGTTCAGTACCTAGTATAATGTGATGAATCCATTAAAAATATTCGGCAAAGTAGATGATGTAATACATGATTTCTTGTATTGATGGGAGCTATCTATATTCTACAGGTGTCTCTATTTATTACTATGCTTTGATGATTATTCATGTTGGACTTACTATGGTAACTTGATAAACCATTGCTATATACTGTTATCAACCAACAACCAAAGTCAACCAAAGTCAACAATGCTAACAGCTCCTTTTAAGGTTTCAACTATTCATTGTCTAAGCATAAAGATGAGACAGTTACCACATGGAAGCTACAGATAAGAAGAGAACATTTTTATGTTGTTTCCAATATAAAAGTCACATCATTTTTACTGGTCACCTTTCTTTTTGAATTTATGCTTCTGGAATGAGTATTGGAAAGAACATAGTTCTAGAAATCTCAATGCATGGTTCTAATCCAGAATTTCTGCCAAACTGAATGTGTGGCAAATGTCATTTAGAGCTTCTGAAATTCAATTTCCTCATCGGTAAACTGGATGTTTCACTCTATAATTTTTTTCCATTTCATTTATATTCTATAATTAGCTTGAATCTTTTTCCTAAATTCTTGAACCTAGGTTCTTATGAACCTAAACAAAAAATTTCATTTTGAAATTGATACTTAGTATGTAATAGTTGACTTTGACTTGCTTCCTCAATCTTTCTAAAAATCATTTTATTGACAATCGACATTAAAATAGTCATTTTTGAAAGGTAAAAAGACATACAATCACCATCATTAAGACTTGCCTTTGGAAAACAGAGGGCTGAATGCATGTTATTGTGTATTCATGGAGTGTGAAAGGGACTGTTGTGTGACTGATATTCTTCATGCTTAAGAACTGAACCCAAAGAAACAACAGATTTCCCATAAAACTAAGCCATGCGGATTTCCTGTGTGTGATATAGAGGGAATCCCACACCTCATATCTCTTGTTTATATAAATGTTAGGGCATTTTACAGTATACTTATAACCATAAGTGTTACATAAATATACTGATATTACTATGACGATTTAACAGTGGTGTGTGTGCATGTACGTATATTGTGTGTGTGTGCACGCTCACACAAAGACTTATGTCTGTTAGGAAGGAGAAGACAATGAAGAAAGAAATAAAGGAATTGAAGAAGTCTAAACTGGAATATAATTATATTGAATGTGTTAAAGGAAGTGATCTTTTAAAATAATAAGTTGTGTACTGGATGAAAAGGCTGTAATTAATCTGCATTTGAATTTACTTCCATTTAGCAGTAGAGAATAGTACATCATGATCTATGTGTGAAAGAAAGGCATATAGTGTGAAAATCTTATACTGTATAGTAGAGAAAAGGGAAAAAAAGAAGTTATTGGTGCACTGTAGAGGTGAATTGAATTACTGACTTACAGTCTACAGCAATTTACATATCAGAAATGCAGGCATGTATTCAGAGCAAATTCATAAATGAGACCTGATCTGACAAGGAAAACAAGTAAACATAAAACTTGTATCCAAATACAAAAGCCTGGTCTTTTTTAGAATGAAGAAGCTCTTCAGTTGTGGAAGGAATTATAATAAATGTACTTGCATCATTGCAACAAATAGCATTATTACAAATACAGGAATTAAAACACTTAAACATAATAGAAAAATAATACTATTTATAGTTCATATTCAAGGGCAGGCAGTTACCCAAGTTAGCAAATATATTTACCACTTGTGAAAAATTCTGCCTAAAGAAAGCAGTTCTTTTCTGATATGAGGTTTCCTGAGTCAGTGTTTCTCCAAGCAGCATCAGTACCACCTGGGAACCTCTTAGAAATGCAAATTATGACCCCACCCCAGATCAACTGAATCAGAAAATTTGGGGGAAAGCCCGCCTTCCACGTGATTCTCATGCACATGAAAATTTGAGAGGAAATAGCTTAGTAATACAGTAGAGAAATTGGATAATAACTCTATTCTGTCATCATGAAACCATTATGTACTAGATTTCATACTTATATTTCTTAACAACCTTCAAAAGAGTCTACTGAAATCGCTAGACAGATAAAGATATTTCTTTAGATTTTCAAAATTTTTTACTATATGAAATAACTAAGAAGCTTATCATTGCCAAACAATAGTCAACACTTCAGTGAGATAAAATATGTGCAGATGACATCCTACATACCAGGCATTAAGCCTTCTTTGCAGCCAAATATCCCATCCCCTCACTTCACTGTATAAATCCCATTAAGCTGGCCAAGGAAAGGAAAGGAATGGAGACAAAGTGGGCAGTGAACTTGAGTTCATCTAAATTTATTTCTTCTGCTATATAAAGTGAAAGTTAAGTAACCTTAAGCTTCCTTCAAGCACTTTCTTGTGTGTCTATCCATAATATATATAACTGGACAGGAACAATGAGGCCAAGAATCTTATGAGACTACCTAGTAAGAGAATCTAGAAAAACGTGACATCAATTTCTGTGTGACAGTAGAATTCCTCATTCAAAACTCTTACCAATCTACATTGTTTTTTGCAATAATAACTATGTGGCATATAAAAAACCTTTATAATCACAGTCGGAGTTCAGCATCATGTGGTACTTCTACTAGAAAAAGAGAAGGCAAAAAAATCTACATTGAATTGTTTTTATGGTTCAAAGGGAAAGTGACTTGCAGCCTTTAAAAAAGCTGCTTTTGCTAAGAGAGGAATATGGCAAGTGAGTGTATGGAAAGAAATGGGAAATGTGTAAGTCAAAAATGTTTCATAGAAACAAATGTTTATCTTTTGAAGACTAGCTTATTCCTTGCATCTTATTATACTTCAATATATCTTCAGATTTTTATTTTTAGCACAAGGTTTGCTCAGGATTACGGGTGAAAGCATTAAGTCATTTGCTACGTCTTTCTAAGGATGAGTATGTACTTCTAATTGTCCTTTGGGATCCTCCTACACATTTTATATGTATGTATAGATGGATGTATGCATGTACATGTGTATTTAGCATCATGATGTTTGAAGGAATATTGAAGTGTTCATTCCAGTTACTCTTATTCTGAACACCATATGCTGAAAGACTGTACTCTGACTTGAGAAAAAACAGACAAAGAGCTCCAACTAGAACTGGGCAGTGTTTGGTGGGATTTTTAAGAGTATATTTTAGAGACTTAGTGGTTCAGGGATTTAATTTTATAAAATGAAATCACTAAGGAAGAATGATGATATAGCCTACATTTTACTTTTTAAATATCTATTTCAAAATTAAATTTGTTAGTCTACTGGAGAGCTTCCACCTGAACCCTGATGGAGTAACTGGCACTGGACCTGCCCGCTTAACTGCAACATCTACAAACTGGATAAAATATATATATAATTGCTGTTTTGATACATTGGACAACAAGCTGCAAATGGCTGTGATCCCTGAGAGAAGGGAAATCAGTTAGGTGAGCCCAAAACTCTCCCAGACTTTCCGTGGGGAGACACTTTCTGGACTGAGGACATTTTCTGGACTGGAATCTAAGGAGAACATGAAAGTTTCACAGTGAATACACAAGAGTGTTCAGAAGTAGTGCAGGCACCTTGGCAGTAACTAATTCTCAAGTGATTTAAGAATTTTTTTTTTTAAAAAAAGAACAAAAACTCTTGAAAAGATAGAGATTAGAGTTAAGGAAGGCAGAAGCTGCTGGAATTTACAGGGCAGAGCACTTCACAGGAGAGAACACCAGAGGACATGCTCCAGAATTTTGCATGGGAATTCCATTGACACTGTTGATTATTCAAAGATTTTTCAGTAAAGACAAAAAAATCAACAAATATAAAAGAAAAACAATTGAATTAGACTTCATCA
Source organism: Balaenoptera borealis (assembly GCF_965194805.1). NCBI lineage: Eukaryota > Metazoa > Chordata > Mammalia > Artiodactyla > Balaenopteridae > Balaenoptera > Balaenoptera borealis. Next base: position 57,147,938 of record NC_138862.1, on the reverse strand, counting down.
AAGTCAGAAACTTCTGCTTTTCCAAAAACACCTAAAAGAAAATTAAAAGGCCACAAAATGGGAGAAAATACTTGCATATACATGATGAAGAAACTGTACCCCAAATAAAAAGAATTCTTACAGCTCAATAAGAAGAAAATGAACAACACAATAAAAAATGAACAAAAGGGACTTCCCTGGTAGTCCAGTGGGTAAGACTCCTCACTCCCAATGCAGGGGGCCAGGGTTCGATCCCTGGTCAGGGAACTAGATCCCACATACATGCTGCAACTAAGAGTTTGCATACCACAACTAAAAATGATCCCACATGCCGCAACAAAGAACCCGCGTGCCACAACTAAGACCCGGCACAGCCAGAATGAATAAATAAATAAATAAAAACAAATCTTTAAAAAATGAACAAAATACTTGAATGGACATAACACAAAGGGAGATATATGTATAGTCAATAAATACATTAAAAATGCTTTAGTCATCAGAGAAATGCAAATTACAAACATAATGAGATACCATTACACACCCACTAAAGTGGCAAAAATTAAGAAGCCCAACAATACAAAGTACTGAGGAGGATGTGAAACATCTGAAACTCTTACATATTCCTGGAAGAAATATTAAATGGTATGGCCACTTTGAAAAAGGTGGGTGGTTTATTATAGAGTTAAATATACACTAATCATAATACTCAGCAATTCTACACATAAGTATTTGTCCAAGAGAAATAAAATCATATATCCAGTCCACGAAAGACTTATATATTGATGTTCATAGCATTTTTATTCCCAAACTAAAGAAAACCAAAATGTCCATAAATCGATGAATGGATAAACAAATTTTGGTATGTAACTGGAAAAATTCACACCAGTAAAACTGCTTTGATAAATAGCCAAAACATTATAATCAGCAAAATAATGCAGACACAAACGAGTACATATATAGCAGGGTTCCATTTCTACAAAATTCTACAATAGGCAAAACTTCACTTCAGTAACTAAAAACAAAATAAGTTGCCTGGGACCATGTGATGTGGGTGGAGAGATTGACTGCAAAGGAACATGAGGAAACATTTTAAGGTGAAATAAATATTCTATATCTTGACTGGCTTGCTGTTTACACATACATATATCAGTACCTTTGTCAAAACTCAGAAGAATATACTTAAAATAGTTTCATTTTATTGTAGGTAAATTATATTTTTAAAAAGTTGATTTTAAAGCAAAATATAGAGTTAAATAAATAACAATAGTAACTAATTGTAGCTCATTAAATAATATAGCAATCCAAGAGCCTACACTGACATTAAGTAATTAATTAAGAGTAGAGAAACTCACAGTAGAATGTCAATGTCTAAATACAGAAGGAATCTAGAAAATCACCATTTGGAAACTTTATTTGAAATAATTAATTCAGCCAAGAAACATCAATAGATGTTAAAATTAGTAGGTAAATGTCTGGTGAGCAACATGATATTTACATGTTTTCAAACACCTCCAAATAAAATACATATTGAATACATAGGAAAGAAAGTGATTTACAGTGTAGAAACATGTTTACAAACCCTACTTTAAGTGATGAAGGTTAACGAATTGTGTACTACCTGATAAGGTACAATAAAAACAAGGCTTCATTTCTGGGATATTGCTGGCAAAAGTGCACACCCTGAATCTAATTCTGAGGAAACATAAAACAAATGTAAGTTAAGAAACATTTATAAAATTACTGGAGGAATCTAAAGAAGCATGACAAATAAATGAAACACGTGAACATTGATTGGATTATTTGATAAAAGGACATTACTGGGACAACTGGCAACACTTGAGAGGGATCTGCTTGTCAGATAATAGCATGTATCACTGTTAATTTCCTAATTCTGATGGTTGTAGTCTGGTTATATAAGAGAAATCCTGTTTCAAGAAAATACATTCTAGAGTATTCTGAAATGCTGGCATACCTTGTCAGTAAACTTACTCTCAAATGATTCAAGAATAAAGGAAAAAAAACCTCTCAGTACTATTTTTGGTTATATTTTACTAACTTCTTAAGAGGGTTCATTAGAGCCATAAAATGAAGAAATTAACATTTCACCAGCCTGATAAAAATCATATATCCATTTTTACTAGATACAGAATAAAGTTATCCTTACAAAATGCATATGGAAGGTAAATTCTGTGTGTCAATGTAAAGCTAACAGTAATCATCAAACATGACTGGAAAGATAATATTATATATATACTACACAGAAATCATTATTTAAACAGTATTCACCAGGAGGTTCAAAACCCTCATAATTATTGTGAAAGCAATTGTTGTGAATTATTATTTTCTTAGGTTTTATTTAGCCAGTTTTTTAATTTAGTCTCCTCCACAAAGGAATTAAGCATTTTCCATCTCTTTTTCTTGGCCCATTTAACACAGTTTAAATAGTAGAGTGTGCAAACTACTGAACTATAATCTTTCAAGATTACATGCTTATCTTGGATCACTCTGGACCCTTTCTGATTTTTATTCTGAGATTCTACAATTCAGTCCCCACTATTAATACCTCCAACTTTCCAGAGGCTTGATCTAATTCAAGCCCAGACATTACATTTTATGACAATTCCATATTTTCAGAGTAATATGTTAAAACTAATTAAAGTCACTGAGAAGACATACATGATCACAAACTTTTCAAAACAAACCAATAAAGTATTGCCAGGGTCATCAATACACAGCAGTACATCCAGAACAGTTGTTAAAATATTGAGATATTTCCATTCTACGTGATACTTAGCTGGAGCTCTGAACCCTTTCAAATGTCTCACTGTGATCTTTTCACTGTGGTCTTTGCCAAACCCGATGCCCTGTCAGGATCCCTCCTTTGAACTCTTACTATCCAGAAACTAAAGAGGTCAGGCTTTGAACACCAAAGCGCCTCCAGAATTCAAGTTCAGCACCATGGCCAGAGTCTCCAAAGACGACCATGAGTCACAATACTGGACTGTATATTTGAAAGCTGTTAAGGGAACAGATCTTAAAAGTTCTCATCATGGGGGAAAAAAATGTAACTGTATGAGGTGATGAATGTTAACTAAACGTACTGTAGAAATCATTTTGTAATATATACTTATATCAAATCATTTTGCTGTACACCTTAAACTTATATAATGTCATCTATCAATTATACCTCAATAAAAGTGGAAGAAAATAATATTTTGAATAGTACCTGGGGAATGTCCACTTGTCCACATAAATCAATCTGTTTCTTATATTTGTTTATAGTCATCATTTCCTCTAAATTTTATTTATATTACTATCGGCTTGAACAAATTTTTTAAAGTGAAATTATTTACCTTATTCATAAATATCTTATAAGGTAAACATAAAGTAGTATTGAACACTTTTTGAATTCTTATAATATACCAATTTTATTCATTTTACAAAAGTCACTACAGTATTAATTTTATTTTAGTGAGGACTAGAGATAACCCAATATAAATCTGCTTTTTCCTATTAAGTAGGGGGAATAAAACATTTAATAAAAATGTTTTGAAGTCCCCAGGTGATGATAATGCTGCTGATCCAAGGATCACACTTTGAGACCATGGTGTAGACAAGCAAAGTTGTTCCAAACTCTGGTTGCAACACTACAGTCATCTGGGATGACTTTTTTCTCTTCCCCTGTGTTTTTTTATTTACTTTTAATTGTGGTAAAATATACATAAGATAAAATTTACCACCTTAACCATTTTTAAGTGTGCAGTTCAGTAGTATTAAGTATATTCTGCAACCAATCTCCAGAAGAGCTCTTTCATTTTGTAAAACTGAAACTCTGTATCCCTTAAACAACTCCCCCTTCTCCCTTACCCTTAGCCCCTGGCAATTAGCATTCTAATTTCTGTCTCTACGAATTTGACTATTCTATATACTTCACATAAATGGAATCATACAGTATTTGTCTTTTTGTGACTGGCTAATGTTCTCAAGGTTCACCCATGTTGTAGCATGTGTCAGGATTTTCTTCCTTTTTAAAATTGAATCATATGCTATTGTACATATACACCATATTTTGTTTATCCATTTATCTGTTGATAGACACATGGGTTGCTTCCACCTTTTGACTATTGTGATTAATGTTGCTATGAACATGTGTATACAAATATCTCTTTGTGATCTTGCTTTCAACACTTTTGAACTGGAAAAACTGGAACAGAATGTGCCCATTCTAGAGAATAGCTGATTCTCTATTAGTTTGATGCCATTGCACCTGTTCTAGTCCACCCAATGGCTCACAAAATAATCATTAAGTGGATCAATTAAGAGAAAAATTCTCTCTTGCGTTATAGACTTCCTGTGATAAACAGACAAAAAGTGGTCAAGCAATTCTCACTCCTGTAAACACAGATAGTGTGAACTGATTCATTATCACTAAATCAAGAGCTTTATTCAAATTTAAGTAAAATACATGATAGTAATTATTCTTTTACATTTTATATCATATTTTGATATTATATGATTTCCAATATTGTAACCTGATAAAGGATTGCTTTATTTTATTTTTTTTTATAGTTAGCATTTTTTGTCACTTTATTAATTTTGTTCATTTTATTTAAGTGCATTATATAACTTTTTTTTTAAACATCTTTATTGAAGTATAATTGCCTTACAATGGTGTGTTAGCTTCTGCTTTATAACAAAGTGAATCAGTTATACATATACAGTATGTTCCCATTTCTCTTCCCTCTTGCCTCTCCCTCCCTCCCACCCTCCCCATCCCACCCCTCTAGGTGGTCACAAAGCACCGAGCTGATCTCCCTGTGCTATGCGGCTGCTTCCCACGAGTTATCTATTTTACATTTGGTAGTGTATATATGTCCATGACACTCTCTTACCCTGTCACATCTCACCCCACCCCCTCCCCATATCCTCGAGTCCATTCTCTAGTAGGTCTGTGTCTTTATTCCCGTCTTGCCACTAGGTTCTTCATGGACTTTTTTTTTTTTTTTTTCTTCCTTAGATTCCGTATATATGTGTTCGCATACTGTATTTGTTTTTCTCTTTCTGACTTACTTCACTCTGTATGACAGACTCTAACTCCATCCACCTCATTACAAATACCTCCATTTCATTTCTTTTTATGGCTGAGTAATATTCCATTGTATATATGTGCCACATCTTCTTTATCCATTCATCTGTCGATGGACATTTAGGTTGCTTCCATGTCCTGGCTATTGTAAATAGAGCTGCAATGAACATTTTGGTACATGACTATTTTTGACTTATGGTTTTCTCAGGGTGTATGCCCAGTATTGGGATTGCTGGGTTGTATGGTAGTTCTAATTGTAGTTTTTTAAGGAACCTCCATACTGTTCTCCATAGTGGCTGTATCAATTTACATTCCCACCAACAGTGCAAGAGTGTTCCCTTTCCTCCACACCCTCTCCAGCATTTATTGTTTCTAGATTTTTTGATGATGGCCATTCTGACCGGTGTGAGATGATATCTCATTGTAGTTTTGATTTGCATTTCTCTAATGATGTTGAGCATTCTTTCATGTGTCTGTAGGCCATCTGTATATCTTCTTTGGAGAAATGTCTATTTAGGTCTTCTGCCCATTTTTGGATTGGGTTGTTCGTTTTTTTGTTATTGAGCTGCATGAGCTGCTTGTAAATCTTGGAGATTAATCCTTTGTCAGTTGCTTCATTTGCAAATATTTTCTCCCATTCTGAGGGTTGTCTTTTCGTCTTGTTTATGGTTTCCTTTGCTGTACAAAAGCTTTTAAGTTTCATTAGGTCTCATTTGTTTATTTGTGTTCTTATTTCCATTTCTCTGGGAGCTGGGTCAAAAAGAATCTTGCTGTGATGTATGTCATAGAGTGTTCTGCCTATGTTTTCCTCTAAGAGTTTGATAGTGTCTGGTCTTACACTTAGGTCTTTAATCCATTTTGAGTTTATTTTTGTGCATGGTGTCAGGGAGTGTTCTAATTTCATATTTTTACATGTACCTGTCCAATTTTCCCAGCACCACTTATTGAAGAGGCTGTCTTTTCTCCACTGTATATGCTTGCCTCCTTTATCAAAGATAAGGTGACCATATGTGTGTGGGTTTATCTCTGGGCTTTCTATCCTGTTCCTTTGATCTATATTTCTGTTTTTGTGCCAGTACCAAACTGTCTTGATTACTGAAGCTTTGTAATATAGTCTGAAGTCAGGGAGCCTGATTCCCCCAGCTCCATTTTTCGTTCTCTAGATTGCTTTGGCTATTCGGGGTCTTTTGTGTTTCCATACAAATTGTGAAATTTTTTGTTCTAGTTCTGTGAAAAATGCCATTGGTAGTTTGATAGGGATTGCATTGAATCTGTAGATTGCTTTGGGTAGTAGAGTCATTTTCACAATGTTGATTCTTCCAATCCAGGAACATGGTATATCTCTCCATCTATTTGTATCATCTTTAATTTCTTTCATCAGTGTCTTATAATTTTCTGCATACAGGTCTTTTGTCTCCTTAGGTAGGTTTATTCCTAGATATTTTATTCTTTTTGTTGCAATGGTAAATGGGAGTGTTTTCTTAATTTCACTTTCAGATTTTTCGTCATTAGTGTATAGAAATGCAAGAGATTTCTGTGCATTAATTTTGTATCCTGCTACTTTACCAAATTCATTGATTAGCTCTAGGAGTTTTCTGGTAGCATCTTTAGGATTCTCTATGTATAGTATCATGTCATCTGCAAACAGTGACAGCTTTACTTCTTCTTTTCCGATTTGGATTCCTTTTATTTCTTTGTCTTCTCTGATTGCTGTGGCTAACACTTCCAAAACTATGTTGAATAATAGTGGTGAGAGTGGGCAACCTTGTCTTGTTCCTGATCTTAGTGGAAATGGTTTCAGTTTTTCACCATTGAGGACAATGTTGGCTGTGGGTTTGTCATATATGGCCTTTATTATGTTGAGGAAAGTTCCCTCTATGCCTACTTTCTGCAGGGCTTTTATCATAAATGGGTGTTGAATTTTGTCGAAAGCTTTCTCTGCATCTATTGAGATGATCATATGGTTTTTCTCCTTCAATTTGTTAATATGGTGTATCACATTGATTGATTTACGTATATTGAAGAATCCTTGCATTCCTGGGATAAACCCCACTTGATCATGGTGTATGATCCTTTTAATGTGCTGTTGGATTCTGTTTGCTAGTATTTTGTTGAGGATTTTTGCATCTATGTTCATCAGTGATATTGGCCTGTAGTTTTCTTTCTTTGTGACATCTTTGTCTGGTTTTGGTATCAGGGTGATGGTGGCCTCGTAGAATGAGTTTGGGAGTGTTCCTCCCTCTGCAATATTTTGGAAGAGTTTGAGAAGGATAGGTGTTAGCTCTTCTCTAAATGTTTGATAGAATTCACCTGTGAAGCCATCTGGTCCTGGGCTTTTGTTTGTTGGAAGGTTTTTAATCACAGTTTCAATTTCAGTTCTTGTGATTGGTCTGTTCGTATTTTCTATTTCTTCCTGGTTCAGTCTCGGCAGTTTGTGCATTTCTAAGAATCTGTCCATTTCTTCCAGGCTGTCCATTTTATTGGCATAGAGTTGCTTGTAGTAATCTCTCATGATCTTTTGTATTTCTGCAGTGTCAGTGGTTACTTCTCCTTTTTCATTTCTAATTCTATTGATCTGAGTCTTCTCCCTTTTTCTCTTGATGAGTCTGGCTAATGGTTTATCAATTTTGTTTATCTTCTCAAAGAACCAGCTTTTAGTTTCACTGATTTTTGCTATTGTTTCCTTCATTTCTTTTTCATTTATTTCTGACCTGATCTTTATAATTACTTTCCTACTGCTGGCTTTGGGGTTTCTTTGTTCTTCTTTCTCTAATTGCTTTAGGTGCAAGGTTAGGTTGTTTATTCGAGATGTTTCCTGTTTCTTGAGGTAGGCTTGTATTGCTATAAACTTCCCTCTTAGCACTGCTTTTGCTGCGTCCCATAGGTTTTGGGTCGTCGTATCTCCATTGTCATTTGTTTCTAGGTATTTTTTGATTTCCCCTTTGATTTCTTCAGTAATCACTTCGTTATTAAGTAATGTATTGTGTAGCCTCCATGTGTTTGTATTTTTTACAGATCTTTTCCTGTAATTGATATCTAGTCTCATAGCATTGTGGTCGGAAAAGATACTTGATACGATTTCAATTTTCTTAAATTTACCAAGGCTTGATTTGTGACCCAAGATATGATCTATCCTGGAGAATGTTCCATGAGCACTTGAGAAAAATGTGTATTCTGTTGTTTTTGGGTGGAATGTCCTATAAATATCAATTAAGTCCATCTTGTTTAATGTATCATTTAAAGCTTGTGTTTCCTTATTTATTTTCATTTTGGATGATCTGTCCATTGGTGAAAGTGGGGTGTTAAAGTCCCCTACTATAATTGTGTTGCTGTCGATTTCCCCTTTTATGGCTGTTAGTATTTGCCTTATGTATTGAGGTGCTCCTATGTTGGGTGCATAAATATTTACAATTGTTATACCTTCCTCTTGGATCAATCCCTTGATCATTATATAGTATCCTTCTTTGTCTCTTGTAATAGTCTTTATTTTAAAGTCTATTTTGTCTGATATGAGAATTGCTACTCCAGCTTTCTTTTGATTTCCATTTGCATGGAATATCTTTTTCCATCCCCTCACTTTCAGTCTGTATGTGTCTCTAGGTCTGAAGTGGGTCTCTTGTAGACAGCATATATATGGGTCTTGTTTTTGTATCCATTCAGCCAGCCTGTGTCTTTTGGTGGGAGCATTTAATCCATTTACATTCAAGGTAATTATCGATATGTATGTTCCTATTCCCATTTTCTTAAATGTTTTGGGTTTGTTATTGTAGGTGTTTTCCTTCTCTTGTGTTTCTTGCCTAGAGAAGTTCCTTTAGCATTTGTTGTAAAGCTGGTTTGGTGGTGCTGAACTCTCTCAGCTTTTGCTTGTCTGTAAAGGTTTTAATTTCTCCATCACATCTGAATGAGATCCTTGTTGGGTAGAGTAATCTTGGTTGTAGGTTTTTCTCCTTCATCACTTCAAGTATATCCTGCCACTCCCTTCTGGCTTGCAGAGTTTCTGCTGAAAGATCAGATGTTAACCTTATGGGGATTCCTTTGTGTGTTTTTTGTTGTTTTTCCCTTGCTGCCTTTAATACGTTTTCCTTATATTTAATATTTGACAGTTTGATTAATATGTGTCTTGGCGTGTTTCTCCTTGGGTTTATCCTGTATGGGACTCTCTGTGCTTCCAGGACTTGATTAACTATTTCCTTTCCCATATTAGGGAAGTTTTCAACTATAATCTCTTCAAATATTTTCTCAGTCCCTTTCTTTTTCTCTTCTTCTTCTGGGACCCCTATAATTCGAATGTTGGTGCGTTTAATGTTGTCCCAGAGGTCTCTGAGACTGTCCTCAGTTCTTTTCATTCTTTTTTCTTTATCCTGCTCTGTAGTAGTTATTTCCACCATTTTATCTTCCAGGTCACTTATCCTTTCTTCTGCCTCAGTTATTCTGCTATTGATCCCATCTAGAGTATTTTTAATTTCATTTATTGTGTTTTTCATCATTGCTTGGTTCTTCTTTAGTTCTTCTACGTCCTTGTTAAATGTTTCTTGCATTTTGTCTATTCTATTTCCAAGATTTTGGATCATCCTTACTATCATTATTCTGAATTCTTTTTCAGGTATACTACCTATTTCCTCTTCATTTGTTAAGTCTGGTGTGTTTTGACCCTGCTCCTTCATCTGCTGTGTGTTTTTCTGTCGTCTCATTTTGCTTATCTTACTATGTTTGGGGTCTCCTTTTCACAGGCTGCAGGTTTGTACTTCCCGTTGTTTTTGGTATCTGTCCCCAGTGGCCAAGGTTGGTTCAGTGGGTTGTGTAGGCTTCCTGGTGGAGGGAACTAGTGCCTGAGCTCTGGTGGATGAGGCTGGATCTTGTCTTTCTGGTGGGCACGTCCACGTCTGGTGGTGTATTTTGGGGTGTCTGTGGCCTTATTATGATTTTAGGCAGCCTCTCTGCTAATGGATGGGGCTGTGTTCCTGTCTTGCTAGTTGTTTGGCATAGGGTGTCCAGCCCTGTAGCTTGCTGGTCGTTGAGTGAAGCTGGGTCTTGATGTTGAGATGGAGATCTCTGAGAGATATTTGCCTTTTGGTATTACGTGGAGCTGGGAGGTCTCTTGTGGACCAGTGTCCTGAAGTTGGCTCTCCCACCTCAGAGGCACGGCCCTGATGCCTGGCTGGAGCACCAAGAGCCTTTCATCCACACGGCTCAGAGTAAAAGGGAGAAAAAATAGAAAGAAAGAAAGAAAGAGGCTATAATATAGTGAAGTAAAATAAAGCTATTGTAAAGCAAAGCTATACAGACAAAATCTCACCCAGAAGCATATACATATACACTCAAAAAAAAAGGAAAAGGGGAAAAATTAATATATCCTGCTCCCAAAGTCCACCTCCTGAATTTGGGATGATTCGTTGTCTATTCAGGTATTCAACAGATGCAGGCACATCAAGTTGTTTGTGGAGTTTTAATCCGCTGCTTCTGAGGCTGCTGGGAGAGATTTCCCCTTCTCTTCCCTGTTCGCACAGCTCCTGGGGTTCAGCTTTGGATTTGGACCTGCCTCTGCGTGTAGGTCGCCTGAGGGCGTCTATTCCCCGCCCAGACAGGACGGGGTTAAAGGAGCAGCTGCTTCGGGGGCTCTGGCTCACCCAGGCCGCGGGGAGGGAGCGGTACGGAGGAGGCGGGGCGAGCCTGCGGCGTCAGAGGCGTCGTGACGTTGCACCAGCCTGAGGCGCGCAGTGCGTTCTCCTGGGGAAGTTGTCCCCGGATCACGGGACCCTGGCAGTGGCGGGCTGCACAGGCTACCGGGAGGGGCGGTGTGGAGAGTGACCTGTGCTCGCACACAGGCTTTTTGGAGGCGGCAGCAGCAGCCCCAGCGTCTCACGCCCGTCTCTGGGGTCCGCGCTGATCGCCGTGGCTCGCGCCCTTCTCTGGAGTTCGTTTAGGCGGCGCTCTGAATCCCCTCTCCTTGCACGCAGCGAAACAAAGAGGCAAGAAAAAGTCTCTTGCCTCTTCGGCAGCTGCAGACCTTTTCCCGGTCTCCCTCCCTGCCAGCTGTGGTGCGCTAACCCCTTCAGGCTGTGTTCACTCCGCCAGCCCCAGTCCTCTCCCTGCGATCAGACCAAAGCCGAGCCTCAGCTCCCAGCCCCGCCCGCCCCGGCGGGTGAGCAGACAAGCCTCTCGGGCTGGTGAGTGCTGGTCGGCACCGCTCCTCTGTGCGGGAACCTCTCCGCTTTGCCCTCTGCACCCCCGTGGCTGCGCTCTCCTCTGTGGCTCCGAAGCTTCCCCCCTCTGCCACCCGCAGTCTCTGCCCGCAAAGGGGCTTCCTAGTGCGTGGAAATCTTTCCTCCTTCACAGCTCCCTCCCACTGGTGCAGGTGCCGTCCCTATTCTTTTGTCTCTGTTATTTCTTTTTTTCTTTTGCCCTACCCAAGTACGGGGGGAGTTTCTTGCCTTTTTGGAGGTCGGACGTTTTCTGCCAGCCTTCAGTGGGTGTTCTGTAGGAGCAGTTCCACGCGTAGATGTATTTCTACTGTATCTGTGGGAAGGAAGGTGATCTCCGCGTCTTACTCTTCCGCCATCTTCTCCTTACCTCCTGCTTTATTTTTTACCATAATATTAACTGTGTATTCCACTTTTTAATGTCCTCAGCAGTCATTTGACTTGTGACAACTTTTTCACCTCAAGAGTATATCTTGGAATTATGTTTTTGTGTTTTTTGGTCTATCCCCTGCTTTCTGTGTCTAATAATTAATTTCCTTTGTTCTTGGAAAACTTGAAGTTTTGCCCAGAGGTTACTCTGCTATATTAGAAAAGGACATGCCACTAACTGATAGAATTTTATATTATAAAATACACTTAATAGTAAAAGCAAAAAGATTATAAGCCCATTAAATTTCAGTTTTCAGTCTTTTATGAGGTTTTCCTATGTTCACTCTCCTTCCACTTAATGCTTATAGATTTATTTATCCCAGTACATAAAAATTAATATTTTCTATTTACACTGGAACAACAAACTATTATCGTTTATAATATTATTTCAAGTTGTAACATTTATGTAACCATTTTCATCAGACACACAATTGGTCAGTAAACCAATACAATTAAGCTCCTGCAAAAGTGACTATTCCAGTGTAAATGGACAGCATAAATGTAATTAAGTTGTTCAACGGCGCACTGACACACTGACCACTAGGAATACATGGCTTAAATTACCATTGGGGAAATTTATACACTTAGTAGGTACAGAATGCATGGTTCCCTCATTCTCTTGTCATCTCTGTGGAAGGATCTTCTTGAGTCAAGCTTAGCTGGATGAACCAGAGGAAATATTGATATCTGGGGAGGTGTGGCCAAGATGGTGAGGTAGTAAGACCCTGAGATCACTTTCTTCCATAGGCACACCAAATTACAACTATTTAAAGCACAACTATCTATGAGAATCACATGAAAACTGGCAAAATAGATTTGCCACAATTTACTATATTAAAAAAAAGCCAAACAACAAGATGGGAGGAGGGGCAAAGACATGGTGTAGTCAAGACCCACAACACAGAGTATGCAACCCACAAATGGGAGAATAATCACAATTGCAGAGGTTCTTGCAAAGAGAGAATGATTCAAGCCCCCCATCAGGCATACCAGCCCAGGAGTCTTACACCAGGAAGACAAGTCTCTAGAACATCTGGCTTTGAAGGCCAGTGGGTGGGACTTGCATATGGGAGAGATTGAAGGGCTACAGAAAATATAGACTCTGCTCTTAAAGGGCTGGCGCAAAATCTCACATACTCGAAGACAACACACAGAGGCAGTAATTTAAAAAGAGCCTGGGTTAGGTACACTTGCTAATCTTAGAGAGCCTTCCAAAAAGGCAGGAGGCAACTGGGACTACACCTAGGGACACAGATGCTGGCAGAAGCCATTTTGGAAAGCTCATTCTATCACAAGAAAACTAGTGTTGGAAAGAGCCATTTTGAAGTCCTCCCTCTAGCCTACTAATGCTGGGAGCTTACCTGCCCACCAGCAGGCCAGCATCAGATCCAGAAATCCACAGGTCATGCAGCCAGCAGAACAGAGTCCCAGACCCCCACACCAGGGGGATGGCAGCCACTGCATGAGGCCAGACCAGGCTGCCAACCAGGATGATGTCAGCCCCACCTAACATCACACCCATAGTCGTCAGCCCCACCACAACAGAAGATCCCACACAGCCTACACAGAGGGCACCCCTAAAGTGTTTAGTTTTGGTGACCAGACAGGAGTGTGCTGCTGGGCCCCATAGGATGTCTCCTACTTCTGCAAAGTCAGAAAACATAACTGACCTAACACATAAAAGTAAACACAGAGATTTGTGCAAAATGAGGAGACAGAGGAGTATGCTCCAAATGAAGGAACAAGATAAAACCTCAAAAATGAACTAATCAAAGTGAAGATAAGCAATATATCCATTAAGGATTCAAAGTAATTAATAATCATAAAGATGCCCAATCAATTGGGAAAAGAATAGATGAAAACAGTGAGTTTAGCAAAGAGTTAGAAAATATAAGAACAAGACAGAGGTTAATAATGCAATATCTTAAATAAAAATTACACTAGAAGGCATCAACAGTAGATTAGATGATACAGAGCAACAGATCAGTGAACTGGAAGATAGAATAGAGGAAATCATCCAAGTTGAGCAGAAAAAAGAAAATAAAAAAATTAATGAGGACAGTTTAAGAGATTTCTGAGACAACATCAAGCATACTAACATTTGCATTACAGGGGTCCCAGAAGGAGAAGAGACATAGAAAGGGGCAGAGAGGGACTTCCCTGGTGGTGCAGTAGTTAAGAATCCACCTGCCAATGCAGAAGACACAGGTTCAATCCCTGGTCCGGGAAGATCCCACATGCCACAGAGCAACTAAGCCCGTGTGCCACAACTACTGAAGCCTGTGTACCTAGAGCCCGTGCTCCACAACAAGAGAAGCCACCGCAATGAGAAGCCTGCACACCAAAATGAAGTGTAGCCCCCACTCACTGCAACTAGAGAAAGCCCATGTGTAGCAACAAAGACCCAAAATGCAGCCAAAAATAAATTTAAAAAAAAAGAAAGGGGCAGAAAACATATTTGAAGACATAATAGCTATAAACTTCTGTAACCTGGGAAAAGAAACAGACATCCAGGAACAGGAACTTCAGAGATTCCCAAACAAGATGAACAAATAGGTCCACAACAAGACACATTATAACTAAAATGTCAAAAATTAAATTTAAAGAGACTCTTAAGAGCAGCAAGAGAAAAGCAATGAGTTATGTACAAGAAAACTCCCATAAGACAATGAACTGACTTTTCAGCAGAAACTTTGTAGGTCAGAAGGGAGTGGTATGATATATTCAAAGTGATAAAAGGGGAAAACCTAAACCAAGTATACTCAGTCTAGCAAAGCTATCATTCAGATTTGAAGGAGAGGTAGAGAGTTTTACAGACAAGCAAAAGCTAACAGAGTTCAGCACCTCTAAACTGGCTGTACAGAAAATGTAAAAGCAACTTCTCTAAGCAGAAAACAAAAGAATACAACTATAAATATAAAAATTTGAAAGGAAAAATCTCGTTGGTAAAGGCAAACATACATAAAAGGTAGTCAATCAACCACTTATACAACTAGCAGAAAAGTTAAGACAAAAGTAGTGAAATCATCTATATCCACAGTAAGTATTAAAGGATATAAGTATGTAAAGGATGCACAAAACAAAAGATGTAAAATATGATGTAAAAATATTAAACATGGGAGGGTGTAAAAATGCAGGGTTGTTAAAATGTGTTTGGACTTAAGAGATTATCAACTTAAGATAATAACTATTATAGATAATATATGCAATATATAAACATATATATATATGTATGTATGTGTGTATATATATATATGTATATATGAACCTCATGGTAACCACAAACCAAAAGCCTATATTAGATACACGCACAAAGAAGAGAAAGAAATCCAAACATAACACTAAAGAACAGTCATCGAATCACAAGGGAAGACAGCAAAAGAATAAGAAAGAAACAAAAGTAACTACAAAAACAACCAGAAAACAATTAACAAAACAGCAATGAGTACATACCCATCAATAACTATTTTAAATATGAATGAACTATTATAGTCTAATAACTGTGAGGAATAAGGCTGCAAAAATCCTCACAAAATATTAGCAAAATGAATTCGACAATATACAAAAAGGATCATATGACATTTTCAAGTGGGATTTATTCCAAGGATGTGAGGATGGTTCAATACCTGCACATCAATCAATGAGATACACCACATTAACAAAATGAAGGATACACATCACGTAATCATCTCCATAGACACAGCAAAAACATTTGACAAAATTCAAAATCCATTCATAAAAAACAAAAATTCTCATCAAAGTTTGTATAGGGAACATATCTCAACACACTAAAGGCCATTTATGAAAAACCCACAGCTAACACCATACTCAATGGTGAAAAGCTGAAAGCTTTTACTAAAGTCAGGAACAAGACAAGGATTCCTACACTTGCCACTTCTATTTCACATGGTATTGTAAGTCCTAGCCACAGCAATCAGCCAAGAAAAAGAAACAAAAGGCATTCAAATTGGAAGGGAAGAAGTAAAACTGTCACTATTTGCAGATGACATGATACTATATATAGAAAACTCTAAAGTCTCCACCAATGAGACTTAATAAATGAATTCAATAAAGTTGCAGGATACAAGCTTAATATACAGAAATCTATTTCTTTTCTGTCATTAGCAAAGAACTATTAGAGAAATTAAGAAAATAATCCCATTTACAATTTCATCAAAAAGAATAAAATACCTGGAATAAATCTAACCAAGGAGGCAAAAGACTTGTGCTCACAAATCTACAAGACACTGATGAAAGAAACTGAAGATGACACAAACACATGGTAAAATATAGCATGCTCATGGATTGGAAGATTTAATATTGTTAAAATGATCATATTACCCAAGGCAATCTACATATTCAGTGCAATCCCTATGAAAATACCAAATGAATTTTTCACAGAACTAGAACAAATAATTCTAAAATTTATATGGAAACACACACACACACACACAAAAACCAAATAGCCAAAACGAATTTGAAATGAAGAATAAATCTGAGATATCACATTCCCTGATTTCAAATTATACTACAAAGCTACAGTAATCAAAGCAACTGGCACCAAAATGGACACAGAATAGATAGATCAATGGAACAGAATAGAGAGTCCAGAAATAAACCCACACTTATGTGGTCAAATACTCTACAACAAAGGAGGCAAAAATACAAAATAGGAAAAATACAGCATTTTCAATAAATGGTGTACAGTACATGCAAAAGAGCCAAACTGGACTACTTTCTCCACCATACACAAAAATAAACTCAAACTAGATTAAAGACTTATATGTAAGCTTGTGATGCACAACATCACCAATCATCAGGGAAATGCAAATTCAAACCACAGTGAGATGCCACCTCACATCTGTCAGAATAGCTATGATCAAAAAGACAACAAACAGGGAGATCAGCTTGGTGCTTTGTGACCACCTAGAGGGGTGGGATAGAGAAGGTGGGAGGGAGGGAGATGCAAGAGGGAAGAGATATGGGAACATATGTATATGTATAACTGATTCACTTTGTTATAAAGCAGAAACTAACACACCATTGTAAAGCAATTATACTCCAATAAAGATGTTAAAAAAAAAAAGTATAAGGTGGAGAAGAGGTGAAATGGCCTTTCAAGAAGATATAGACTGGGCAATAAAGTTCTTGATTGATTGAATGAGCTTAAAAAAACAAAAAACAAAAAACAAAAAAAAATACAAATGGAATTTAAAAGTTAAAAAAAAAAAAAAGACAACAAATACCAAGTGTTGGTGAGGCTGTGGGGAAGAGATAATCCTTATGCACAGTTGGTGAGAATGTAAATTGGTTAACATTCTCTTTGGAATGTATGGTTAACATTGCCACTTTGCAAAACAGTATGGAGTTTCCTCAAAAAAATTAAAAATAAAACTACCATTGGATTAAGCAATTCTGCTTCTGGGTATTTATCCAAAGAAAATTAAAAAACTACCTCAAAAAGATATCTACACCCCTATGTTTATTGTAGCATTATTTACAATAGCCACAATACAGAAACAACCTAAGTATCCATCAACAAATAAATGGATAACATAGAAGATGTGGCATATATATATATATATATATATATATATATATATATATATATATATATATATATACACACACACACAGACACACACACACACAACGGAATACTATTCAGCCATAAAGAAGAATGAAATCTTGTAATTTGTGACAGCATGGATGCATCTAGAGGGTATTACGCTAAGCGAAATAAGTCAAACAGAGAAAGGCAATTACTGCATGATCTCACTTACATGTGGAACCTAAAAACCAAAACAAACAAAAAGTATGGTACTGGCACAAAAACAGAAATATAGATCAATGGAACAGGATAGAAAGCCCAGAGATAAACCCACGCACATATGGTCACTTTATCTTTGATAAAGGAGGCAAGAATATACAGTGGAGAAAAGACAGCCTCTTCAATAAGTGGTGCTAGGAAAACTGGACAGCTACATGTAAAAGAATGAAATTAGAACACTCCCTAACACCATACACAAAAATAAACTCAAAATGGATTAAAGACCTAAATGTAAGGCCAGACACTATCAAACTCTTAGAGGAAAACATAGGCAGAACACTCTATGACATAAATCACAGCAAGATTCTTTTTGACCCACCTCCTAGAGAAATGGAAATAAAAACAAAAATAAACAAATGGGACCTAATGAAACTTAAAAGCTTTTGCACAGCAAAGGAATCCATAAACAAGACGAAAAGACAACCCTCAGAATGGGAGAAAATATTTGCAAATGGAGCAACTGACAAAGGATTAATCTCCAAAATTTACAAGCAGCTCATGTAGCTCAATATCAAAAAAACAAACAACCAATCCAAAAATGGGCAGAAGACCTAAATAGACATTTCTCCAAAGAAGACATACAGATTGCCAACAAACACATGAAAGAATGCTCAACGTAGCTAATCATTAGAGAAATGCAAATCAAAACTACAATGAGATATCATCTCACACTGGTCAGAATGGCCATCATCAAAAAATCTACAAACAATAAATGCTGGAGAGTGTGTGGAGAAAAGAGAACCCTCTTGCACTGTTGGTGGGAATGTAAATTGATACAGCCACTATGGAGAACAGTATGGAGGTTCCCTAAAAAACTAGAAATAGAACTACCATACGACCCAGCAATCCCACTACTGGGCATATACCCTGAGAAAACCATAATTCAAAAAGAGTCATGTACCAAAATGTTCACTGAGGCACTATTTACAATAGCCAGGACATGGAAGCAACCCAAGTGTCCATCAACAGATGAATGGATAAAGAAGAAGTGGTTCATATATACAATGGACTATTACTCAACCATAAAAAGAAACAAAATTGAGTTATTTGTAGTGAGGTGGATGGACCTAGAGTCTGTCATACAGAGTGAAGTAAGTCAGAAAGAGAAAAACAAATACCGTATGCTAACACATATATATGGAATCTAAAAAAAAAAAAAAATGGTCATGAAGAACCTAGGGGCAAGATGGGAATCAAGACACAGACCTACTAGAGAATGGACTTGAGGATACGGGGAGGGGGAAGGGTAAGCTGGGACAAAGTGAGAGAGTGGCATGGACATATCTACACTACCAAACGTAAAATAGACAGCTAGTGGGAAGCAGCTGCATAGCACAGGGAGATCAGCTCGGCGCTTTGTGACCACCTAGAGGTGTGGGATAGGGAGGGTTGGAGGGAGGGAGACGCAAGAGGGAAGAGATATGGGTACATATGTATATGTTAACTGATTCACTTTGTTATAAAGCAGAAACTAACACACCATAGTAAAGCAATTATACTCCAATAAAGATGTTTAAAAAAAAACAAAAAACAAAAAAACGAAATAGAAACAGACCCATAGGTACAGAAAACAAACTGATGGTTGACAAAGCAGGGACTTGGGGGGGGGCAGGTGAAATAGGTGAAGGTGTTTAAGAGGTAAAACTTCCAGTTATAAAATAAATAAGTTAAGGAGATATAATGTACAGCATAGGGAATATAGTCAATAATATTGTAATAACTTTGTAAGGTGACAGATGGAAAATAGAATTATCATGGTGAACATTTTGAAATGTATGTAAGTATTGAATCACTATGATGTACACCCGAAACTAATATGATGTTGTATGTCAACTATACTTCAATAAAATAAAAGAATATGCAGTTTATGATTATGACCTTCTGACTGAGGTGGCACAAACCACTCATAAGGAGACAGCAGCTCAGCATCCAAACTTCCATTTGGGGCAACTGGAAAGCCTGGGGTGGTTTTGATTGAAGATGGAGTTTTAATACACTAACACAAGGGAAATATAGTCACAAGATTTACTACTTATATATCTCAGAAACAGGGGGCAGGGTATATTCGTGTGTGTGTTGGGGGGGGTGTGTATGAACAATGAACTGGGGAAAGGGCAGTCCTTCATCCCGTCACAAGTGAGCAGGAGATAGAGATTAGGAGAGCAAGCACCCAGTACTTCAAAGGTAGCTGGGGTGGAGTTCACTAACTTTTCACTGGCTCAACGCTAAGTGGTTATTTTAAAAGGTGTCCCACGAAAAGCAAAGTGGGAACTTGTGTCAGGAATCTTAAGTTCAGGTCCTTATCTACATGTCCAGAAGCTGAATGTGAGCAGGGTTGTCATATATATCGTAAAACACCTACTCAAACAACAACTCAAAATAGGTGTTTTCTGATCACAGATAGGAGAGAGGTAGAGCCACTGTAATAAATTTCTTCCCCGATTTTCAGTGGGGTGGGGAGGGTTGCTCCTGGGGAAAATAAAAATAAGGCAGATGCTCCAAAATAATTTCCTTGTAAACATAACTGGATCTCCAGGCAAACAGATCAATAGTGTCTTCAAGGAAAAGAATCTTTACCTTTGGTGTTCTTTGAGTAGGATGCCCTGATTTAAGGTTGCCTAATGTAAACACACCTAAAATCTACAGATTTATGAGTCATGTCTCCCTGGAGAACATCACATATACCCCAAGGTATAAACCGGATATGTTTCATAACTTAAATGCTCTCAGTTGTGTGAGGTGACCCTTGAACCTCATTAGATACCTCAGCGTGTATCCAATGCAGAAAGTAAGAACCTACAGAGTCCACTGAATATAGCAGACTTCTCCTATCCCGTATTTCTCACAAACCACTTGATTGCTTGTATTTTTTATTTTAGTAGTAAATTTGACACTTCGTAAGATTTTAGATTTGTCTGAGTTTTATTTGACAATCTGTTCCTTTATTTTACCTCAGAGCCCTTTTAGTTTAACATACAAACACACACACAAACACAATTTTTAGTAATACACAGTGATGAAATATAACTACAAACTTTAAACAGGGAATAAAGAACAGAGGATTCAGGATGATGGTTACCTTTAGTGAGGGGGAAAGGGGGATGCATTGATGAGAGGGCAAAATCAGGTGGTTAAAAGTAGATTATAGTCAATACCTTAGTTTTTATTTGAAGTGGTGATTTCATGGGTCCTTACTGCTTTATTAAAAATAACTATAAAGTTAAAATCACACTGAGATATCACTGCACAACTGTTAGAATAGCTATCAACAAAAAGACAAGAGATAGCAACCGACAAGGGATTAATCTCCAAAATCTACAAACAGCTCATGCATCTATATATCAAAAAACAAACAACCCAATCAAAAAATGGGCAGAAAATCTAAATAGATATTTCTCCAAAGAAAACATACAGATGGCTTAAAAGCACATGAAAAGATGCTCAACATCACTAATTGTTAGAGAATGCAAATCAAAATTACGATGAGGTATCACCTCACAGCAGTCAGAATGACCATCATCAAAAAATCTACAAACAATAAATGCTGGAGAGTGTGTGGAGAAAAGGGAACCCTTCTGCACTGCTGGTGGGAATGTAAATTGGTACAACCACTATGGAGAACAGTATAGAGGTTCCTTTAAAAAACTAACAACAGAGCTACCATATGATCCAGCAATCCTACTACTGGGCATATACCCTGAGAAAACCATAGTTCAAAAAGATACATGCACCCCAATGTTCACTGCAGCACTATTTACAATAGCCAGGACATGGAAGCAACCTAAATGTCTATCAGTAGAGGAATGGTTAAAGATGATGTGGTACATATATACAATGGAATATTACTCAGCCATAGAAAAAGAACAAAATAATGCCATCTGTACCAACATGCATGGACCTAGAGATTATCATACTGAGTGAAGTAAGTCAGACAGAGAAAGACAAATATCATATGATATCACTTATATATAGAAGTTAAAAAAGGATACAAATGAACTTATCTACAAAACAAAAATAGAGTCACAGATGTACAAAACAAACTTATGGCTACTAGTGGGTAAGGTTGGGGAAGGATAAATTGGGAGATTGCGACTGACATATATACACTACTGTATATAAAACAGATATCTAATGAGGACCTACTGTATAGCACAGGGAATACTCTGTAATGGCCTGTATGGGAAAAGAATCTAAAAAAGAGTGGATATATGTATATGTATAACTGATTCACTTTGCTGTAGAGCAGAAACTAACACATTGTAAATCAACTATACTCCAATAAAAATTTTTTAAAAAGACAAGAGATAAGTATTGCTGAGGATGTGGAGAAAAGGGAACCCTTATGCACTTTGGTGAGAATGTAAATTGGAAAGCAGTATGGAAGTTCTTCAAAAACTTAAAAAAGGAACTACCATCTGATTCTGCAAGCCCACTTCTCGGTACATATCTAATGCAAATGAAAACAGAATCTTGAAGAGATATCTGTACTTCCATATTCATTGCAGCATTATTCACAACAACCAAGATATGGAAACAACCCAAATGTCCGTCAACAGATGAATAGATAAAGATGCGATACACACACAGACACACACACACAATGGAATATTATTCAGCCATGAGAAAGAAGAAAATCCTGCCATTTGCAACAATGTGGATGGACCTTGAGGGCCCCATGCTAAGTGAAATACTAAACCAGACAGAGGAAGACAAATACTGCATGTAGCACTTACATGTGGAATCTAAAAGAAAATTTTTTTAAAAGTCAGATTCATAGAATAGAAAAGTGGTTTTGTCAGGGACTGAAGGGTGGGTGAAAGTTGGAGAGATTGGCAAAAGTGTACCAACTTTCAGTTATAAGGAATAAGGTCTGAGGATCTAATGTAAAACATGGTGATTATAGTTGACAGTACTGTACTGTGTAACTGAAAGTTGCTAAGAGAGTAGAACGTAAATGTTCTCACACAAAAAAAGATAAATATGTGAGGTGATGAATGTGTTAATTACCTAAAAGGGGGGGTTGCTTTCACAATGTATACATACATCAAATCACCATGATTTACACTTTAAATACTTACAATTTTATGTGTCAATTAATCCTCAAAAGAGCTGAAATTAAGAATAAGATAAAAACAAAAGGCATGCAAAGAAAAAAATGTTATTTAAAAATATACATACATACACACACACGTATATACATAAACAAAAAAGTGTCAAAAGTAGGCTCACCCCAGTACTGTTATGTAGTCATATCTCAATAAATCAATGAGGTAACTAAATAGAAATAGACATTTCCAGAATCAACTACAAATAATTATAAAGAGATATAGAACAGTATCTTAATTAACTTTTAATTCCTAATACTTATTATAGTAGCTGTTATTTGGTATAAACTTCTTGTATACATGATTGAATTTAATGGAAATGAACATTTAAGTAGCAACTGTCAAATTACAGAAAAACTCAGGAGATGGAAGGAACATATGCAATCTTCCTCCATCCTCAAGTTCATTCAGTAAAGCAACATGTTATAGCACAAAAAATGTTAAAATGAAGCGCTCAACTTCTAGTTAAATATGACAAATTGACTGGGAAAAATACATTCCCTTCTGTTCCCTTTGGAGGCTATCCTTGAAATATAATAACAATCTGGCATGATTTATACACTTAAAGATAGCATTGTCAGCTTAGAAAAAAGGACCTCTGTATCTGGCATTTAGGATTACCCTCATGAACATCCTGTCAGGTAATGTAAGTAGAGATTTGAATATAATATTGCTCCAATCTGGGGGAGATAAAGAAATAAACAAATATCTGTTTAAATAGTATATTCTATAATAGAAGTATGATCACAGTGATGTAGAAAATTTATAAGATAAATTAACCAACAAACACAAGACTGTTACATAGACAATGAAAAATACCAGTCTCAAATAAATGATTCATTTTATAATGAGCACATAAAATTTGGTAATTAAATAGCTAAATTGGCAAAATATAACTCACACATGAAAATATTAGTTAGGCAATGTATAGAAATACCAACAATAAAGAAAACCTCTCTGCAATCAAATTAGCATAAAAAACAAACATATAAATAAATAATCACAATACTCAACATTTGTAAGAATGTGAAAAAAATACATTTATGCATTGCCAGTGGTAGCATACATTCACAACAATTTTGGATGACAATTTAGCAGTATATTTTTTGAAGCCATGAAAGCACTCATATTCCTTGATTTTAGAATCTTACTTCGGGGAATTTATTCACTAAATATAGATTAACTATTTCTAATTCTAAGTTAAATAAACCTGTTGAAATTTCTGAAATAACTACTAAAGGAATAACAATCAAGTACATAACTTCCAAAGCACTAATGGAGCAAAAAAGGAAAATGAAATATAATTCAAAAGTCAATCCAAAAGAAGGCAAATGAAATACAGGGGGAAAATGAATACAGAAAAATCTAGACAAAAAACAAAACAAAACAAAACAAAATATTAGAACAAATGCAAGCATATCTGTAATCAAAGTAAATAAACTAAAATTTACAATTTAAAATGTCAGAAAAGCCTTATTAAAACAAAATCCAGTTACATGCCATACACAAGAGGTATAGTTGTAAAAAGAGCATAGAGAGATGAGAAAAAAGGTAGAGGCATAATGGAAAATGCCTAGAGCAAGCTCGAGCTGGTATAGCTACATAAAAATCTTAAACATGGGCTTCAAGACAAAAATGCGCAACTAGGGATAAATAGTGTTGCTACATAAAGAAACATAACCTTTCTAAATGTGTAAATACCTAATACATCCGTGTAAGTAAAATTATAAAGAGATCTGAGGGAAAGATAACCAGAAACTTCAGCATAGTGACCAGTTCTAGAATGAAAGGTGGGGCAGCAGTGGTGGTTACACTGGTATTTGAAGATAAGCAGTGGTGCCTCTGGTTTTATTTACTAACCTTTATAAACTGAACATATATGTTAGGTAAATATATTCATTTTACATAGGCTATTTCATAAAATTAGCATCATAATGTAATACACAGTTAAACAAATTTGAAGGTATGAGTAATAGTTATCAAGTTGTGTTAGAATGGTAGAATTTGTGTCTTATTCTTGAAAATAATTTCAAACCCCTCCTTACTCAACACAAAATTATGAAAACAATATAAGTTTAACACTAGTTGTGGGAACATAGATGAGTGATGTCTCTACTATTAAATAGTTAATGAACAGAGAGCTTTTAGAATATAAGAATACATTTTGCTTATTAACTTGTTTGGAAATTGGAATTTATGTCACACAGTTACAGAAGCCAGAAGACAAAGGAGATTAAGAACTTCCAAAAGCATAAAATAACAGCCCAAAGTTTAATAATTCCCACAAGTCTGGGCTTCCCTGGTGGCACAGTGATTAAGAATCCACCCGCCAATGCAGGGGACACGGGTTTGAGCCCTGGTCCAGAAAGATCCCACATGCCGCGGAGCAACTAAGCCCGTGTGCCACAACTAATGAGCCTGCGTGCCACAACTACTGAAGCCTGTGCACCTAGAGCCCATGCTCTGCAACAAGAGAAGCCACCACAATGAGAAGCCCGCGCACTGCAACGAAGAGTAGCCCCAGCTCGCCGCAGCTACAGAAAGCCCACGCGCAGCAAGAAAGACCCAACATAGCTAATACATAAATAAATTAATTTAAAATAAAATAATAATAATAATTCCCACAAGTTTGAGTTATAAATTTTCTGGTATAATAAATATCCACATAGCCTTTTACCCACACTTAAGTTTTAAACTCCCACTAAAGATAGTGCAAACCAAACCATTCCAATTTAGATACATAGGACAGTGAACATAGAAATGATTTTTCAGAAAAGAAACAATGTTGAAGTACAAATATTTAATTTTTTAATCACTAGTATTTTTAACTTTTCCTGAAAGCATTTACTTAGAGATATAAAGATGTAATTAATTCTTTTTTGGGGGGGGTGGTTAACATCTTTATTGGAGTATAATTGCTTTACAATGGTGTGTTAGCTTCTGCTTTTTAACAAGGTGAATCAGCTATACATATACATATATTCCCATATCTCTTCCTTCTTGCGTCTCCCTCCCTCCCTATCCCACCCCTCTAGGTGGTCACAAAGCACCGAGCTGATCTCCCTGTGCTATGCAGCTGCTTCCCACTAGCTATCAGTTTTACATTCGGTAGTGTATATATGTCCATGCCACTCTCACTTTGTCCCAGCTTACCCTTCCCCCTCCCCGTGGCCTCAAGTCCATTCTCTAGTAGTAGGTCTGCGTCTTTATTCCCGTCCTGCCCCTAGGTTCATCAGAACCTTTTTTTTTTTTTTTTAGATTCCATATATATGCATTAGCATACGGTATTTGTTTTTCTCTTTCTGACTTACTTCACTCTGTATGACAGACTCTAGGTCCATCCACCTCATTACAAATAACTCAATTTCGTTTCTTTTTATGGCTGAGTAATACTGCATTGTATATATGTGCCACATCTTCTTTATCCATTCATCTGTCGATGGACACTTAGGTTGCTTCCATGTCCTGGCTATTGTAAATAGAGCTGCAGTGAACATTGTGGTACATGACTCTTTTTGAATTATGGTTTTCTCAGGGTATATGCCCAGTAGTGGGATTGCTGGGTCATATAATTAATTCTTTATAATGGCATTTTTCTCTTTTCACTGGATGGCAAAAGGCTCTATAAAGTAAAATTTTGCTTGAGATATATAATCAATTGTTTTTAATACTAAGCATACTTCTATTCAACTACAAATACTTAGATGGGATAGGTATATTTATTCACTTTGCTTCTATGAAAAGAGTAGGAAATATAAAGATCCAGAAGAGTCTATGAGCCTATAACTAAATATAAACACATTTTTTATGGGAGAAGGTAGCTTTGCACTGTACACTACTGAATTCTTTATTTAATTAAACCTTGAATGGGTTAGGTGATGAATTAGCATAACTAAAGTAAGGGTTAAAGGTGGTAGGGCATTAACTCTGTGGAATGTAGTTATAAGCATTTTCTATTTAGGGTTATTACTTTTTTACTTATTTGTCAGATGTGTGGACTGTGACCTCTGTTCTGAGTTCAGTGTAGTAAAATCTTCTAAAGGATAAAAAATAGTAGAAAGTTCTAACAGAGCAGTATAAAATATATTATGGCCCCTCAGTAATTATGCTATAATTCTGTTGGAGAAAGCAATTCTATTACAGTCCTTATTGTCAGACACTAACTTTTACTGTCTGGAAAAAAGAAAACTATTCCTTTTAGGTAGGATTTTTGTTCTTGGCATGTGCTCAAAAATGAGTAATATTTCCTGATGATTTTTTAAAGAAGAGAGAACACATTATACACACACATACACACATATATACCTACACATACACATACATATGTGCATAGACACACACATATCTTTATGTTCTGACAACCTTCTTTAAAACACCAATCTTGTCATTTTCATTCATAGAAGCATAAGGATTTATCAGTTTACTAAATCTGAAAAGAATCTCAAGAGTTCATATTGAGCTCCCAGACAAGAGTGTGAATGTTAGTAGGGTTCTTATTTTATTGTTTGAGAAAGATTCATGACTACATAGTACAAGTCAACCTCATTTCGGATAAAAATAATTGCTTCATAGGTACTCACTGAGTAACACTTAGCACAGAATCAGTTCACATACCTTCTCATTTGCAATAAATCTTCTAAGAATACTGATGGGCCAAAACATACTTCACTTGTACTATGACAATTATATTTGACTTCCGTATTTTTTTTTTTTGGTCAAAACTACTAAATGGTACCTGGGTGCTCTTAACCAGAACATAACACCAAGGATTTCTTTACTCATCTGCCAGAATGTTCCCCTCCTAGTCACTATGCTGATTATCTTTAGAACACAAATAAAATTCCCATTTTACATCTGAGGTAAAGCATGTTCTTTTAGAACTCAGAGATGGCTTTAAAGATCTTTTTCAGTGTTGTAAGTCTATGGAACACCTATAATTCTCTAAGATTATATTTGCAAAGATCCTATCAATGTTATCCTTTATAAGAACCCAATAACAAGGTCTCTTGTCCATTGGCTAACTCATGCCAACGTTATTTATAAATAACAATAATTAATGAATTTTGGCCTTATTTTACATACCAGTAGTGCAATTTCCTAAGATCTGGATTCATGGATGTCATTGTGGTAGTTGATTCTGTTCTTTTCCCAGACACTGCCCAACTAACTACTCAGAGACAGCGGCCACCATAATTAAACTACCTGGTAAAACACATCAAAAGATTGAAACTACTAAAGAAAGTCAATGTTTTTTGAAATCTTTATCTTCTACAAGAGTTAACACATGGCAGCAGTGAGTCAAACTTATTAAACTTGGCATGGAATCTTGCCAAACATTTAAGAACAACTGTAGGCATCTATGAAATGCTGGAATTTGTCTATTTCTGTAGGCATCTATGAAATGCTGGAATAGTTTTAAAAGCAGGGAATTTTGGAATCAGACCTGGAGAGACTCTGACTGCTTTACTTAAGACAAGCTATACAGCTTTCCTGAGTCTTGCTTTTACTCATTTATAAAGTTAGATAATAATACCTAGAACTAAATGAGAAAAATAAATGAGATAATGCATATAAATTAGGGGTCAAATAGTAGGCCCTTGGCAACATGGTAACTTTACTGACAACAAAGGTGAATTTAGTTTCTTAAGAATGGATGAAATAGAATTAGAAAGTATTAGAGAATCTTAAATTTGAAAGCCCTTCCGTTACGATTACTGAAGAAAAATACCTCCTCCAAAAAAAAGTTGAAAATGAAAATAATTCTTATATGGGGGAAGATTATAATTACAAGTATATATTAGATGAGAATGAAAATAAAAATGACACAAATCTGCTCTAATGTGGGGGATGAGGTAAACAAAGCTTGAAGATGAGAGGAAGTAAAATCGGAAGCAAGTAATTGTCCCCAAAGCACTGGAAAATAACCTCAATTGAAATTAATTTCCTAAACATAGGCACAGATGTTTCACATACTTTCCACAACTTTACCTCATATGTTGGCTCCTAGTATTAAGGAAATGAAATTAATTCTACAGTTATATGTAAAATTATATCTCATTTTTTCTCACCTGTGTTTTATATTTTACGATAGCCATTTAATAAACTGAAGCAAAAGATGAGTGGGACTAATGCAGATATGAGTGTGTGAAAGTTGAACTGACACACCTAAAGTACTAGGGATACAGGCAAAGTAAAATCTGCAGATGTAAGCATTACATGTATAATAGGCATCTTGATCAAGATGCACTTTGCAATTCAGTTGGGCAAGTAAGAAAGAATGTTGCATACAGTACAACCAGTGGCTCATGATTATGCCTGGTGTAATTCTCAGCATTGGCATTAATAGTGAGGAATACCATTGCAGGTTAGAAGATGATTCTTCCACAAAAATGACTGCTGTAGCTTTAAAAGGCAACATGACCCCTACCACTTATAGGTTGTGTAGTTGATCCTAATGGCCAGTACTATGCAGAGAGCATAATCTTTAAAATATTAAGGATGTTAAAATTGCCCATGGATGTTTCTGTGAAACTGATGACAGTGAAAGTTCATACTAACATATATGAGAAAGGTTCATTTATTCTCAAGTGAATGTAATTTCTCTTTATGATTGAATTTAACTC
Source organism: Balaenoptera borealis (assembly GCF_965194805.1). Classification (NCBI taxonomy): domain Eukaryota; kingdom Metazoa; phylum Chordata; class Mammalia; order Artiodactyla; family Balaenopteridae; genus Balaenoptera; species Balaenoptera borealis. The sequence goes on along the minus strand of NC_138862.1, from coordinate 57,118,686 downwards.
CAGAAACTCATCCACAGGTGGGAAAATTACCTTGTTGTTAAAGTGATTTGTTGAAGAACATCAGTTACGCTTATTCTGATTATTTGATTTGAATTTGTTTCTTCACTCATTTACTCATTTATTCAACAAACTTTGATAGAGTTCCTACTGTATGTCTGGCTTCGAGAATGCTACTGATACGAAAAAAAGAAGCAAATTGTGTTAATTTCTCATTTAGGTATTGAGCAAAAACCCAACTTGCCGAACAGTCTAGCTAACAGAATATTGCTTTGACATTTTGATCTCAAGTTACAAGCCCACTTCTATGCTAGACATGTTACAAGGATAAACTAGATATGATAAATAAACTAGGTATGATATTTCTTATTAATTAGCATGTAAGATATATTAAATATGAGAAAATAAAAATATGTAAAATTGACTGGGATGTAAAATACATAAAATAACTGACTAAAGTAGCCACACACTGAATTTAGTCAGCAGATCACATAGCATTGATGAGATTTATTATTTAATTAACAATACTTTGAGACCAGCCCAACTCAAAAATATAAAGAAAGGTGGCATAGTTATCTCCTATGTGAGCGAAGCAGCAGAAAATGCCCTGTTTTGGATGCAGAGTATCACTAGATTTGAGGAACCTTGGTCCACTGGGTCATAAGCAATGCCACTGAAGAGTTTAGCACCCAGTTTTGGAGAACAGGTATATAACAGCATGACAATATTAGACAGTATATCTTAAAAAAACCTGAAGGAGTTGTATGGATAATTGCTAAACAGATTTGAGTGAACAGAGAGTCCACGAAGAGGTAAATACAGTAATTTAGCCTTAAAAACTGAGGTATTGAACTTTTAATCCTAGGAAGGTATTTGAAGTAAGAATCAAAAATTGGATATGATATATGGAATCGCTCTAATATAAATCTCCAAGGTTTTCAGGTAATGACTAGTGCTATTAATAAACAAGAGAAGAAAATAAAAGATAAATTAAAAATTTAAAAAGCCAAAGACATTTTTGTGAATATGTTATGGGAAAGAAATAGAGACTAGAAATGAGGAGGGCATTGCAATAAGATGGGTTTGGTTTTACATTTGAAGAATCTGAGATGCCCTGCAAGCAGTCAGGAATATGGGTATAGCAATTAGGAATATGGGTTAACTTAAGACTCAAAACAAGTACGTGGACAAGTCATGAGAGATTTAAAAGGTAGGCCTTTTGAGAACAAGAGTGTGCTAAAACTTTGTAATAGGATGCCCACAGTCAGGAGCCAAGAAAAGAAAGAGCCAGCAAGTTTTACAGTGACGTCAGAGAGCAGGAGGGCTGGAGTATTCAGGTTTTCAGGGAACTGTGGGGTAATCATTAAGAAGGGAGCAGGAATATGGCAGTGGAGAATTGTTAGCAATGGAATTAAAGGCCACAGAAAATTCTAGGTTGGTTATAAGTCAGCCTCTGATGGAGACAAAAAGGTGTGCATAATCATGGTAATTTACAGCAGTTTATGTTAGCTTTTATAAATGTTTAATTAAATTAAATGGCATATATATATATACACACATGTGTTTGTGTGTGTGTATATCCTTATGTACATGCACACATTATCTGTCTAGGAATCTTAGGGAAAAGCAGAGTCAGAAAATGAGGGAAATAACAAAACAAAAATGTGCACCTTACTAGCTAGAATGTTTTAGAACCTAGTACGTCAGTCATCCATCCCCCTACCTCCATTACAAATATTTGTTGTATAAGCCTGATCAGAGAAACGGCTCACCATGACTCAGCTGGAACGTTACTTATAGAAGAGTAAGAAGAAATTGTTGCTAACAGGAGCCCGGAAGGGAGTGCTCTCCCAGCACAGCCCTCACATTGGCTTTGAAGACATTGCTCTGGACCTTCTTTCCAATAGCAAGGATGAAATCCTGCCCTGTCACCACTTCTGTGACTACCGAGGACAAAGTGAAGTCAGAGGATGTCTTGTAGATTCTACAGAAACACAGAGGGAATGAACACTTGTGGAGCACTTTTTACACTTGCTGTGTACTAAACCTGGGTTGTCCCATTTCATCCTTAATAATACACTGCGTGGTGATTGGGATTACATGAGGAAATTGAGTTTAAAGAGGTTATATGAAATGTCCAAGAGAAACAGTCAAAGGCAGAGCTGGAATTCAAAGCCGAGTCTCTCTGTCTTATTAAATATCCTTCTTTTCACAGCCTTATCTGAATGACATGAATTCCAGAGCTCTTTCCAGGCACAACCTAAAAGAAGCAGCAATAAAGGATTAACCATTTGTAAACTGTGGTGTTTACCTATCTCCTTTCCCAGCCTTTAGGTCTAACACTTGATTAACTATGTAAGTTAATTAGTGTCACCGACTGTCATTATTCCCTAACATTTCTAAAAATCCAAAGTCCTTACAAAATACTCTTACCTTCAGGGAGATAAAATTACCTTTCCCAAGGACAAGCCAGAATAGCTGCATAAATGTTAGAATTTATGCACCCTTATGAGGCATGAGATAACACCTCCTTCACTGGCGGGTTTCTAATATCATGCTAGCAGCCTATAACTGCCTGCATGTAAGTATACCTGAAAGAAAACACTTAGAGTTAACGACACCTAGATAGTACCTCAGCCATCCTAGGATAAAGGAGCAACAAATGTCCAAATTGCATTTGATAATTCTCCCCAGATGAATTAAAATTTCAGATTTGAAATCTCTGTCTTCATAAAGATAAGGGTAATTAGATTTTGAACATCACTGTAAACAGAGACACAGATTTTGTTACTGAGATACCTGCAATTTGCTACCTGATAACAACAGACAAGCAATCCAGTAGCTAGCTAGACACCACTGATCAATAAGCCAAGCATACTGTAAAGCAATGGAGCAATGGTATTCAGAGATCCAAATTACCAATCATGAGATGCTCAATCCATCCCACTTGGGAAAATCAGTGCTCACTCAACAACTCGGCACAGCGTCAGAGTTTCATGCTAAAGCAACAGGAATATCTTTAAATGGAATATAATAAATTCCAGGCTACTGAACCTCTAGCATTTTGGACGAGGGTAGTATGTTAGATGGTATCGTATGTCTTTCTTATGTATATATGTATGTATGTGTGTATGTATGTATTGGTTTGTTTGTTTTAAATGTTGATACATATTTGAGTAACAATAATTACTTATAAATGTAAAGGTAAAGCAAGGTTGTCTTTGTCCAGCTGACACAGATTTAATTTATACTAATTTACAGAGTTGATGTTAAAACTTCTGGGGATAGCCCTACTCAGCTCTCGTATTAGTGGGCTTGGGCCACCATAACAGAATACCACAGACTGTGTGGCTTAAACAGCAGAAATATATTTTCTCCCAGCTCTGGAGACTGCTAGGCTAGGATCGAGGTATCAGCAAGGCTGGTTTCTGGTGAGACTTCTCTTCCTGACTTGTAGATGGCCGCCTTTTCACTATGTCCTCTCCTCACATGGCCTTTCCTCTTTGTAGGTGTACTTCTGGTATCTCTTCTACTCCTTATAAGGATACCAGTCGTATTTGATTAGGGCCCCACCATTATGACCTCATTTAACCTTAATTAACTCCTTAAAGGCTCTATCTCCAATACAGCTGCATTGGGGATTAGAGCTTCAACATATGGATTTTGAGGGAAGACAATTCAGTCCCTAAGAGACATCTTCCTGTCTTTCTGTTTAAATCTCCTTTATGACTGCTTCGTGCTTTTCTTTAATTTTTCAGGCCAAATACAGATGGAAAGGTACTTACAGCAGCAGATAGCAGTGATACAGATGAAAAATAAGAAAAAAAAAATCTCGTTTTGTTTCTTTCTCTCAGCAGGTTTCCCTTTTTCCAACTGCATAAATTATTATAATCTACTCTCCTTTTATTAGATAACCAGCTAATAATTATTTACTAATTTATGATAACTACATAAAAACAACCCCCTATAATTTTGAAACCTGTCTTTAGACGCAGCTAGCCCTCCTTGAACGGGAGCATGACCCTTTCCACAGAATGAAAGATTTTAAATAACATTAAACAAAGCATAAGAAAATTATTAAGCTATGATGGGGTACTCTGCAATTACAATTTCTCTTAATTATGTGCTGCTCTGACACTCAACAGAAAATGCAGATGAACCATTTAATGCATGTATAAGTAAGATCAAATCTGAATATTCCCACTAAAGATGCCCGTGGTATTTGCTATTAACTCCTTGCTTGGGTCTTGTTTTCTTCCCCACCTTTGGCATAACCTTGTTATTAGAACAGAGATACTGGTTTCAGGCTTTAAATACTGTAAAGCAGTCAAGAGGGAAAACACCTAAAACCTCATTCAAATAATCATTTTTGAATTGTAAGCCTAACCTGACATTATTATAGTCAGACCAGAAGAGTTTTGCTCCAAGATGATAACCCTTTCTTTAACACAAAGTCCACATATGATAACTTGTGTATTCTTAATCATGAAATAAAACCATGGGAGACACTGGTCTGATTAAGAGACAAGTGCATAACCATGGAAAGAGACAAATCCAAATTAAGACTTTTTTTTTCTTTAATGTTTTCCTTTAAGAGTTGGCTTTAGAAAGAGTCACGCAGGCATATTTTACTGGTTCTCTGTTGTCTGAAGGTTAGGACAATTTGAAAGGAAAAACAGTGCCAGGATGATTCCTGTTCAAATGCAAACACACACACACACACGGACACACATGGAAAGACACACACACACACACACACACACACACTCACACTTCCCTGGGGAAGAATTTCTTAAAATCCTTGATTTTTCACTTTAATTTTACTTTACATATATATTTTTAGTTCAGTTCCAAAATGTTGTTTTCTTTGAGGTGTTTTTTTTTTTCTCTCAGCTTGCTGTACTCCTAATTTTGAAAAGTCACTAAGGGTATAATTTTGGAAATCCACATTTTAAAAGAAATGCTAGTTTTATTTACAAAAACTTTTCATCAAAACTAAGAAGCAGAACTGAGTTCTTTTGTGATTCCAAACATATTTTTGAAGAATGGTTACATCATATATCTATTCTTGGAAACATTAAATAACAGAAAGCAAACACAAAGGTCTTGTCTTTGGTCTTTCATGCAATGACATCTTTGCAAATTAGGCTGACAAATTTACCTAGTCTTCCTTCCTTCTACTGCTTATTGTCAGTATAAGATTGAATGGAAAATTGGTCTTAATCAAAACTAAAAGATTCTGCTTATCAAAAACACCATCAAGAAATAAACAGGTGTAGAGGAAGAAAAGATATCTCTTTTCTTCTACCCTTTTAAGTTCTCAACTGAGATCCCTGTAACAAAAGACAGATTAGCAAGAGAAAAGCATGCAAATGTATTTAAGTTTTATATGACAGGAAACTTCATAACGAAATGAAGACCCAAAGAAACTGTTAAACCTTTTCTATGTGGCCTGGGCTTCCTCACAACATGGTGGCTGGTTCCAAAGGCAAGTGTCCAGAGAAGAGCCAAGCAGAAGCCATAATGCATTCAATGATCTAGCTGCAGAAGTTAATCTGCATCACTTCACCATATTCTACTGATAAAGACATTTACAAAAGCCCAGCCAGTTTCAAAGGGAGGTAGTAAATACCCTCCACCACTTGATGAAGGCATGTCAACATCGAATTCTGAGAAAAGCATATTGCATGGGATACACACACACACACACACACACACACACACACACTTATTTAGCAATCTTTGAAGAAATGATCTGCCATGGACATCACATAAATCACAAATTCTTTAGTATAAATTTTATGAAGGAGTCTCTGCATGAGAACATGGAACACATAAAAGGGAAATGACTGAAAGGAAGTACAGGGAATCTAAAGAAGGAAAGGTAATGAAAGACCAATTTCACCTGCTTTTGGCCAGCCCTCCCAAAGCATGTAGGTGAGAATATACCATTAAAATGTTAACATCTCACAATAAAATGTAAATTCAATCATAGAAAAATTATATGTAAATACTTTATTAAACACTTTTAATTAAATACAGATAGTTACTTGCTTACAATCATATTAACCACCACTTACTGAGCGATTATTGAGCTTTCAAAGTGATGAGATCTTTGCATGCATACACTCATTACACTTTGTCCTTAAGACCCTATGATGCAGGATTATTTTAATCCCCATTTTACAGGTGAGAAAAGCTAGTCTAAAAAGGTTAAGTAATTTATCCAAGGTCATATAGCTTGTTAATGGCAAAGCTGGGATCTTGACCTCTAAGTATACTGTAACTATTCCACTTTCCACATGTTTTCTTTTTAACTCAAATTTTTCTCAAGCACACGGTTAAATTGTAAAGGCCCAACAGAAGAACATACATCAGTATCCTAAAAGCACATATGCTACAAATCGCAATATCTATAATATGGCCGTGGGTAAACCTGAGCTCAGCTTTTTGTCTCCATCTACCTTCCACTTAGAGTTTCTAAAGGAAAGTCATGGGGCGAGGGGATGGGATAAACACAAGACAGAAAATGAAAACCTAAAAGATTCTTCAGGCAAAGTATTAAAACTGGGAAGAGAGTATATCATGATAGCAGAAATTTAAGATCAGTATATAAAACCATTCCCCACCCACAGCAACAACGAGAAATTTTCATTTTAGTAAATTACTTACATATAATAACATTAAAGATATACAGTATCTAGAAAATATGGCAAAAATATATAAGACCATTTGGAGGAGATTTTAAAACATTATTGAGTAACTTTAAGAATTAAATAAACAAAGAAATAAATAGATGTATAAGAAGATTCAATATCATAACCATGTCATTCACCTAAAATTGGTCTACAGATGTAATTCAATTCCCACCAACATACCGATAGAGTTTGCAAAGAAACTGTAAAAGTTGATTTTAAAACTTGTATGGAAAAGTAAAAACTAGTAATAGTTAAGATACTAAATTTATTTTTAAAAATTAAGGATGTGACAACTTAACCTATTAATTATTGTTTTGGTTATCACCTGCGTTGTAGAAAACTATTCCAAATTGCAGTGGCTTAAAACAACATTTATCTATTAATTTCATGATTCTATGAATCAGGAATTTGGGCAGGGTTTAGCTAGTCTATCAGTAAAAGTTCAATCAAAAAAGCAAAAACCAGTAGGATTTATTACAAAGATTTATGTATTTCAAGGAACTGGCCTACACAATTGAGGGGGCTGGCTAAGTAAGTCTGTAGGGCAGGGCATCAGGAATGAAAGATTATATACAGGTCTAAATTCCATGGGCATAGGCAGAAGCTGCTGTCCAAAGGCAGAATTTCTTCTCTTCCTCAGAAAACATTCAAGCCTGCTTTTAAGGCCATCCAACCAATTTAATTAGGCGCACTGAAATAACTGTCCTTACTTAAAGTCAACTGATTAGGGGCTTTAGCTGCATCTGCAAAATCCTTCCACAGCAACGCCTAGATTAGTACTTGACCTAAAAATGGAAAGTTGACATATCAGGAAGGCACCACAGCTAGGGTTTTTCTCTCGACCCTGTGTGGTGTCTGTTGGGTTCATTCAATGGTACTCAGTTGGATGCTAACTAGTCTGGAGGGCCCCAGACAACTTCACTCAAATGCTGGGATCTTGGCAGGAACAGCCAGCAGAGTGAATTTAGCTGGCCCCTCTCCCTCTCCCTGTAGTCATAAAGGTCTCATCATGTGGCATCTCCAGCAGGGCAGGTAGGCTTCTTACTTGGTGGCACAGCAATCCCTTGAACCTCACTGGAAACAGCCAGATATCTTAAAAGTCTATATCTGGAGCCATATTCCACTGGTCAAAGCAATCACAGGGCAGCACAACTTCTAGTGGACGGGAATAGACTCTACTGTCTGATGGGAAACGTGTCAAAATTTTTTTGCCATTAAAAAGATTAAAATCTTCCACAAACATCCAGACATTGTAAAACTACAGTAGTAAAGAGAATATGGTATTAGCATGGACAGAAAATGAGTAAAGGAAAATAATAAGTCCAGAAACAGACTTGCACAGACATGAAATTTGATATATAGTAGAGATGGCACTGCAGATCATTAGACAAGAGACGCATTAAACAATAAACAGCTCTGGCTAATGGTGCGAAAAACTGAAATTGAATCTCTACTTCAAACCACATGCAAAAATCAATTTCAGATGAATTAAAGACTTAAAGGTGAAACAAGAAACATTAAAACTTTTAGGAAAAGTATAGGAGGAAGATATCTTTATAAACTTTGGGTAAAAAAGAATTTTTCAACTAAATACAAAAAGCTCTAATCATAAAGGAAAAAAATCAATTAGACTGCATTTAATTGAGAACTTGTGTTCATCAAAAGACTCCATAAAGAACGTAAAAAGACAAGCCAAAAACTAGAAGATATTTGCAACATATTTAACAAATAAATTATTAAAATTCAAAATGTATTTTTAAAATTCTATGAAATAATAATAAAGGCAAACAATCCAGTAGAAAATGGGCAAAAAGGTATGCATTAGCATTGCACAGAAGAGGAATCATGAATTGCAAGTAAACATAAGGAAGGATGTAGTATCACTGAAATGCTATTTGATACCAAAGTGTAATATAATTTTATATCTACTAGATTGCCTAAAATTAGTAAATCTGGAAATAAGTATTGGCAAATATGCAGAGAAAATGAAAATTCTCATACCCTCTAGTTGGAGTATTAATTTGAACAATTATTTGGGTAAACAATTAAGCAGTTATTTTGTAAAGATGAAAAGGGGTATATCCCATGACTGAGCAATGTACTCGCAGGTATACGCCAGAAGTCTGCAAATTGTGCATGTGTAACCCTGGGGTACATGAGGAGTCTCTTACAGACACAGATACATTTAAAGGAATAAACTTAGATTTCCAGCATCCATATGAAATGTATTTACTCTGAAGTGATCTGAGAATGTGCCTTCATTAGAGGGTAGACATTTCATGACAATTACTTTTCATCTCTCTTTTCACAAAAATCATCCTTTCTTCCATTTTATTAAAAAAATAGCTCTCACCCATCTTCAATTTCATAATAATGCATTATCCTAAATAGCATAAATTCCAAGGAAGCCAAATAATGGTAACAATTCAAAATACTGGTGACAGAGAATTCTCTTTTAATGATGGTATCATCCACAATGTCTTTTTTGATCATATGGCTTTACGTCTTTCCCAGTCTTATATATAAATGTGTTTCTATCATGGACATTAGAAATACCCCCCCCCCACACACACATACACACACATACTATATTAGGCTGCAGTGAATACATATATATTGTAGAGTGGGAGTCTGGGACTAATGACTACTTCCATTTAATAGCCTCACATTCTCTTGCCCTGTAACTGTGGGAAAAGGCATTGTACCTGAGGGAAAGACCCTTGTTCATGAGAGGAGAGCAGACAAGGGTGAGGGTAAGAAATATCAAAGACAGCACAAACACAAGATAAGGTTACCTGCCTTACCACTCTATCTATCATATAATTAAAATGTTCAGAATGTTTGAAAATGCACCCTAGAATTAAAACAGTGTGCTTCAAATCTCATGCCCTGACTTTTTCTGGAACTGTTTCTCAATCGGATATTTTACATGATTTCAAAAATTTTAAATGAAAATGTTTATGTTATTTCTGACATCTCAGCATCACATCTTCAAGAAAATGGAACATATATTGGAGGTAAAAAGTGTTTTGTATTTTCTTCAACATTTATTATTCATAAGAGAAACATTTCCCTGAATTTTACCAAGAAAAAATCATCAGACACTTTAAAAATGTATTTGGTTTTGACTCAGTAATAAATATCCTTTCCGGCACTTGTCAACCACTTCTCTACTTTTTGATTCCTTCCTATGGGAATAGAAAATTGTACTATGCACAATGCATACTTAGCAATGGTTACTCCAATACTTTGGGTAAGCCCTACACTTACTGGTGGCTGAATACTTTCTCTTACCGTGAATTTCCACTGAATCTGTCTCATTCCAGCAGTTGATGATAGTCACCCTAGAACTAGGAACAAATAGAAAAATAACAGTCAGACCCATCAAAAGAGATGCATTTCCAAATAAAGTTTTACTTTATGTTCAATAATTATTTTCAAAATGGCTTTAACCAACTGTGCACTAATAACAATTGTTATGGTAACTAAATCCAGAAAATAATTAACATTTAAGAGTTTTAAAGGCACAAAAATTTTTTTTTAAATCAAGTTTATATATATAATTTTTATTGTAAAGTATAAAAGGGTGACTAATGAAAATGTAAGTGAAAATATATACTGCATTCGGATAAAATTCTGTGGGAGTAGTGAAATGAAAATATGACTCCAGGAGAAAAAAATATAAAATTTCTGGCTTTTAAAAAAGACCTTTTCATCTGCATTTTATAAGTAAATGGTAATGGGTTAAAAAGTACAATGGTATTTGTATTCCATTCGATCTATTTTTAAAAAGGATATTACAGTGTCAGTTTAAAATGTCAATATACAAATATACCAGAAATTACATCATTTGCAATCACTTAAACAGTTGATTTAAAAAAACTAGGTACCAACTTAAAAATGTGTGAAGAATCACACAAGTTTTCAAAATTCTGTTGGAGGATATGTGAGCAAAATTTTGAACACTATATGTACATAAATATATATATGAGGAAACCTCTTGCATAGGTACATTTAGGAATCACATACAATATTTTTTGTTCTTTTTTCCTCTCAACAGTGACAAGCATTTACTGAGTGCTCATTACATCAGGCACCTTTCTAGGTTAAAAAAAAAAAAATCAATAGACAAACATCCCTGTCCAGGTGGAGTTTATACTTTAGGAGCATATTGATACCAACATGTTAATAGAAATAAATAAAGAAAGAAAAGGAAGCAGCCATAGGCAAATCAAATGTCCATACAAAGGAGAAAGGATAATCACTTTATGAATATTATACAGCGGTAAAAGTAAATATACTCAGCTATAGGCAACAATTTAGGCCAAAATTATCATTTGTAGTATGATAGAATATTTATAAAGTTCAAAAAAAAATCAAGGTAAGACAAACATTTAAAAACATAAATATGTGGTAAAACTATCAATATGTGGTTTAAAATATGTGGTGAAAAGACATAATGGCTACCCATACAGGAGTGGCACAAGGATGGATTAATTAACAACAAACAAAAATAGCTTCAACATTAGGAATCAAGTTCTGGCCCTTAGGTTCTTTAGGTCCAATGGTGGATTCATGGGTGTTTATTTTATTTTCATGCCCCATTTTCTAAATATATCAGCTATTACATAAAATATGAATAAAGGCAGAAATTAACATGGTTGAGGTTCCTTACAATTGTTTGCAACTATTCAGAAATTGAGAGACAAAGTAGGTTTACAACCATCAAGGAAGAACTGTAACATTTCTCTCTAATGTCAAGCACTGTCCCCCATGCCTCACTCCCCATGTCTCCTCACTCTGCCAGCTGTTCACACATCCACTCTTTTATTTGACATTAAATGACTGACCACTATATGCTGGACACCAGACTAAGTGTTAAAAGAAACATTCTTCACCACTATTCAACACCAAGGAATTTGTCTGAAACACAAAGGCCTTTTTCATACTGTCCCTTAGGACTACTTGGTGTCAAGATCTTCTACCTTTTGCCTCTAATAACACAAACTGATAGGTAACCTATAAAATTCACTGTAAGTCATTGAGGAAACTGCTACTCCTTGTGACCAAGACCCTTTCTATTAATCTGTCTTATTGCCACCAGTAGCCTGTTATATGGCCTGAGCTATGCATTACTTGGATGCCCCACCTCATTCCAAAACGCAGTTGAAATTTAATAATTATTGAATAAACAACAAGACATAAAATTGAGTAACATTCCTCTTTGCCAGCTGGCATACAAATACCTTTTCTTGAGCATATGTAACATTTTGATTAGTAAAGTGATGCTCATTAAACAGACATGTTTATTATTAAAATAATTATTTAAGCAAAAAGAGATTTCTGTGGCATTTTTTACATTTAATGGTTTCAGATTTGTTACAGAAAATTATAAAGGCAAAAAAGAAAAATTATATACTTATGTTTCACAGTTTCAATGACAGTCATAATTTTAAATATTCTGTCCCCTATAAATTCATGTTTATTCATCCAAAAATATGTGCTAATATGTGGATGTTAAAACCTGTGTTCTATGGCTTCCTTACCACTGCCTCCTTCTCCTTCTCCTTCCCTGATTCAGCATGTTCCAGAATATTCTCAACAGAATTCAGACTCATTCCATAGGAGGCATATCTTTGTATTTACAAGTTTTATAATGTACACATTTATTCTTAAACAGTAGAATTACTATTATTTTTAGCATGGCAACGTTAGAAAACTAGAAAGGAGCTGAGTTTTAGATTTGGAAAAGATACAGTATTTAATGCATTCATTAATTGGGATCATTCTCCCATATTTATTTAGTTTCTTTTGATAAAGTGTTCCTTTATTCCAGGAATTACTACTTATCTGAGACAATATTTTTGAAAAAAAAAAACCCACACAAATATAAATCAATTGCAAATTTCCTGGTATCATGGAAAAATCAATTGCAAACTTCCACTGTATCATGGATTGATTTCCATGTATCAATCACTCCATTAATGAGGGTCTTAAGATACAGGGTAAAAACAGAAGGTAAACTGCCATCCTTCATTATCCATCACAATAGAAACACTAGAATGACCCTAATTGATGAATTTGCTGAGAATTACTTCCTATTTATGAATAGTATCCCAAGTTTACTCTTTACATATATTATATACATTACATGCTTTCTTGTTACACGTCCTTATAAACGGTACCTACAGTTGGACGCAGAAAATGTGGAAAGAATCCAGTATCATAGTTAGCAACTGGAGTAAGAATATTCTACTTATGATGGCATTTAGGAATGAGAGAATGATAATAAGAAGTAACTTAGAAGAGGAACTTCAAGATGGTGGAAGAGTAAGACACGGAGATCACCTTCTTCCCCACAAATACATCAGAAATACATCTACATGTGGAACAACCCCTACAGAACACCTACTGAACACTGGCAGAAGACCTCAGACCTCCCAAAAGGCAAGAAACTCCCCACGTACCTGGGTAGGGCAAAAGAAAAAAGAAAAAACAGAGACAAAAGAATAGGGACGGGACCACACCAGTGGGAGGGAGCTGTGAAGGAGGAAAGGTTTCCACACACTAGGAAGCCCCTTCACTGGCGGAGACGGCGGGGGTGGTGGCGGAGGGGGGAAGCTTCAGAGCCACGGAGGAGAGCACAGCAACAGGGGTGTGGAGGGCAAAGCAGAGAGATTCCCGCACAGAGGATCGGTGCTGACCAGAACTCACCAGCCCAAGAGGCTTGTCTGCTCACCCGCCGGGGCGGGCGGGGTCTGGTAGCTGAGGCTCGGGCTTCAGTCGGATCCCAGGGAGGGGACGGGGGTTGGCTGCGTGAACACAGCCTGAAGGGGCTAGTGCGCCACAGCTAGCTGGAAGGGAGTCCGGGAAAATCTGTAGCTTCCGAAGAGGCAAGAGACTTTTTCTTGGCTCTTTGTTTCTGGTGCGTGAGGAGAGGGGATTAAGAGCGCCGCTTAAAGGAGCTCCAGAGACAGGCGCGAGCCATGACTATCAGCGCGGACCCCAGAGACGGGCATGAGACGCTAAGGCTGCTGCTGCCGCCACCAAGAAGCCTGTGTGCGAGCACAGGTCACTGTCCACACCTCCCCTCCCGGGAGCCTGTGCAGCCTGCCACTGCCAGGGTCCTGTGATCCAGGGACAACTTCCCCAGGAGAACGCAAGGCGCGCCTCACGCTGGTGCAACGTCATGCCAGCCTCTGACGCCGCAAGCTCGCCCCACCTCCTTACTCCTCCCTCCCCCGCGGCCTGAGTGAGCCAGAGCCCCCGAATCAGCTGCTCCTTTAACCCCGTCCTGTCTGAGCAAAGAACAGACGCCAGGCGAGCTACACGCAAAGGTGGGTCCAAATCCAAAGCTGAACCTCAGGAGCTGTGCGAACAAAGAAGAGAAAGGGAAATTTCTCCCAGCAGCCTCAGGAGCAGCAGATTAAATCTCCACAGTCAACTTGATGTACCCTGCATCTGTGGAATACCTGAACAGACAACGAATCATCCCAAATTGAGGCAATGGACTTTGGGAACAACAATATATATATTTTTCCCTTTTTCTCTTTTTGTGAGTGTGTATGTGCATGTCTGTGTGAGATTTTGTCTGTATAGCTTTGCTTTAACATTAAGTCTTGGGGTTCTGACTGTCCATTTGTTTTTTTTTTTTAAGAATAGTTTTTAGCGCTTGTTATCATTAGTGGATTTGTTTTGTGGTTTGGTTGCTCTCTTCTTTCTTTCTTTCCTTCTTTTTTTTAAATTACTTAAAAAAATTTTTTAATAATTATTTTTTATTTTAATAACTTTATTTTATTTTTTCTTTCTTTTTTTCTCCCTTTTATTCTGAGCCGTGTGGATGACAGGGTCTCGATGCTCCGGCTGGGCATCAGGGCTGTGCCTCTGAGGTGGCAGAGCTGAGTTCAGAACACTGGTCCACCTGAGACCTCTGAGCTGCACGTAATATCAAATGGAGAAAATCTCCCAGAGATTTCCATCTCAACGCCAAGACCTAGCTCTACTCAACGACCAGCAAGCTACAGTGCTGGACACCCTATGCCAAACAACAAGCAATAAAGGAACACAACCCCACCCATTAGCAGAGAGGCTGCCTAAAATCATAATAAAGTCACAGACACCCCCAAACACACCACCAGATGCAGACCTGCACACCAGAAAAACAAGGTCCAGCCTCATCCACCAGAACACAGGCACTAGTCCCCTCCACCAGGAAGCCTAAACAACCCACTGAACCAACCAGAGCAACTGGGGACAGACACCAAAAACAATGGGAACTATGAACCTGCAGCCTGCGAAAAGGAGACCCCAAACACAGTAAGTTAAGGAAAATGAGAAGACAGAGAAACACACAGCAGATGAAGGAGCAAGGTAAAGACCCACCAGACCAAACAAATGAAGAGAAAATAGGCAGTCTACCTGAAAAAGAATTCAGAATGATAGTAAAGATGATCCAAAATCTTGGAAATAGAATGGAGAAAATACAAGAAATGTTTAACAAGGACCTAGAAAAACTAAAGAGCAAACAAACAATGATGAACAACACAATAAATGAAATTAAAAATTCTCTAGAAGGAATCAATAGCAGAATAACTGAGGAAGAAGAACGGAGAAGTGACCTGGAAGATAAAATAGTAGAAATAACTACTGCAGAGCAGAATAAAGAAAAAAGAATGAAGAGAAATGAGGACAGTCTCAGAGACCTCTGGGACAACATTAAATACACCAACATTCGAATTATCATGGTCCCAGGGAAGAAGAGAAAAAGAAAGGGACTGAGAAAATATTTGAAGAGATTATAGTTGAAAACTTTCCTAACATGGGAAAGGAAATACTTAATCAAGTACAGGAAGCACAGAGAGTCCCATACAGGATAAATCCAAGGAGAAACACGCCAAGACACATATTAATCAAATTATCAAAAATTAAATACAAAGAAAAATATTAAAAGCAGCAAGGGGAAAACAACAAATAACATACAAGGGAATCCCTATAAAGTTAATAGCTGATATTTCAGCAGAAACTCTGCAAGCCAGAAGGGAGTGGCAGGACATATTTAAAGTGATGAAAGGGAAAAACTTATAACCAAGATTACTCTACCCAGCAAGGATCTCATTCAGATTCAGCGGAAGATTACAACCTTCACAGAGAAGCAAAAGCTAAGAGAGTTCAGCACCACCAACCAGCTTTACAAGAAATGTTAAAGGAACTTCTTTAGGCAGGAAACACAGGAGAAGGAAAAGGCCTACAATAACAAACCCAAAACGATTAAGAAAATGGTAATAGGAACATACATATCAATAATTACCTTAAATGTAAATGGACTAAATGTTCCAACCAAAAGACATAGACTGGCTGAATGGATACAGAAACAAGACCCGTATATATGCTGTCTACAAAATACCCACTTCAGCCCAAGGGACACATACAGACTGAAAGTGAGGGGATGGAAAAAGATATTCCATGCAAATGGAAATCAAAAGAAAGCTGGAGTAGCAATTCTCATATCAGACAAAATAGACTTTAAAACAAAGACTATTACAAGAGACAAAGAAGGACACTACATAATGATCAAGGGATCAATCCAAGAAGAAGATATAACAGTTGTAAATATTTATGAACCCAACTTGGAGGACCTCAATACATAAGGTAAATACTAACAGCCATAAAAGGGGAAATTGACAGTAACACAGTCATAGTAGGGGACTTTAACACCTCACTTTCACCAATGGACAGATCATCCAAAATGAAAATAAATAAGGAAACACAAGCTTTAAATGATACATTAAACAAGATGGACTTAATTGATATTTATAGGACATTACACCCAAAAACAACAGAATATACTTTCTTCTCATCTGCTCATGGAACATTCTCCAGGATAGATCATATCTTGGGTCACAAATCAAGCCTTGGTAAATTTAAGAAAATTGAAATTGTATCAAGTATCTTTTCTGACCACAACACTATGAGACTAGATATCAATTACAGGAAAAAATCTGTAAAAATTACAAACACATGGAGGCTAAGAATTACACTACTTAATAACCAACAGATCACTCAGGAAATCAAAAAACACCTAGAAACAAATGACAATGAAAACATGATGAACCAAAACCTATGGGATGCAGCAAAAGCAGTTCTAAGAGGGAAGTTTATAGCAATATAATCCTACCTTAAGAAACAAGAAATATCTCAAATAAACAACCTAATCTTACACTTAAAGCAATTAGAGAAACAAGAATAAAAAAAACCCAAAGTTAGCAGAAGGAAAGAAATCATAAAGATCAGATGAGAAATAAATGAAAAAGAAATGAAAGAAACAATAGCAAACATCAATAAAACTAAAAGCTGGTTCTTTGAGCAGATAAACAAAATTGATAAACCATTAGTCAGACACATCAAGAAAAAAAGGGAGTTTATTTTTGTGTATGGTGTAAGGGAGTGTTCTAATTTCATACTTTTACATGTACCTGTCCAGTTTTCCCAGCACCACTTATTGAAGAGGCTGTCTTTTCTCCACTGTATATGCTTGCCTCCTTTATCAAAGATAAGGTGACCATATGTGCGTGGGTTTATCTCTGGGCTTTCTATCCTGTTCCATTGATCTATATTTCTGTTTTTGTGCCAGTACCATACTGTCTTGATTATGTAAGGCTAGACACTATCAAACTCTTAGAGGAAAACATAGGCAGAACACTCTATGACATACTTCACAGCAAGATCCTTTTTGACCCACCTCCTAGAGAAATGGAAATAAAAACAAAAATAGACAAATGGGACCTAATGAAACTTAAAAGCTTTTGCACAGCAAAGGAAACCATAAACAAGACCAGAAGACAACCCTCAGAATGGGAGAAAATATTTGCAAATGGAGCAACTGACAAAGGATTAATGTCCAAAATTTACAAGCAGCTCATGCATCTCAATATCACAAAAGCAAACAACCCAATCCAAAAATGGGCAGAAGATCAAAATAGACATTTCTCCAAAGAAGATATACAAATTGCCAACAAACACATGAAAGGATGCTCAACATCACTAATCATTACAGAAATGCAAATCAAAACTACAATGAGGTATCACCTCGCACCAGTCAGAATGGCCATCATCAAAAAATCTACAAACAGTAAATCCTGGAGTGGGTGTGGATAAAAGAGAACCTTCTTTCACTGTTGGTGGGAATGTAAATTGATACAGCCACTATGGAGAACAGTATGGAGGTTCCTTAAAAAAGGAATATGCCCTCCTGGGCATATACCCTGAGAAAACCATAATTCCAAAAGAGTCATGTACCACAATGTTCATTGCAGCTCTATTTACAATAGCCAGGACATGGAAGCAACCTAATTGTCCATCAACAGATGAATGGATAAAGAAGATGTGGCACATATATACAATGGAATAGTACTCAGCCATAAAAGGAAACGAAATTGAGTTATTTGTAGTGAGGTGGATGGACCTAGAGTCTGTCACTCAAGAGTGAAATAAGTCAGAAAGAGAAAAACAAATATCGTATGCTAACATATATATATGGAATCTTAAAAAGAAAAATGGTTCTGAAGAACTTGGGGCAGGACAGGAATAAAGACGCAGACGTAGAGAATGGACTTGAGGACAAGGGAGGGGGAAGGGTATGCTGGGACGAAGTGAGAGAGTGGCATGGACTTATATATACTACCAAATGTAAAAGAGATAGCTAGTGGGAAGCAGCCGCATAGCACAGGGAGATCCGCTCAGTGCTTTGTGACCACTCAGAGGGGTGGGATAGGGAGGATGGGAGGGAGACGCAAGAGGGAGGTGATATGGGGATATATGTATATGTATAGCTGATTCACTTCTTTATAAAGGAAAAACTAACACACCATTGTAAAGCAATTATACTTCAATAAAGATGTTTTTTTAAAAAGCTTATTATAAATATTTATACTAAAATAAAAATATAAAGACAGCACAATTAATAAAAAGAATATCAATAGTATTTCCTAAGTGAATACTGTATGGGAAGTGCTGAGCTAAAAGCTATATATATAGAAGCTCATCCCAAAGTGGTTGATTCAGTAGTCTATGAACCAGAAATCTTTATTACTAGGCAATTTTGTGTTTTCATAATTCAGGTATAAATGATGCCGTAAGATAATCCTAAACACAATAAACATATGTCAAAAGAACTTTCTAAGTCATCACAGAAAGATTACAGTTAGTTCAAATAGTTACATTTTTAAGAATATGTGGTCTAACTAGACAATGAATCATTAACATTTACTGTTGACTATTACCATGATCCATTTACCCCAAAATAGGCCATTTTAAGGAAAGATATTTTTAATTTCTGGGAATAGGATCTCTTCTTATTTTGTATCCTATTGCTGATCATATAGGACACTTTTGACAAGTTTTTATTTGGCTAATATAGAAACTTGGTTCTGAATTCATAACTGCTAGAGAATGGACTATTGTGAACCATCGAGGTTTAAACCCATTTCCATATAGCAAGATTCTTTAAGTGAGAAAAACAGAAAGAAAGCTGTATACACGCCACAGTAGCAAACAAGAAAATATACCTAAGAAAAAAGACTAGAAAGGAATAAATACAAATACACTCACTCATAATACCAGTACCGCAATGATCATACTGGCATTATGAGTGAGTGATTTTACTTCCGTTTTCCAAAACTTTTTTCCAAGCAACAGATAGCTGGGTCTTTTTAAAAATTATTATCCAGTCTCACTCTCCCTTTTAAATTGGAGTGTGTAGACCACTGACATTTAATGTGATTATTGTTACATTTAGGTTTAAATCTATCAGCTTGTGATTTCATTTCTATTTGTTTCATCTCTTCTTAGTTCCCTTTTCCCTCTTTTTCCGTCTTCTGGATTGATTCCATTTAGTGATTCAATTATCTGTCCTTAGTTGGATTATTAGCTATAACTCTGTGCTATTTTAGTGCTTGCTTTCACATATATAATGTACATCTTTAACTTATCTTTAACAGTCTACCTTCAAGTGAAATAATCCCATTTCAGATCTATATAACAAATTTATAACAGTATTCTTCCATATCCTTGCTTTAGTACTATTGTTGTCATACATTTTACTTCTGCATATGGTTTAAACTCCACAATACATTGTTATATTTGCTGTAAGCGAAAATTATCTTTTAAAAATATTTATATAATAAGCAAAAAATTTATTGATATTTACCCATATACTTATAATTTCTGGTGCAAAGTAAATGGCAAAATAGAAAGATATGTATATTTCATATACATATTGCTTAAAGAAGACAGAGTGGTGGAATTTTGTTTTCTCCCCTTTATTTTGCAATTTGCTTTAATGGACTTATATTAATTTTAAAAGGAAAGGAAAAAGTTAATATACCTTCAGTTCATTCTGTTTATGGGAAGTATAAAAATATTTGGGGTATAATAAAATGTTAAGTGGAAAGAGAAAGAATAAAAATATGTTATATGGCCATAATTACTATTATGTTCAAAATAAAAAGCAATACTTATGAACTTATATACAAAATCAGGTAGTATCACTTTACTGAACTGCTGTAGACTGGGGTAGGATGGGGTGGAGTGGGGCACCAGACTGCAGAAATAGCATCAGCTATCTGCTAGGTATCTCAAATCCTAAAGCGGAAATTACTCTTCCTGCCATAAAACATCTAAAACATCTACTTTCTCCCTGATTCAGAGAATGAATGCTGATTGAGAAGAAAATAAAATGGCTACAGTCAGAGAACAATGAAGTTAGAGAGGGAGCTACAGTATTAACTGGTTAGAGCATGTGTTGCTAGGGTGTGTAAAGCAATCAATAGACAGAATCTTACAAAATATAGAAGAGGAAGCACACTAGTTAACTGAATAAAGACTTCTGTGAGTACTTTGATTATAAAGCGTTCAAAGACTAAGTAACAGGGCCTTAGAATATTTTTTCAAAGAAAAATAAAGGTACATCACAGCATAAATCAGCATGATACACAAATGGTGTGAAGCATATCAAGGAAGGTTAGTAAAATTTGGAATCTAGAATGAATTATAACAATGATTACTTTCTTAACCACAGCTCATGAGGTATTTCTATCTGTTCCTTGGTGAAGAGGAATGAAAAGTTTAGAGCAAATTATTTTACTAGCCCATTAGTTTATAAAATACATTTATACCAATGTAATCTTCATAATAAACATACATAGAATCATTCCAGGGTCTGTGCTCAATCATTTGCAATAGATTCTTTTGCTGTGTTTTTAAAGCCCCACATTGAAGTAGCCTTTAAAATATGTAGAGAAAGTTACTAGCTTGCTGGACTCCATGGAACTACTGCAGACAAGAGCGTTTTGCCTAGAGTGGGACAAAAGAGGTAAGTTCTACCCTGTATGGAATGTTGCTTTCATAAGATTTATTTTTGTTCAATGTAACAAAAAAATGGGACATAGTCCAAAAAGTTGACAGAATTTGATGCTGTAAAATGAGCTTTTGAGCATTTTTAGCCTAATCTTTGCTTTTTCCAAAATATTTCTAATAGTTAATTTGATATGAAAACCTTTAAAAAGTTGCACGCTTCCTAAACTTAGTAAGGATATTAAACACAATATATTTGAACCCTCCCTTGAAGTCTAGGAACCAGCCTTATCATTCTTAGTATACCTTCTCTGGAGAAGTGGTGCTTCTCTTGGAATAATTACTAAATTGAGTAGAATACCGTTTGCAGACATCCTCTTAGGATATCGTGTTTCCTCTATCTTCTTCCTCAGTTACAGTTGAGATAATCCATGTGGCAACTTCTAGTATCAACTTGCAATTTGGCATTTGGCATACAATATACCAGCAGTTGTCCACTAGAACTAGTCAAGGTTCTTAAAACACCTAATTTTGGGGCTTCCCTGGTGGCGCAGTGGTTGAGAATCTGCCTGCCAATGCAGGGGACACGGGTTCGAGCCCTGGTCTGGGAAGATCCCACATGCCGCGGAGCAACTGGGCCCGTGAGCCACAACTACTGAGCCTGTGCGTCTGGAGCCTGTGCTCCGCAACAAGAGAGGCCGTGATAGTGAGAGGCCCACGCACCGCGATGAAGAGTGGCCCCCGCTCGCCGCAACTAGAGAAAGCCCTCGCACAGAAACGAAGACCCAACACAGCCAAAAATAAATAAATAAATTTATAAAAAAAAATTAATTTCTCTATAAAAAAATTTTTAAAAAAAACACCTAATTTTACACATAACCCTAATCCAACAGTGTTTTCACTGAGATGTGTGAATATATACATATACATTACCAGGAAATTATTTTCCCTAGAGCTAAGGTTCTCCCTCTCTTGCTTGTGTGCATGCTTTTTCTCTCTCTCTCCATCCCTTTTCCCTCTCTCTCTCCTTTTCGTTCCTCCTATCTCCCTCCCTTTCAACTTCCTCCCATATGTGAGTTTTAGCTAGCCAGCAACAAAAGGTTCATAGAGCTTTTTCCCTAACTGCATTGGCCACCTGTTCTCATTGCTCAGTTGGCTGAGAATCCTGAGAGGCACAAAAAGAAAGGGCAGGGATCTCAGAGGGCAGCTCCTTATTCCCCAGGTATGCTGGCCTGCAGGCAGCTCCTAAGGATCACAACCAATTCTGAGGACCTGGCATTTAGTTCAAGGGCCTTTTAGAGTTCAGAAGCATTTGGGTAAACAACGGTGGAAGTAACCGGCATAGTTTTCTTTATGGGAGCTACATGAGCTAAGACATGCTGAAATGCCTAAAAGTGAACTGTCTTCTCATACCACTGATGATCGGTTAACTCAGATTCTCCCTGTGCCCTCAATCTTCCATTCATTTAATCAGGAAGGTAGATTCCTCAGTTTCGAGTATTTCTTTCCAAGTAGAAAACCACTGTATTTTCTCAGAGCATTTCCTCATATGTAACAACATGTAATTTAAGAGGAAGAATAATAATAGTTTGTGTCTTAGTTCTCAACAGGAGATATATCAGAATTACTAAGAAAATTTTTCAAAACTCACATTTCCTGCATAAAGAAATGCCCTGGTGAAAAAGGGAGGAGGGGAAGGGGAAAGTGTGACTGGTGGTTGTGTACTTTGACCGAAATTCCTAAATGACTCGTGCCCTCTCATCACTCATTGGTATGATGGAAAGAGACTGCCCTTCTGAATCGGGAAACCTAGGTTTGAGTCAGAGCTCTGCCATTCTTCATTAATTTATTCATTTAACTAATACTAAGTGAGTATTTCCTGTCAGGCACCAGGCTAAGTTCTAAGTATGGAGTGATAAACAAAACAGAGAAGCTCATTGACCTTTTGGAGCTTAAAGTCTAGTTGGTATGACAGATATTTAGCAGATGATCACCTGAAATGTAATTAAATTTGAGACGTATTCAAGGAAAAAAATACAGTGTGCTCTGAGAACCTTAGCTATGTGACTGCAGAGGAGTAACCAGGGCCTGTGTCTGAGCTTCACCATCTGCAAAATGGCATAATCCAGACTTGGCAAACCACCTTACTAGACATATGATAAGAATATTGAGAGAAAATGGATGTAAGTGTGATCTGGAAAATTTCACGCGGTAAATAAATATCAGTGTTTGCCATCAGTTAGAGAGATTTAAAAAACAATATACGGTAACCCACATCTTCCCCTTTTGCTAGCATATATATTACGGTGGCATGACCAACAGAGAGAAGGAAGGTGCAATATATCTAGCTAGCTTCAATGAGTCCTACAGTGGATGTGGAATCATTTAAAGTTAACTGTTAATTGATGACTAGGTACAAACTGTTCTAATTACGTATTATGGTGAACAAACTACCCCAAACTTTAGTGGATTAACACAGTTTAAGAATTCAGGAGGGACTCATCTGGAAGACTGTTCTGTTCCCAGAAGATTGTAGCATCAGCTGCAGTCACTCAGTAATATTCAGCTGGTGGTTGGTCTGGTCTGGGAGGTTCAAGCCTGGCTCCTTTCAAATAAATCTGGAAGACTTGCCTCCGTGGGCCCCTTTCCCCCTTCATGTAGTCATGCTTCTTACATGGTAAATCAGGGATCCAGAGTGAGAGTTCCAAGAGAGAGAAAGTAACAGCTATCGATGTATTAAGGTCTGGCCCTACAAAGCAGCATTGTGTCATATCTACAATATGACATCAGTCAAAGCAATCAGAGTCTGCTCAGATTCAAAAAATAACCTCACTTCTCTGTGCAAAGAATGTCAAAGAATTTGCAGCCATCTTTGATCTGCTATATAAACGCTGTTAACAATCAGCTGTAGCTTAACTCTTTTCTCTGTTAGCCTCAGCCCCCAATCATCCATTCTTGTTTCCACAGTACATGTAGACCAAGCAAGCTCCAGCATTTATATAAAATTTATAATAGGGAGATGAAACAGGGGGAAAAAAATCTTTCCCTAGGCCCCTATTAGAGGAATGATTGAAGAAAGAAATTTGAAAGAGCTCTTCTAAACAAACCAGCACATTCAATCCACAAGCGTAGGGGAGGAGAGTGTAGTTCATGTTGAACCTTTCTCCTTCCTGCATTGAGTGCAAAAAATTATTTTGTTTTTTCATCTGATAATTTATTGAAAAATAGAAAAACAAAAAAGTCCTAAGTGACTGTCTTCTTATGTTCAATCCTGACTGTAAAAGGGATTTTTAACAATATGGTCATTATGATCAAGTGATAAGTGAATTTGAAGGTCTTCAGGAGTTTATGATGACAGAATTTAAACTGTAGTATAACTGTATTTGCTGTATAAAATGTACCTAAAATGGTGCTTTATCCTCAAAGAAAAAGCTTGGCATAAAAAAGAAACTTGGGTTTTAGAGTCACATAGATCTGAGTTAGAGAAGCATTTTTGCCACATAGGAACTGTGAGACTGACAATATTACACCTGAGCTTCCAGTTCTTCAACACCATTGTTGCTGGAGAAATTGAGAATGAACTGTGCCTGTGTAATGACTGACACCAACTAGATTCTCAAGAAATGTTTGCCAAAGGAATGAAAAAAATCCACACCATCAGAGTAATCATCTGAAAAAATAAGATTTGATCAAGAAAGTTCTAAGATAATAGAAGAGGGTAACTAAGGTTTATTAAGTACCTGCTAATGCGGTAGACATCACGCAAGTTGCTGGAGGGAAAGACGAAAACCACAGGCTTTCTTCTCAGAGAAAAGCAAGTCACACAAGGGCTACAAGAGAGGAAAACATGGTGTGCAGTGGAAATGCAGGCCTGCAGGTCCTAGAGAGGGAGAGGAGGGCTGGGGCCTAGGTGGATTTTTAAGAACAAGTAGGAATCAAGCAAAAAGTAGGGAGGAGAAGAGGCAGGCACAGTGATTATTGTGCAAAAAGGCCCACTTAAACATTTTTGAGATTAGGGCTGAGAAGTAGGGAAAAATGACCCTGCAAGTCTATATTCCTTTTTCATCATTGGATCCTTGGCAATGAGCCTAGTTCCTGGCATATAGTGGGTACTCAATACAATCTCAAAAAGGAAACGAGGGAAGGGGAATGTGAGGTGCCTGATGGGTTTCGTACTCTGTTCTAATGACTTTGGATGTTGCACTGAAAGCCACAGGGATAGGTTGAAGGATTTCAAGTGAGGCCAATGTGATCACATTCTCCTTTTCTAACCATGCATCTGACAACACTCTGGGGACAGAATTGGAGCAGATCCAACATATAGGTAGGGAACAGTTAAGGACCTATTATAGTAATCCTCCACTTGTGAGCTGCTAAATTTTACAAAGATTAAGGCAGATGTAATATTATCTGTGTCACCTGAATCAGAGAAACTCAACTCTGCTTCCACACTTGCCCTGACTATGAAATTTAGACATGGGCCAGAGTGCCAGTCAGATCACAGTATATTTCTATTGACCTGCCTGGTGCCCTCCTGGCTAACAAAACTCTCTCCTGATGAAGTGACAATTTGGCTTCTAAGCATGTTTTTGCTGTGAGAAGATGTGTGAAGCACAGGCCAATAAAACCTGTCTTGTACAAGGGTCTCTTTTTTTTTTTTTTCATGTCTTTTCAGCTTCTTTTTAGATTTTGCTCTAAGCTCTGGATATCAGTAACCTCTCAACTCAAAACTTCAATCGAAGAAAACACTAGTTTGTACATGATTCTCATCATGGCAAAATGGCATTATCTGCTTGAGGCTGTAAGACTGTAGATGAAAAGTGGATTGAACATCAAGTCACTAGTATATCTGCCTGTCAGGCGGAAAAGGGCAAGTGGTCAGCTGGATGAAATGACTTACAAGCGTCTCTTACAAAGTCAAATATTTATCTAAAGGTGGTCAGAACATAATCTTGACCCACCCAGTCTTATCTTTGGCTTTTCACTTACTTGAATTACATCCATTCATTCATTTAACAAATACCTCTTGAGAGTCTATTTTACCATAGGCCCCACTCTGGGTGTGGGAAGTAAAATGATAACTAGATGAAGATAGGCCCTGTTTTCATTGCACCACTTCTTAGAAATTAGGACAATCTTCTCATGGCTTCTGAAATATAGTCTAATTAGTCCTACTCTCACACTTGGTTTGTGCCCTCATTCTCAGAATAAATAATTCTACTGTTCAATGATTTACCCTTAATCTATCTCTTCTCTGAATCTTCCTTATTATTCTGGCTCCAACTAATTGCTTTGTTTCACAAAGTTTAGCCCTTGATTTATAATGTGTTACTCTCTGACTGATGTATCACTTGAAAGAACATACACAGATACATTGATATACAGATATCATGCATAACATGTGGTTTTCCAAATATCCATTTACACGGCAAATAAAGATGAGTGTTTACAATCGACAGTGTCTTTGAAACACCCTCAGCAGGACTGAATTCCAACTAGTTCACATGAGCACCGCAAAAGACAAACTTAAAGTGATTGTTTTATCCTTCAGGTCAGAATCCACTTAAGAAGTATGACTAGCTATGTCCCACGTTCAATGGGAGGATATTATTAGTGATGGGATGTGACAAGTCACATATTTCAACTGTGAAGTTTTGAAAGCTGGCATATAAAGGAATAAAGAAAAGAGAAGAAAAGAAATTCTACTGCTCATCATCCGCTAAAGAACACATAAAGCTGTCACAGAGGAGAACAATGGAACTGTTCTCTACCCTCCAGCTGAAATATTTCAGAAACAGGAGATTAAAATGTGATTTGATCCTCAGTGCTATGCCTGAAAGAAAGTGTGCTGTGGGTTTTATGAACAACTTGCCAGTAGGGTCAGGCTTCGGAGATAGTCTCAAAACCTTATCTATCATTATTACCTATAAACTGCTGAACACAAGAGAGGAAGTAAAGCCAAATAGGACATGGAAAGCTGAATAAATTCTGAGACTTTTGTAGTGCAAAAAATTTTACTCCACCTCTTCATCTCAGTTTCCCATCCACTATCTGAACACTTCCCTCACCTCCCCAAAAGCCTATAAAATATGTCCTCACTATTTACAGGGTAAGATTTTTCAATCTCTTTTCCTCTTAGATCAAATATCAATGGAATTGCTGTCTTTCCACATTGCACTGTCATATGAACACTCAAAAGGAAGAAAGAGAGTTTTACATTCTTTTAAGTAGTGAATTCTCCTAAGTCCATTAAGAGTTGAGCAGAGAATTTGCTTGAGAGTTATCAAAAGGTCAAATGTTATGGAGGCATACTGTGATGTACACAATTATAAAAGATTCCATTTAATCCAACCATTTGTAATCACAAAATTCATTTTCCACAGGGATCAATCAATTCAACTGAATGTTTTGTAACCTATACTCCCTCTCTGAAAAGTAGAGCAAATTACTGTTATTTCTAATTTAGGAATTTTCAAGTTATACATAACAAAAAAAGGCTCTTTAATACTGGCACTGATTAATAATGAGTTCATTTTTAATTAGAAATTAAACATAAGAACTATTTAAGACTGTTCTAATTTTTATAAGGTATATCAGTAATTGTGAGTGGGATGGGTGATAAAATAAACATAAGTTGAAATGCATGGGGTACACGGTAGTCACTTAAAATATACTTACTGAGTAAATGAATGTATACTTATTATTTTCAATAACTGAAAATATTGATGGGAATAAAATTGGAGTAAAATTCACTGGCAGTGTTGAAGTTATCCCAAACAAACTTGTTTGCTTCCCTCTATTCCTCCTGAAAGAAAATGTGCCTTCCTTGCATAGAATTCAGCTCCAAGCATGGCAATTCTTCAACTAGGCACTTAATCATCAGCAACAGCTGACCCCAGGCCATCCTAGACAACTTGCAAAAGGGCAATACAGGAAAAATTTATATGAGATTGATTGAAATGGGGGGTAGTGTTATTTTTGGTTCCTTATCTTTTTGGTTTCTATTCAAGGGTAAGAAAACAAAGAAACAAACCAAAACCCCCACTTTTTTATTTCTTCCAGTTTTATTGAGATATAATTGACATACAGCACTCTGTAAGTTTAAGGTATACAGCATAATGATTTGCCTTACATACATCATGAAATGATTATCACAATAAGTTTAGTGAACATCCATCATCTAATACAGATACAAAATTAAAGAAAAAAATATTTTTCCCTTGTGATGAGAACTCCTAGGATCTACTCTCTTAACTTCATATACAACATACAGCAGTGTTAATCATATTTATCATGTTGTACATTACATCCCTTATTTATCTTATAACTGGAAGTTTGTACCTTTTGACTACCTTTGTCCAATTCCCCCTCCTCTTACCCCTGCTTCTGGTAACCACAAATCTGATCTCTTTTTCTATGAGTTTGCTTGTTTGCTTTTGAAGTATAATTGACCTACAACACCATGTTAGTTCCTGTTACACAACATAGTGATTCAATAATTCTATATATTTCAAAATGATCACCACACTAAGTCTAATTACCATTTGTCACCATACAAAGATATTACCTAATCATTGACTATATTCCCCACACTATACATTTCATACTGGTGACTCATTTATTTTTCAACTGGAAGTTTTTACTTCTTAATCTTCCTCACCTATTATTCTCCTCCACCACACCCCCTCTTCTTCTTTGGCAACCACTTGTTTCTTCTCTGTATCTACGACTCTGTTTCTGTTTTGTTATGTTTGTTCATTTGTTTTGTTTTTAGAGTCCACATAAAAGTGAAATCATATAGTATTTTTCGTTCTCTGTCTGACTTATTTCACTTAGCATAACACCCTCTAAGTTCATCTATGTTGATGCAAATGGCAAGATTTTATTCCTTTTTATGGCTGAGCAATATTCCATTTTATATGTACCTTCTTTATCTATTCATCTGTTAATGGACACTTAGGTTGCTTCCATATCTTGGCTATTTTGCATAATGTTGTAATGAACACATAGGTGCATACATATTTTCAAATTAGTGTTTTCATTTTCTCTGGATAAATACTCAGGAATGAAATTGTGGGATCATATGGTAGCAGTATTTTTAATTTTTTGAGGAACTGTCTTCCACAGTGGCTACACCAATTTACATTAACAACTGTGCACAAGGATTCCCCTTTCACCACATCCTTGCCAACACTTGGTATTTGTTTTCTGTTTGATAACAACCATTCTGAAAGGTGTGTGATGATATCTCATTGTGGTTTTGACTTGCATTTCCCTGATGATTAGTGATGTTGAGCATCTTTTCATGTCTGTTGGCCATCTGTATATCTTCTTCAGAAAAATGTCTATTCAGGTCTTCCATTTTTTTAATTGCATTGTTTGTTTTTATGTTTGTTTTTTAGGCTTGTATCACTATAAACTACCCTCTTAGAAATACTTTTACTGTACCCCATAGAATTTGTATTGTTGTGTTTTCATTTTCATTTGTCTCCAGGTAATTTTTATTTCCTCTTTGAATTCTTCAGTGAGCCATTGGTCCTTTAATAACATATTGTTTAGCCTCAACATGTTTCTGTTTTTTGAAGTTTTCTTTTCCTTATAGTTGATTTCTTATCTCATAGCATTGTAGTCAGAAAACATGTTCAATATGATTTCAATTTTCTTAAATTCACTGAGACTTGTTTTGTGGACTAGCATGTTATCTATTCTAGAGAATGTTATGCGCACTTGGAAAGAATGCATATTCTGTTGCTTTTGGATGGAATGTTCTATTTATATCTATTAAGCCATATGATCTAACTTGTCCTTTAAGGCCAGTGTTACCTTTAATTTTCTGCCTGGATAATCTGTCCCTTGCTGTAAGTGGGTGTTAAAAATCCCCTATTATTACTGTGTTACTGTAAATTTCTCTCTTTATGTCTGTTAATATTTGCTTTATGTACTTACGTGCTCCTGTATTGAGTGCATATATATTTACACTGGTTATATCTTCTTCTTGGATCAATCCCTTGATCATTACATAATGTCCTTCTTTGTCTCTTGTTATAGTCTTTGTTTTAAAGTTTATTTTGTCAGATATAAGTATTGTTACCCAGCTTTCTTTTTGTTTCCACTTGCATAGAATAACTTTCCATCCTCTCACTTCAGTCTCTGTGTGTATTTAGACCTGAAGTGAGTCTCTTATAGGCAGCATACATATATGTGTCTTCTTTTAGTATTCATTCAGCCACTCTATTTATTTTGACTGGAGCATTTAGTCCATTTACATTTAAAGTAATTACTGATAGTATGTTATTGTCATCTTGTTAACTGTTTTCTGGTTGTTTCTATAGTTCTTTTTTGTTCCTTTCTTCTTTTGCTCTCTTCCCTTGTGATTTAATGACTATCTTTATTGTTATACTTGGATACCTTTCTCTTTTTTGTCTATCTGTCATAGATGTTCGGTTTGTGATATACCATGCTATATATAGGAAAATATATACATAATTATTTTAAGTTGCTGATTTAAGCATGAACACATTTTAACAACCCTGTATTTTTATTGCCTGCCCCGATGTTTACTGTTTGTGACACCATGTTTTACATCCTTTTATGTATCACTCAACTACTTAATGTGGATATAGATGATTTTACTCCTTTTGTCTTTTAACCTTCCTACTAGCTTTATAAGTGGTTGATTTACTACCTGTACTGTATATTTGCCTTTACCAATGAGATTTTTCCTTTCATAATTTTCATATTTATAGTTGTGGCCTTTTTCACTTAGAGAAGTCCCTTTAACATTTCTTGTAAAGTTGGTTTGTGGTGCTGAACTATTTTAGCTTTTGCTTGTCTGTAAAACTTTTCATTTCCCCTTCATATCTAAGTGATAGCCTTAGTATTCTTGGTTATAGGGTTGTTTGTTTGTTTTTTTCTCTTTCATCACTTTAAATATGTCACGCCACTCTCTTCTGGACAGCAAAGCTTCTGCTCAAAAGTCAGCTGATTATCTTATGGGCGTTCCCTTGTATGTAACATGCTGCTTTTCCCTTGCTGTTTTTAATATTCTCTCTTTATTTTTTTCCATTTTAATTATAATGTGTCTTGGTGTGGTCCTCTTTGGGTTGATCCTGTTCGGAACTCTCTTTGATTCCTGGACCTGGATGTTTGTGTCCTTTCCCAAGTTAGGGAAGTTTCAGCAATTATGTCTTTAAATATGTTCTCTGCCCCTTTCTCTCTCTCTTCTCCTTCAGGGACCCCTGTAATGTGAATGTGAGTGTTCTTAAAGTTGCCCAGACATCTCTTAAACACTCCTCATTTTTTAAATTCTTTTTTCTTTTTTTGTGTCTACTTGAGTGATTTCCACTACTCTTATTTTCAGTTCACTGATCCATTCCTCTGTATTATCTAATATACTTTTGATTCCTCCCAGTGTATTTTTTATTTCAGTCATTGTATTCTTCAGCTTTGTTTGGTTCTTCCTTATATTTTCTAACACTTTGTTAAACTTCTCACTGTGTTCGTTCATTCTTCTCCTGAGTTCTCTGAGTATCTTTATGATCATTAACTTGAACTCTTTATCAAGTAGATTTTTTATCTCCATTTCACTTAGTTCTTATCTTATTCCTTCATTTGGAACATATGCCTTTGTTGCCTCATTTCACCTAATTTGTTGTTTTTATTTCTACGTATATTTGGTAGGTTGGTTATGTTTCCTGATCTTGGAGAAGTGGCCTTACATATGAGACATCCTACATGTCCCAGCAATGTACTCCCCTCTGGTCACCAGAGCTATATGCTCTGGGGGTGCCCCCTATGTGGACTGTGTGGGCCCTTCTGTTGTGGTGGGTTGACTACCGCAGTTGGTCTGGTAGGCATGGCTGACCCCCGGTCCCTCTGGTTGCCAGGCCTTGCCTTGTTTAGAGGTTGCCAGCTGTTGGTGAGCCTGGTTCGTCCATGAGACAGCTGGCTGTGGAGCTTCAGGGGATACGAGGGCTAGTGCTGGCCCACTGGTGGATGGAGTCAGGTCCCAGGGTGGCTGATCGTGGGGCCAGTGGTCCCAGACTACAGTTGGCCTGCTGGTGGGTGGAGTTGGTTCCTGACATGGCTAGCTGCAGGATCCATGGTGTCCCAAAGCTGGTGTCAGCCTGCTGGTGAATGGGGCCAGATCCCAGTCAGCTGGCTGAGGGGCCCAAGGCGTCTTGGAGGAGGTTTCAGCCTGCTAGTGAATGGGGTCTGGGCCCAGAGGGTTCTAGGGCTAGTGCCGACCCACTGGTAGGCACTGGGATCTCTGACTGCAGGGCCCTGGGGATCTCAGAGCTGGAGTCAGCCCACTTGTGGGTAAGGTCAGTTCCTCACATGGCTGGCATGTGGTCCATGGTGTCCCAAATCTGGTTTCAACCCACTGGTGGGTGGGGCCGTACCTTGGGATAGCTGGCTGAAGGGGCTATAGTGTCTTAGAGCTGGTGTTGACAGGTTGATGAGCAGGGCCGGGGCACAGGAGTTCTTTGGGCTGGAGCCAGCTTGCTGTTGGATGGGCCAGTTCCTGACACTGTAGGCTGTGAGGCTCCAGTGGTCCTGGGGCTGTTGTCCACCTGCTGGTTGATAAGGCCAGGTCCTAGGGCATCTGGGGTTCAGGGGGTTCTAAGGCAGCTGACCTGCAGTGTGTGGGGCTGTGTGTCTACCTGGCTAGCTGCTTGGCCTGAGGTGTCCCAGTACCAGTACCTAAAGGCTGGGGAAAAAACCACTACTTTAGGGAAGAGAAATAATTTATAATTTATACTTCTCCATTTTTGTAAGGAAATGTGAAAATCTGAGTTAACTGACTCTGCTACAGATGTTTGTGTGACACTTCTCCAACCCTTCCTCAGATTTATGTGTTGAAACTCTATTCCCCAGTGTGGCTATATTTGGAGTTGGGACTCCCAAGGAAGTAATTAAGTTTACATGAGGTCACAAGGGTGGGGCTCTAATCTGATAGGATTAGTGTTCTTATAAGAAGAGGCATCAGAGAGCTCTTTCTCCACATGCAAATACTGAGGAGAGGCCATGTGAGGACATAGCAAGAAGATGGCTACCTGCAAGCCAGAAAGAGAGCATTCACCAGAAACTGAAACCCTGATCTTGGACTTTTAGCCTCAAAAATGGTAGGATTGTGTTGTTTAAGCCACTTAGCCTGAGATATTTTGTTATGGCAGACCAAGCAAACTAATACAGGCCCCACGTCTCCTCTTTACCCAGTGAAGTAGTAGTGGCCCTTGGAGACTGACACTGGTGATGTTGCATGGATGATCCGTATCTTAACCTGAATTTGCATTCAGGCAAAACAATATTTTTGGCATCCACCAAACGGCTTGACCTCCTGCAGTAGATGCTTTGATGTACCAGCCAGCTCCTCCTTCAGTACTGAAAAATTTACTCCTCCAGAAACTAGGAGAGGGTTAACAGTTCTCAGATCTCAGCCCTTTCAATAAACTGCCCTCAGCTGGAGAAAGCTGTCTCAATAAGGCCCCAGCTTTCATCCTAGCCCCTCACCACATCAGGGACTAAGACATGTCATCCCCACTTCAGAGCAACCTGTGCGGTTGGCTGAGACATTCAACAGGCTGCATCAGGACCAAACTTCTCCCCCAGCTGAACCCTCTGTCCGTTCTTTCTCTTCAACAGGTGTTGATTCCAAGAGCACTTCACAAGAAACTTTTTCCAGGCTTACCTTCACATCAGAATCTGCTTCGAAGAGAACCCAACCTGTAACTCCCCTCATCAGAATCACCTCTAGTTTTATTTTTCTTGCGTGGTTTAAAGTGTATTTCCAATAAAATACTACAGGAAAAAAAAAAAAAACTGTTGTAAGTACAGCCTAATCCAAAAATTAGAAGGAAAGCCAGGAGGGGAAAATAAAAATTTCCTGAACACCTGGATATGCCTGGATTCTAGTTTTGTTTCTTTCACAGGTGTTATCAAGGTTTTCCTCCCATTTTTTAATGGCAATATATTCATATCATTCCACAGACACACCATCAAATTAAAATGCAATCACTGCTAACAAACTTCATGTAAGAAGAAACCAATGCCCATTTTCAACCTGTAACAGATTCACAGTAACTTCAAGATCTCTGAATGTACCAGATCTATTCCTGTCTCCTCTATCTTGTTCACTCTCTCCTCTTCTTCCCATTCACCTTTACTAAAATACAGTCAATGCTACCTTTCCTTCAAAGTCCAACTCAAGTGTCAATTTCTTTATAAAATCTTCCTTGTCCAACCCTATCTCTGAGTTTGTGTGTACTATCCTTGTTAACGCACTGAAAGCTTTTGAGTTCTACAGTTTATACTCCAAATGTCTTATAGGCTTTTAGAGACAGGGAGTTAAGTGTTGTAGGTCTTTAAACCCCTCAGTGGGCCCAGTATCTTGAATATCACCTACTGGACATCAAATTTAAACATATATAAAAACTTTATAGTTAGGGGACTTTCCAATGAATGTTGGCAATGGTGATTTCTTGCTTAATTTTCAGTGTTATTTCAAATTCTGGTCATCTTTATGTCTCACTAAATATTTTTAGGGGGAAGTCAGGAGATCTTTTTGTCTTTTACAAGACACCATTTTAAATAGTAACTTCACATAGTTTTATTTAAATTTAAAACAGTAATGTTATGTACAATAGTTTCATTTATTAACCAAGTATGGTAAGCTCTGTTTGATACGAGTGAAGTAACATTTTGGAGATTATTCCTAATATAATACAAAAATAATTGGGTGGTCATTGCTTACTATGTTTTAAGAAGAACAAAACAATACTTTCTGACATTTTTCCTTCCAAAC
This sequence comes from Balaenoptera borealis, assembly GCF_965194805.1. Taxonomy (NCBI): domain Eukaryota; kingdom Metazoa; phylum Chordata; class Mammalia; order Artiodactyla; family Balaenopteridae; genus Balaenoptera; species Balaenoptera borealis. The sequence continues at coordinate 57,083,838 of NC_138862.1, read as the reverse complement.
TCTAATGTCATGCAAAACTCCTAGACCAAAATATCAGTTTCAAAACTCTGTAAAAAGAAAACTCAGCATCTGTGAAATTAGGTGGTTAGAAGGAAAAAGGTAATAGGTATAAAGAAAATACATTAAAGTTTTATTTTTAAGTTCCCCTAGGGTCTATTTGAGTATAGTTTTTAGATAGTTAAGTCTGTCACTGCTATTATAGGCAAAAAGAAAATTAAAATAGAGAACAAATTATGCCTCATAAAGATGTAAACAAGAAATATCTAATAGGAAAGCTTTAGCAGACAGTATCTCTGACTGTTGTTTTCATTGACTGTGTTGGAATAATAGTACCAGTATTATGGTGCAGTAGCTAAGAGCAGACAACACCTTAGTGTTAATATTGCACAAGTTATTTAAGGTGTCTGATGCTCAGTTTTCTCCTTTTCAAAATGCACAGAATATTGTGCTTGGTGCACAATACTTTTAAAATGGGGCAGGTTTTTGTAAAAAATAAATTTTATGTATTAATACTCTGAGAAATTTTTCTTTTCATAGATTTGGATGTGTGAATCTAATAAATGTGTCTCCCTTTCATCAGGTTGGTTAGCCAATGTTATGTGGACTACTTGTTCCTTACTTGCTCACTGGAACTAATAAAGGACATGATGTTGATTTGATTAGACAGCAACAAGCTTTATATGCCTAATTCTTGGCATATTGTGAGTGCATAATAAATATTTGTTTAATTAACTAATACCAAAAATTAAACCACCCCTTCTTTATTTATTAGAACCACTTAAGTTTAACCTGTAGAATATCTGGATACTGCTTAAGGATTATCAGGTATCTCCAAACCTCCCTGTTCAATATTAAATACAGATGAAGGCTACAGATATAGATAAATTATCCATGCAATTATGAGTTAGGAATATTTCCCCTATTCTTTAGGTAGAAGACAATTTAGACATTCTTCACGAAAGGACTACCTCCACTTTTCTTTAAAAATCTGCATTGGAGGCAACTTGCCCCAAAGCCTCTCGCCCCAAAGGCTTTGAGAGGCTTAACTATTGTAGACACAGGTTACCAAAGAAGTGGGGTGGATGAGGACTGAAAAGAGAGAGATTAATTGAAAAACTTTATACAGGGCAGCTGGAACATCCCAGGTCTCTTTCTCCATGCCTGTAGTAGAAAATTATTCCCCACATCCCCCTGCACTGCCAGGACAACAGTTGCCGACTCTCTGAAAGGCTCTAGACTGTGCCAGGAGCACAGTGGAGAGAAGGAGGGTATATAGGAGTGAAAACGAGATACAATGAAGTCAACATACTGCACACTCTTGGGAATCCCTCTCCTTCTCTTGCCTAGAAATTATGTGTAAAGATCATCTCCCCTCTTTCCGCCACAAGAAGCTGGAAAAGGGAGCTTCCTGGGTGTAACTCTACAGCCCAAGAAAAATCCTCATTGTGGCATTTTGTGCTCCCTCAATCAAAAGGCTGGCTTTCTTCCTGCTCACAATATAGTTAACTAATCTTCCAACTAAGAAGCCCACTCTTCCACGAAGGCACTCAGCTTCCAATGAGCTTTTTGATGCCTCTGGAATATGAATGGACAGATCAAGATCAGCTGCTATTTAAAAAGTGTTTTCAATGTCAAAAAGAGAAATCAAAGGAATTCAAAACAAAACGAAAGGAAGGAAGGGAGGGAGGGAGGGAGGGAGGAAAAACCTAAGTGCAGAGAAGAGAACAGATGAAAATTGTATACATATGATATATACTCAGAATCAAGAGAAAACAGTGTCTACAAAGTAAACAATAAATTTAAAACAGATAAACATAACTGTCATTAAGAAAAATAATAAACAAGCCTTTAAATTAAAACATATTTGAAATTAAAAATCAGAAGTGCTACTACCTAAAGCCAAGTAAATCTCTCAGAAAAGAACACGAAAGAGAAAAGATAAACTATGATAATTTTGAATATCAATCTGGAAAGTACAAAATCCAACAATTATGAAATTTCACCCCCATACCACCTCTGAAATAAAGAACTGAAAAATCAGAGACAAGTAAATTACGCATATGAAAATTTCTCAGAATGACTAGGCTAATGACTGAAATAAAAAATTTCAGAACAGGCATAACAGGAAACTCTAAGAGCTTCCAGAAAAATAATGCAAAAACAAGTACCAAAACACAATCAAAGGAAAAGGAATTATGATAGCATTTGGAATTTTTATCAGTCACACTGGATGCCGAAAGACTGAGGAATGATGCCTTCCAACTGTGAGAGAAAAATGAAAACGGAGTCTGCTAAGAGACCTCGCTGAGATAGAGCCAGGAGGCCATTAAGGAAGTGTGACTTATGCACCCATCTCAGCCTGGATGGAATCTGAACACTGACCTGAGGAAGCTGTCCAGAACACCTGCCAGAAACTCAAGATATTTACTGGACCCTTACTCTAAAGTAACTCATGACAGTCTATCTACTTCTCAGACCCCCACCCTAAAACAACTCAGATTCCTTAACGACAAATATTTTCTGACTCTCTGATCAGAGTCAAGCACAATTCTTACCAGGTAACTTTCAGCACCCATGGGACTCTTTGTCTTTATAAGCCCCTGACTCTTCCTCTTCCTCGGGACACTCTTTCAGGGTTAATCAATCTGTGTCTCCCAAACTGCATTCTTAAACCCCCGAATAAATTATTTTCTTTTTTGCAGTCTCCTGCAATATATATATATATATTTTTTTTGGTTGACACAACTTGTCAGGGAAAATGATTTTTACCCTACCCAAACTACCCGTCAAGTGGGAGGATAAAGTTATTTTCAGACACCCAGTAATTCAAAAGGTTACTACTCATCTTCCTCTTCTTGAGAGGTTACTGGAGGACATATTTCAGCAAAATAAATGGAAGAGAGAAGTAGGCATGATATACAGAAAACTGGGGGCTCAATGTAGGAAATTTACCAAGAAGTTCCAGGACAGCAGCTGTGCAGCAGGTCTGGAAAGCAATAGTCCATGTCAGAACATGAGGTTAGAGAGTTGGAAGAGGGCAGTTTCCAAGAAGAATAACAAATGGAACTAAACATCATCTGATAGCTTTGAGTGTTTGGCGAAACTTGTTACTAGGCATTTCCCAGATCTGTTGGAACATTTATTAAAGGACTATTGATAGGCACATAGAAAACTAAGCAAAACAAAAAGCAATTACCAAATCTAAGACAAACTAAAGCTAGTATACTATTGAAATAATAGTGTATTCTTCAGCTCAGTAATGAGTAATACTTATATAATCATAATGTAAACACGGACTGTTGATTTAATCAAAGTTGTGATAAAATCATTTTTGGAAGACAGAGGGAGAGGAAGGATGGTGGTAAGAGCCTAAAACTCAACTTGTCAGTAGATCATATTTAAAATGGATACATCAACAGAGAACAGAATAAAAACATCACTTTAACATACAGAAGTATAAAATAGAATTTACAGCTGGTAGAGTTAAATGAGAGCAGAGCTGTGTATAGAAAGGGATGGAAAGGGGTGAGAGGCAAGGAACTGCTGATTTTTAATGTAAACCCTTTAGATCTATTTTTTTTTAACTGTATACTTGTACCACTTTATTTTTTTAAAAAAATCAACATTATAAAAAGATGTTTAGATGTTCCAAGAAAGAACTGAGAAAAACTGAATAGGATCAAAACACAATCAAAAACATAATTGAAAAAATTTCTATGATTAAAAAAGTAGGTAGAGAGAACAAGGCAAAATTATTTAAAATAAATTCATCCTTAAATACACCATGGAAAAATATTTTAATTAACAATTTTTTAAAAATCTCAAGTCTCCAAGCCAAAAAATATATATATAAGGTATTATGGAACTTTGAAGGTAAAGGCTGTAAGTCAATAATTTAATACTGAAACAAATTCTTGTGCCATGTTTGAAAGCAAATTAAATACATATTCAGTCAAAGTTTAAAGTGTTCAGAGCTAAAATATTAGCTACCTATGTAGCATTTTTAAAAGAAATTGCTTGAAGTTTTCAGATAGTCCATAAATGACTCAGAATTAAGCTGAACAGAACAGAGGTGTTATGTATTAATAAAATATTCTTGCTTCACTGTGGGAAAATCAATAGGCAGAATGAAAATTAATTATAAGACTCCTGAGGGGAGTGGCTCCCTAAACAAATCTTACCAAAATGATACCAAAACTGAAAAAATGTGGAGGGGTTTTTGCCACCTTCCCCTGAGACATCTGGCTGAAATTTAAAAGCAAAAAGTTTTTTTAAGCTTTATCTCTTGTAATAGCAAGAGCTCTGTGGTTAGAACAAGAAATCCCAAGGGAAACATCTACACTTTCTGAAGTCCAACCAAAATTGATTTTCATCTCTTTTTTCAAATGCAAACAGCAAACTAAAGCATGGTGGATGACTTTTTTTGTTGTTTATCTTGTTTATATTTTCTAAATCTTCCTTAACAATGAGAATTCATTTTACTTATAAAAGAAAGAAAATGTCGATTATAAAGAAAAAATCCAGATATAGAAACAAGAATATACTGAAAAAAACCTGGAAATTATACCATTGTAAAAACATTGTTACTCAATTAAGAGAATTCATTTAAATATTTTACATAACTACTATGTGCCAGGCACTGAGAATACAGCATATACGTGTGTTCCTTGACCTCGCGAAACTTTTAGTCTAGTGGGAAAGATAGGCATTTATTACATAATCATGAAAAACATTAATCAAAGTTTAAAACTCAACTAATACTTGCCATTAATGTCCATTCAATAATGATAAAGAGCTATGTGTCAACGTTTAATTTTTATTTACTTCCTTTACTTCTGACATATGAACTATGAAAAAATGGATACCGTATCTACCCTAGAGGTGACTGAGATACGGATTTGAAATGTTGGAAAAGATGTGAAGATTCCAAAGTTTATTTTCTTTGATAAGTAAGAGGTTATTTGGCCCTTTTGATTATTCTTTTTTACTTAACGTAAGAACTTGGAGAAATCACATCACCACTCTGAACTTCAGATTCTTCTGTTATGAAATAGAGATATCTTTCTCATACTGCTTATATGAGGATGAAATAAAATAAAACAGCCATATCTGGTGCCAAATACTGTGCTAGAAACTTTACATAGGTTACATCACTTAATTCTTACAATAATTTACGAAGTTATCATCATCCCCATTTTGCAGATGAGGAAAGTGTGGTTCAGAATGATTAAAAAATATATTACAAATTATACACAGGGTCAGAGATGAAGTTGGGACATGAAACTAAGTCCTTCTGATTCCAGATCCTTTTCTCTTTCCATTAAACTTTACCTTATCTCACAGCTATTTAGATTTTAAAAGAATATCTTTACAAATAATACATAAACCAAGAGATGAGATTCTGCTGGTGAAATGGTTGTTGCCATGACATACAAATGAATGTCTCTCAGGAGTTGGTATAATTCTGTTTGGGAACTGGGGGACAGGGTGTGTGTGACTGGATATTATTTGAGATTATTCTCAAGCCTAAGAATTTATGTGTGTGTGTGTATGTGTGCACGTGCACGGTTGTGTGTGTGTGTATTTAGATATAACCACTCCTTCCCTCATCTAGTGGTGAGACCTCCAAAGTTCCTCTTAAAAAGCCAAAAGCAGTAGCAGTTGCCAAGACTATATCTTGCATTTGTTTCTAACGCAGGTGGTTCAAACTTGAGTTATACTGAAACACAATAGCAATTTATGTGTTGGAAAGCTCCCATGTCTGTCAAAACATGTTAGACACTGCATCAACAGCAGGCTGCTTAAATTGTCACAGTGAATTTCTGAGCTATTTGCAAACTGGAAGTATGAAAGGGAAGAGTGTAAACAATTCATGAAATTTACAAAACTGTTTCAGCACCTTGGAAATATAGCTATTTAAAAACTTGTGTGTCTTTTAAAATTAAAGTACAAGGAATGTTAAATTTAAAAAGACTAGATTCCAAATCATCAGAAGACTAAAGAAGCTGGGCTTGGTTGCCAGGGGTGACCGCTTTATGTTATCTTCCCATTGCAATGAACTGGGGAAAAAAGCAAAGATCATGGCCATGAAATCTGCCATTTAGAAGCTTTGCTTCCTCAGAACAATTTATTTTTGGTTTGACCCACAAAAAAAAAAAGAAAAAAGCAGCAGCAACATGTACAAATTTGTATTAAAGAAGATTTCCTCTTACTCCCAAACTCCCTTTTTATCAAACTAGCTCTGCCAAACAAAACAAAGCAAAAGCAGAAGGCACTTTCCCCCTTTCTCCCTGGCCCAGTACAGTCACTTTGCTCTTGTGATTTCTTGAGGGTGTTAAAATCTGGCTGGAAAGCAAATAAGCTGATCAAGACCAAAGAATAGTAGCGAAAGTGTCTTGTGGATAATCTATTTCTGCCTCCAATGTAGATTCTGGGCCTAAAATTAGGAATTCTAATCCTGCTTTCCTGGATTTTTGAAGTCATTACTCTGTTCAATGTCTCAGTTTCTCAATCTCTAAAATAAAGGCAGTAATATTTGTGTGTTCTATAACACCTACACAGGAGCAGAAAAGAAAATATCTGTATAATGCATTCTCTAAATCTCTTTAAGAGAAAAGGATGATTTATGCAATCATCATCATCACCATTATTACTAGACAAAAGAATAAAACAGGTTCAATTCATTCCAATATTGATATTCACAGCTTATCTAAATTTAAATTAACAAGAAAAGAAGTTCTGAAACTGCTAATTACTAAATGTCATTTGCCGATCAAGTCACCTGGATATTTTTTGTGCATGTACGTCTGGTTGCAGAGAGAAGCAGAGTGTGTGAGTGTGTGTGTGTGTGTGTTAACTCTGAGTGGCACAAAGAACTAGTCATCTGGGAAGATCCACATGATAACACCTTCACTATAGTTCTCTGGTATCCAGGTGTTGCTCAGGACCCTATTTATCTACCTTATGCTGTAACCTGACCCTGTATCTCATGACTTGCTATTTTTAATGTCTTTTTTAGCTATGCCTCCAGGTGTATTTTGTGTGGCTAGTTACTAATCTAGATTACTAAACAAATAAATCACTCTATGAGATACAATTGTGTTTTCAAGGTGATGAAAACAAGAGCAGAGGCCAGGTTTTATATTCATCTTCTATCCTCCTTCAACACCTAATGCAATGCCTGGCACCCAATAAATGTTTGTTGAAAGGAAATTAAATACTAAACAGATTGAGATTGTGAGTATGCAGGGGAAAGGTGGTTGTTGCCACTGATGGTGGGGGCCAGAATCCCAACTAGGAAAATGGCTTTTGTGTTCATTCTATTTCTGTCTGTGAGTCTGCAGATTGACTGATAGACAGCTTAACAGCAGGGTGCAACCAGAGAGAGAGAGATCTTTTTTGCTTCTTTTCCATTAGGCGGAAACTAAAAACCACTGAGACTTCCCTGACAGATCCTGATCATGGAGATTCACGAACAAAGAATGTGGGACACAGTGTCTTCCTGTGAGTCCCAAATACCCGATATTTATCAAAGCTGCACCTTCAAAATCCCCTCCACCCCTGCTGCCATCACCTCTTTTTAGTGCTAATCACACTATCATGAGTCAAAAAAGAAAAAAGAAAAAAAAAAGAAAACCAGAAAAAGAGTCCAGGGTTGCTAATCTATATAAAAGTTCTAAACAAAGCAAATACAGCTAATACCATGTCTTATTAAATTGAACCCTTCCTTACCAGAGTGATAAAAGGTGATAGGATCTATAAGACTGAATCCATTTTACACACTACTGTTCAAACTAATCCTCCCTGTGGTTCAGGGAACAAAGAATCCTGCAATGGGGAAAACAGGGGACCTGCTTTTTATTCCCTGACTCTCCTGTGCTTGCTCGTCAAAGCAAAAGCCATTAATCTAATACCCTACACTGTATTCAGAGCCCCAGCATCGTAAAGCAATTGGTGGTCTGGACAACTAGCTATTAAAAAACAAATAGTCATTCTAGCTTTAGAATCTTCTCGCATAGACAGAGTAACCACAGAGAAAGCATCAGCAAAAGGTAATAACTGGGCTGAGAGAACTTCTATTTCGGACCTCTGGCTTAGTCTTGAATTTAACTAAAGCTCTCAGAAAAGTTTTAATACTTTAAAATGTGAATTTTCTCTTCCTTGTGGAGCTATCTCAATCAGTATTATTTTAACCTGGTGGACATTAAGTCATTTTCAAAAGATTTACAATAAATCCATCTACTAAAATCAAGGTCAAACTTTTTCCCTAATATTGAATATTAATCAATATGTACAAAAGAGTACAGCTGGCATAGTTATAATTTATTATACAGAAAAAATATCAGCATTATTCCAAACTGTAAGTTTTTCAAGACCCTATTATCTACGGGATTTCTAAAATTTTTTCAACTTCTTTAATGGTAACCCTTTCATATTCACTTAACTCCTTAAATTAAGTGTAATAAAGCTCAAAGTAACCTTTTGTTAATTATCAAGTATTGTGCTGTGCTTAAGGTATGCTCATACAAGCAGAGGCAAAAGAACAGGAATGAATATGATGTATATCAGAGAGCCAGGGGTACTGACCCCAAGAGAGAACCAAGAATGGGGTTTTTCCATTCATTCATTAACAATTATTCATTCATTCATTAACGATTATTTACGCTATTACTTTTACAACTGTGTGTAAAATTCAAGTATGAGTTCTTGACAAATGAAGAAAGAGTAAAAGAGAGAGGAAAAGAGGGAGAAAGGGACAGAGGGAGGGAGGGAGAGAGAGAGAGAGAGGGAAATGAATTATACAGTATCCATTATTTAGTGAAAGACAGTTTAGGAAAGACAGTTTTGGACAGTTTAGAATGACCATCTTTTCTAGGGAAAGAAAGTTGATTTACTGGAGATGTAAAAAAAGAAATAAGAAAAGTAGATTGGATTCAGAGTAAAGGATCAGTATGGAAGAATGGTAATGCCATTGCAAGAAAATAAATGTCCCACATCCAAGCGGAAGATGTCCAGCACCCAAGCAGATTTTGCAGAAAGATTAAAGCTGCATTTATAAAACTGGGAATCACCAGCTGAGAAGTGAGAAGCTATACTTATTATGGTGGTGAATGTAAAGAGTATAGTAGAGACTTAAGGGTTGGATTCTATAATTAACTAGTTTTGTCCATTCCTTTCTTGGTCACTGCCATTTATCCTCTTTGGTACTCACTGTTCAAACAAATGCTGATCCATTATTTTCCAGATTCTGTGGAGCACTGGAAAAGCACTGGTGAGATAGGAATGGTTCCAGTTTTCAACGAGTTTCCAGTACGGTGAGGATGACAAACTTAAACACATCATTGCTATGGAACCCCAGAAGCACAACGACAAGGCCACCAGATGAAGGTCAGGAAGGTTTCCCTGAGGAAGTGAATGCAAATTGAGTCCTAAGGGAGGAGGAGTAAAAGCCCCAAGTAAGGGGAGTAAAGTTACTGAATGAATGAGGGCAGGGCAGCCAAGGAAGAGGAAACAAAGTGTAAAACATCGTGTGTTTGTGTAGGGGAGCGTGGGTGCATAAAGCAGAGAGGATTGCAAGCAATTCAGTATTACTAATGCTTTGACTCCGGAAGTGGAAGCATATGTGAGATGCTGGTCTAAATCATGGAGGGTTTCATATGCCCTGTTGAGAAATCTAAACCATATCCTCTGAGACAGATATAACACTTCAGCCATGGTGCAGGATGAATTAGAGAGGTAAAGATAGGAGCAAAGAAATCTGGAAGAGGTGAGGACCTGAACTAAAGTAGTGATAATGGTAATGAAGATAGAGGGCAGGAATGTGTCCAGGCAATATTTGCAAGGCAAAATCTATGAGTCTACTAGTTGATGTTGAAGGAAAGTTGAAGGAGAAGCTAAGGATGGCTACAGACTTTCAGGTTAGATGACTATTTAAATGTCCATGTGATTAGCTGAAATAAAGAATTCAGAAGAAGAAGCAAGTTATGTCGGTATTTTCTTAGGATAATAGAGGCAAAATACGCTAAGTTCAGTCTTGGATATTTTGACTTCCGTGTAACTTGTTAGAAATCTAGTTCAACATTTTAATGCATGGCTAAAGCTCAAGCAAGAATCAGTGCTGGGTATATAAATCATCAGTAAACAAATGATAGATAAATATCAAAGTCAGGGGATGGAATTTCAGGAAGAATTTACTTTTCTATTTTACAGGTGAGATCTGCATAATTTCTTTTTATTCATGGCCCTGGTTGCTTTTGGACTCAGGGGGAAAAACACACCAAATTTATTTTCATTTTTTAAAATAACAGAAGAGATTTAAAATAAAATAATAAAATAACAGAAGGATAAATGAAATTCTATGAAAAGCGTGCAGACAGAAACATGGGGATGCCAAAATTTACAAGGCATCTAGGAAAAGATCAGACTAGAAAGAGGCAAAAGAGCAAGCATTAGAGAACCTGATGTTTTTAACTTTATTTTTACACTCACAAGATGATAAATGATGCATTTCTTTCCCTGCTTACTCTTCACCTTCTAGACTGATATACTTTTTAAATTTAAGTCAATATACCATTGCTGTAATGCTTAAGTATAAGGAACCCTAGAAAACAAAAGTTGAATGGTGGTAAAGGTTTATTTGTGCTGATTCCTGTGGCATTTCTCCATGATGAATCCAGTAGCAGTTCTTTGATAGCATAAATTTTGTGATTTTTGCAGCTTTCTCTGAAATGAACTCAACATCTTTCTCAGGCATTACAGTCATTATGCAAAGTCTGTAGATGGCTCTTTCACTGCTGTCTAAGTTCTTAACTATTTATCAAGTGCTTATCCAACTTAATCATGGCACATTCTGCTTCCCTGACAGAAAATTAGTCTAAGGAAGATGCGTATGCCATCTCCTAGGTGAGCTCTGGAAACAAATTACAAAGTCACGAAGGTTTTCCCTGGAAATGATCTTCAGACAAAACATTCATATTTTTATAAATATTTTCATCAATATTTATTTGGATATTTTGAACATATGTGTTGGAAGGCAGGGAAATGGATCACTTGGTAGAATGTATGATGACTTCTAGAATGTAGATTCCTAAATTCACTAAGTTAAAAGATTTTTTACGAAAGTCCAAGTTCATACTTCATTTGTCTTTGTCACCCCCACCTAGTGTCTGACACAGTGTTTTGTAAATGGTAGATATTCCACCAGTTGTATTATGCTGCAGCTACTGAATTATTTTCAAGTATAATATTATATTTATCTTATTGTTGGCTTGGAAGATCCAAACTATACATTTTATAATTTTATCACTGTATTTATAATTTTCACACCTCAACTTAGCTGCTATATTAATTCAAATATTGATCATCCCTGGTTTACTTAAGTATTGTTTCACTATCTGGTGAAGTTGAAAAAGACTTTTGACAGGAGGTCTCTTGCTGTCCTCTAGGACTTTGTCAGTTATGCAGTTGGTCTGCAGTCTTGAACAACTGTCTTTCCTGGTCTCAGAAATTTAGGCAACCTACCAATAATCTGAACCAATTGTATTTGAGAAAAGGGAATATTGGTTTTATTTTCTCCTAATCTCTTTGAAAACACTTCCTTCTGTCTGTACAATTTCCTTTGTTCATCAACACCCTTATTCATCCAAGAGTCTTTGTACCCTATCAGTTTTCTTATTCTGACTTTTTGACTTTGTATTCTTACTTAAAGATTTCATAAATATTTTTTAAGTGATAGTAATTCTCAAGAGAATTTGCCTTCAATGGACAGCAGGCCATATTGCAGTAGCGTGGGTAATGTACTACTGCTGCTTTTTTGTTCTGGTATTTCATGATAGAATGAAAAAGAATAGAGAGGACAATGGAGAGACCGCCAACACTCGCTAGCTGGTGGAGCTGTTAAGGGAGGGACTAATAGGGGAGGTTTTCAGAGGTGATGAAGAAGAGAGCCCAATGCTACTGAAAATTAGTCCTTGGGCCACCTTTATCTATATGTCTTAGGTCTGATTGCTACTTTACATTTAAACAAGGTTTTGTAACTTTCAAAGCTTTTATATGTACATTTTCTCTTTCTGGCTTCTAACAGATGGATGTTATACAAAGTCAAATAATGAAGTGTGATCTTGAATACCTGCTAATATGTTATTATATTATTTTTTTCCTAATGAAGTTCCTTTACAGATGGAAATTATTTTGCTTGTCTTGAAGAGTTAAGAACGGCTCTGGTTTAATTTCCAGCTCTAAAATAGAAAGATGCATCTAGGTCAGACCTGGTAAACATTAGGCTCTCATTGACTATGCTGCAAATGACATTTTTGTTACAGATATAAAGTTGAGACACTTCATAATGGTATTAAGGGAAATGTTAACAATACCTTTGTTTTTAGCCTACAGATCTTTTCTTTAGGAACTAAATAATTGAAAGAGAGAGAGAGCACAAAGCAAATAACCTTATTTGGTATTAATTCTGCAATGCTATCAAAGTCTTATTTTTCAAATTGGCATAGACTTGTTTTAAGCTAAGAAAATCTCTATTGATGTTTATTGAAACAGTACAGCTAAAATCAATATGTTTCTTATGAGATAATGCAAGAAACACTTGAGAAGTATGTGGAGGAATTTTTCTGAATTTGGGAAGAAGTCTCAGCTGTTATGAACTGAAACAAATCTAGAACTGTAAATTCTGATTCCTGTTTCTATATCTTCCATTGTAGATCAAGTCACAATCTTGGCACATTGTTTCTTTTTAAAAATTGGGCAAAATCAATCTATTTATAAATTTTAACTGAAAAATAGAATGCTTTATATATGTTATCCTTTAAAGTTATGTTTAGGTGTACCTGGATTATTTACAGCCAAGAACTAAAATACAAATTGGAAAATAGTTTTTTGCATTTTTATATTTTATATGTGGTAAAACCAAGATTAACAAGTTAATTTACAATGACAACCACATAACCAGTCATTTTAGAACCAGGAAATTTAATGCATCAAGCTTTTATTCCTTTTCCTCTAGGGGAATTTAGCAGAAACATGTTTCTCAGAACCTAAGAGATTGTTAAAAGAAACATCCTTAGAATTATGGTCATGTCTTCTCTAAACAGAGGTATCTCTGAAGAGCATGTTTAGTATGGAGGAGTGAGAGGGTGACAGCTAGTTGATGATTCTTTATAGTACTTTGGAATCGAAGGGGCACAGTAACAAATTCTTGTAGACAACAGCTGCTGTAGGTTACAGGTATGCATCATAGCAATAGTAATGGTAATGCCCACATGAACAAAATCACCCCCTGTGCTTCCTTCCTATGTGAAAATAATAATGGGAAACACATGGTAAAAATTCAAATATGATGATTGCCCATTTACTAGCTACTCATACAGATTATTCCAAACTGTATTTTCTGATTGAATGGCTATTCCATGAGGAAGGAAGGGAGAGAGGGAAAGAGAGAGGGTGTGAACCAACCTTGTAAGATTTCATTAATGCTTTGAACTGGTATCATAAACAATAGGCAGAATTGGATTATTATGAAGAAATCAGAACAGGAACCCTAGAGAGCACTTCTCTTTATATCTAGTATGGGGAAAACAAACATATTCAGACATCCAGAAAGTTGGGCCATGAGCACCATGGGAAACTGTCATCAGTTTATGGAGCTTCAGAAATGAAAAAGAAATAAAGAAAAAGAAAAATAAATGAAAAGAAGTGTGGGGTACAGAGAAAACACTGTAATCGATGGAAGATACAAATGAGCCCTTTGAGGACTAGCAAGAGTTAAAGCTGTCATAGCAGAGAGTCAAACAGTCATTCATCCTTTTAACAAATATGTATTAAACACTTCCTGCATGCCAGAGACCACCCTAATGTTAGGAATTCAGAAGTGATCTATACAAAGTCATTGTTCCCAGAAACTTAATCTAATGGGGTAAGCCCGATGTAACTGGTAAATAAATATATATACAATATATTATTAGGCATTTTAAGTGTTATGAAGAAAAATAAATAGATTAGGGAGTTGGAGAATAACTGAGGCATATTTTAAGTGATCTCCTCTTCGAGGAGATGATACTAGGGACAGCCTTGAATGAAACGAGGAAGGAAATTCATGACATTCTCTTCCCCTGCATCTTTGCATAGATGCAGGGGAAGAGAATTTCATGAAGAAGAAGAAGTCTACAGTCCTGGACAGGCAGGAAGAAGTGTGATAGGAGAGGTCATCAAAGATATAGACAGGAAAGATTATGGAGCATCTGTAATTTATCCTAAGTGTGATGGAAGTTCACTGGAGAGTTTTGAGCAGGGGGAGACATGATTTGAGAGAGACTGATCTGTTTTCTGACTGAGGAATGCATTTTTAGAAAGGTAAGAGGGGAAGAGGGAAACCATTCGATAGTTATTGCAGAAATCAGGGAGAGAAATAATGGCTTGAACTAGAAAGGTGGTGATGGAGCTGTAGTGAGACATGAAGGGATTCTGGATATATCTTGGGGATGGAGTTCATTTCTGAACATGTTAAATTTGAACGAAATTAAAATAATGATGACATGAGATACTGCTATACAGTCACCTTACTTCCCTTATTTTTCATCCTGACACAGCTGAACTGCATGTCCCAATTTCCCCTGCAATCAGGTTGGGTCATGTGACTGGATACTGGTTAGTGGAATGAAGGTAGAGCTGATATACAGCACTTCTAGCCTTAGCTCTGAAAACAATTCCGCATACTCTTCCATCTGCTGGCACTCTTTCCTCATCTACCAGAGGTTGCAGAGGATCTCCTCAAAGACTCCAAGAAAAGAAATGGACCCCATTTAATTCTGGTAATATCAGTCATAAAAATAATGATGATAATAAAGTAAACATTTTTATAGAGACTGTAAGGCATTGTTTTATGTTCACATAAGTTATTTGATACTTCTGATGACACTATGAGGAAAGTAGCACCATTATCCTCATTTTACAGATGAAGTTATCTCTGTGAAAATGCCTGATAGACAGTTGTTAAATGCAGAATTTAAGTAGTGGAGCACAGTGGCTTGGACCTTGGAACACAGAGTCTGACAGATGTGAGTTCTGATCCTGGCTCCACTGATTACCAGTAGTATGATCTTCTGCAAATCATTTAACTTTTCTAGCTCTCAGGGGTTTTTTTGTACCTGTAAAATGAGGACAATAATATCTACATAAGCAGCTGTGAGAATGGAATAATTTTTAAGCATATTGTACATTTTTTTGCAAAAATTGCTTTAGAAATAATAACTGGTATTATTATTATTGTTTTATAAGTTGGAGATGTCTTTAAGAACAAAGCAAAAATTCAGTGATAAGATTTAGGCCAAAATGGCAGAACTAAGAGGCCCTTAAAATAACCCTGTCCCACAGGATAGAATCAGCTCAAAATATGACATGGACTCGTGAGAATCAGGGAACCAGGGACATATATCCTTCCAGCTGTCAACATAACCCTTTTCTATTTTTGCCACTTGGAAAAGAAAAAAAAATTGTCTTAATTTGGTTTTCCCAAAAAGAGGATCCTGAGACGAGGATTCAGCTTATTTGGGAGATTATCTCAGGAAACAGAAGTGAAGGTAAGAAAGGAATGGGAAGAAACCTAATAAAGTTTACTAGGTTGTAAGTTATTGAACTGGTTCTACTGTGGGCAAATGAACTCAGTCCCACTGAGGACCCTCTGTGGAATGGTGTAGTCTGCACCTCAGGATCGTCTATCCAAAGGACAGAGTCTGGGGCGTTCATCTTTCACCTTATTGGCTGAGAGTTGCCACCCAGAGGTTAATGCCTCCTCCCAATCCCTCTACCTCAGCACTTTCAGAATGTCCTGTGTTTGGGGTGAGTGACCTACCAGACTACACAAAAAGTCCTGAGGCAAGGACATGGAGAAGGCAGGGAAGAACTTGGAATGTGATGTGGTCAGCACGCAAAGGAGCTGTCTACCAGGGCCACAGCTAATGTCACAGCTGCACCAAAGGACAGGTTTTGGGTGGATGTGGAAAATCAGCTTCTCCTTAGGATCACCTGTCTGTAAGTATTAACCTTTCCATACTCAACACCATACCTATAATAGGTGAAAGATAATGGGACTCAGTGAGTTGGATCCAAGAGGAAACTAGTAATTCACTTGGATCTAGATTTCTGAATGCTTTTGCACAAGAAGGTGGTAGTTGTACCATATCAAAAAGCTTCCTTAATAAAACACATTTTGGAAATCTTGACTTAAAAGTGTTAAACAAATATCATCAGTCTAGAATTTTTCTCATCCTTTAATATGGGAATAGTGACAGGGAATACTCAAAGGGATATATAGCATTTGGCATTTTAAAAATCTATTTAAGTGCTTGTTAACTTTTCATGATACACTATTGACATTTCCCAGAACAGTGTTTTGGAGAATCTATTTGAGGAAGTATTCAATAGGACTGTATTGTCTGACAGAATAATAAAGATAACCTTCCTTGTGATGTAAGTGGAAGGAAGTTTTAAGGGATTCACAAGCAAATTATTAGGCTTGATAAAGGTAGTCTCTGGAAATACGAAAATAAGGGCTTGTGTTATATGACCACCTCAAAAGAGGACACCTTTCTACTTTCCTGTTCACATTTGACCTGGGTGTGAGAGGTGAGGAGAAGGGGTGCACAGATGCTACTGCTTTACTCTTAACCTCTCTTTTCTCTTTCACTTAGATTTTAACTCAACATCCCAGCTGATGGCTCCCAAATTTTGACCGTGCCAGAATCTCTTGAAGTGTGTGTGAACCAGACTGCCCCTTACTCCAGGAATTCAATTCTCTTTACATCAGTCCTTAAATAAATGTAATAAGCTCTGAAATGATACAAAATGGGAAAGTGAGACAAACTGTAAACGACAGGAAGGCTCTAACAGAGAGTCTAAAGAGGACTTTAAAATGTGACTCAGCTTGGGAAATTGAAAATTAATACAATGAAGAGAAATTGGGCAAGATGCTAAGTTTCCAATGTCAGGAGAACCTTAGAGATCAGTAAAATTAAAGAGAAATGTGTGTGCAGCAAAGGAATAGTAGAAACAGTTTACAGCATGATATGAAAATTCTTTGCCAAGGTTACTTTGATCACTGTGCAAGGAATAATATAATGAAGAACACTTGTGTAACTGGGTACTCTTTTAATGATCAAGCTAAAGCAAAAATTTCAAGATATAACTATGTGAAACAGTCATGTAGCTTAAGCCCATGTGTCCATACATTTGCCAATCATATCAGTTCTGGCAGACAGAATCACAATTTTATGCAACTTAAGTGAGCAACGGAAGTCTAAATTAGCAAGCTCGAGCGTAATCACAAGAAGAAAAAGAAAGCATAGTAAAGCATGATATATGAAACCTGGTCAAGGAACAGGTCAAGAAGGAACCCTGGAAGTCTGAAAATAAAGGATACCATAATATCTGGAAACCTTTCAGTGAGGATCAAGATTTTTTAGCATGTTCTAACTAAATGAAAGCTGTTTACGAAAACCACTGAGGACAAATCTCATCATCATTATTCCCACCATCTGGAATACTATTCCTTCCTAGGCTGGCAAGGAACCAGCATCTCTCAGCTTTGGTGCCGCCTTCTCAGCAGCCGTGAGCTTGGCTTCCACTGCTCTCAGAGGTTTCTTCCCCTCTGTCACAGAACTTAACTATTTTTCATTTTTCTCATTAAACTGTTAACTACTTAAACACAGGGTCTGTGACTTTTCACATTTTGCATACCTGCAATCAACAAAGAGTTAAGGCTCTTAGTAAGTACTTAATAAATGATTAGTAATAGAGTGAAAGAATAATGGGTGAACAATTTAATGGTGACTGGAATTAAAGTTAGACTTTGGAAAACAGGTGAGAGATACTAGCTTTTGAAATAAAAGTCAATTAAATAAACCAAAGTCCAAACTTTAGTTTTGACCTAGGCAGCCAGAATAATTTTGTTTTCTTTATTTCACTTGAAATACCACAAAATATTTAAAACTGCTAAGTGCAATTTTAAAATAGATTGTTTATCATTTCCATACCTTCTCAAAATTCACACTTTGGCTATTTTAGAGTTTAAACTGAAAATAATCTTGTAATATGTCAACATCTGCTAATTTGTTTTTAAAAATCAGGTATGTTTCTTTTAATGGCCTTTGACACACTAATAAAAAATTAATCTCTGATAAAAGGTCTTACTGGAAAGGGAGTAACACATAGTGGTTTAGCATGTGGCCTCTAGAGAGACTGTCTGGGTTTAAACTGGGTCTACCATCTAATGGCTGTTTGATTTTTGACTAATTATTTAGCTTCTTTATGCCTCTATTTTTTCACCCATAAAGCAAAAATAATAATGATACCTGACACAGTTTTTATAAGAATTAAATGAAGTTATACATGTATTGACAGAAATAATCAATAACCAGTCTATAATAAGAATAGAAGAGAGATGTATTCAATCCAAACTGAGGATTATAGCCCAGGAGACAGCCTCTAAGATAGCTCTGAGGAACTATTCCAAAGGAGCATGGATTTCAGCATAGTCTTTTTTGGGGGGTGGGGGAGGGTTACAAAAAGAGGTACTTTTAATTTAATGCTGCCTTAGTGAAAAGACCAAACCATCTGCAATTTAATACTTATTCTTTTTCGTCCAAATCATTCTTTTCAAATACGGAAGCCAAGTCATCGTTTTTAATGATCAGTTCTTTAAGTTCCAAGGAGAAAAGAGAAATAGGTTGCCAAATTGGAAATTCCAAATGTAGAAAAAAGATAAACCACAGACACCTGAAGATTCAAAGGATAAAATGTTTACTGGCTACAATTTTCTTACTTAGAACAACAGACAATAGACAGTTCCTGGAACATCTTGCTTAGAAGAGTTGTGGTAGACATAGAGAACACCACCTCTATTCCTACATATCTTTGTGACAGATATGTATTCCAAGAGAGTAAAGTCCTGAGGTCTAATCATTAATCTCTCGTCAGCACAGTCTTATATCTTGTCAGAACGAAGAATATCAAGCATGACAGGATACATCCCTTCAAAGTTTCCCCCGCAAAAAGACAGATCAGCACGTACACAGTGAGTCAGTATGGCCTTGGTGCCTGGGAAGGGAGCCTTATATAGAAGGACTCCTGGCACTGATGTCCCAGGAAGGGAGGCATTTTTCTCTATCTTCGAAAGGGACATTCCTTGCTTATGGACAGTGCACCCTTTTCTTCAATGGTTAAAGCAGATGTACTCTGTACGTTTAATGAGCCACAAAATGGGCTCTTCTAGTTAGCATAAAGTTTAACTTAAATCCTTATAGGCCAGCATGACTTCCACATACCTCAATATGTGAAAATGTCTTCCATCACATGGAAAACATATAATTCTGTCTCTTACATAAGTTAAACATTCAATAAATATTAGTATCACTTGACCATTGGTATAATGGTCCACCGCAGTATTTGCAGATGTTATATGTATTACCCAGAAAACCCAAAAACTGAAATATAAACTGTGAAAATTCTTGCTGAGCTGGCCTCTCTCCTCAGGACTCTCACAGGCTGGTCCTGTCCTCATGCTGGGCCATCATACATATAGTCTCTACTTCTTGGTCCTGCTCTAAAAGTTACAATGCTAAAATCTGAGGAAATACTTTCCCCTAATCTTAGTTAAACTCTGTTGTTAGGCCACAAGACACAATGGCTTTACACTTCTCAATTTTTGCTGTGCCTCTAGTGATATTACTTTTTTATTTAACTTATGCTTTAATATTTTTTGACCTTCTATCAGTTCTGGGAGCAGATAATACATAAAGGGAATGTTGGTCAGAACATAACTGAGTGATGGTGCAATGCCATGCCCTCAAATATAGTCCTTCCCTCATTCACAAACTGGGTTCCCCACATCTATCTTGTTTCCTTGAATTCTTCCTCAGCCCTGACTGGGAAAAATGGGGGGCCACTGTTTTAAAATGTTAGATGGTCTTAGCCCTGGGCCCAGCTTATACCCAGAGACCATCTCATCAGGGTTTGTCCTATCAGGTTACAAGGACCCCTCTGGTAAATGACACTGTAGTCAACACTGCCCAAACAATCATGGATATGCACAAATTCTGAATACATATACAGCTTAGACCCTGACTCTGAATTCTCTCTATATAAGCATCTTATCACCCATCCTGGGGTCATTAGAAGCATAATAGAATATGGAAAAGACATTCATCTGGTATTTGAAACTTGGACCCCCAAAAATCACCTCCGTCACAAAACAGAAATAGGCTGTCAGTTTTTCTATTGTGATTTTCATTTCCTTATTTCTAAAATGAGGTTATTTGTTTATTTTCTATCAATTTTATAGAGTTCTCATAAGAATCAAATGAGATAACATAAAAAAGAATAAGGCTTGAAAATGTAAGGTGTCAGCATAGTAGAGTAGGAGGAACATCAATCTTCAAGTCAGAGTGACCAGGGTTTGTAGTGACATTCTGGCCCTGGATAGGGGGGTGAAACTGAAATTGAACAAGTTTCCAAATCGTGTAAGCCTCATTCATAAAAGGGGAACTTAAATGGTTTCCTCTTGGAGTTTCATAATGTTTAGATGAGAAGTACCAGAAGCACCAGGCAAAGTTTCTAGAACTTAGAATGCATACACTAGCAGCTGTCTGTCTCTTCCTCCAAAACAAATTAAACAATTATACAAACATTAAATATATTTTTCATTATATAAATATGCCAAGAGTACAAATGCATGGCCTTTAGTTAATGTGTTTTATTTTGATACATCCTTTGAAATAATCATCCTTTGAGTCATTCTTTTTCCTTTTAAGTCTTTGACTTACCTGGTCATGTTTTCTGGGCAAAACAGAAAATCTAATTTATTTTTTTAGTTTTTATTTTTCTGTAAACATATCCTAAATAATTCTATTACTCCTTTTCAGCGTCTACATGTCCTTCAGTTTCAGTGTTTTTCTTTGACCCGCAGAATAAAGCTTTTCTACATGATGTTTTAGAAATTGTACCCATGAATTCCCAAGGATCTCTTGTCATATCATTTGTTAAAATGCCTATCTTTTACTTGCAAAGCACACTGTGTTCTTTTTTCTTTCACTCCCTTCATGAGATCTTAATTTTTCCTGCTTCATCTATAGACTCTTGATGCGATAACAGTAAAAGAAAAGGCAAAATTTAGTATTTTATTGAACAAGACTTCCCAAACTTGAAAATATGAAATTATCTTTGTGAAATGCATCTTTTTTTCTTACAAAGATACTCAAGGTAGGGGTCATGTTTTATCCTTCTATGCAACAAGCAAATTTTAAAGTTTCAAATATTAATAGCATAGGGACAGAAGGCAAGATGGCGGAAGAGTAAGACGTGGAGATCACCTTCCTTCCCACAGATACAGCAGAAATACATCTACACGTGGAACTGCTCCTACAGAACACCCACTGAACGCTGGCAGAAGACGTCAGACCTCCCAAAAGGCAAGAAAATCCCCACGTACTTGGGTAGGGTAAAAGAAAAAAGAAATAACAGAGACAAAAGAATAGGGACGGGACCTGCGCCAGTGGGAGGGAGCCGTGAAGGAGGAAAGGTTTCCAGGCACTAGGAAGCCCCTTTGCGGGCAGAGACTGCAGGTGGCAGAGGGGGGAAGCTTTGGAGCCGCGGAGGAGAGCGCAGCCACAGGGGTGCGGAGGGCAAAGTGGAGAGACTCCCGCACAGAGGCTCGGCGCCAACCAGCACTCACCAGCCCGAGAGGCTTGTCTGCTCACTCGCCGGGGCGGGCGGGGGCTGGGAGCTGAGGCTCGGGCTTTGGTGCTAGCCTGGAGGGAGTCCGGGAAAAAGTCTGCAGCTGCCAAAGAGGCAAGAGACTTTTTCTTGCCTCTTTGTTTCGCGGCGCGCAAGGAGAGGGGATTCAGAGCGCTGCCTAAACGAAATCCAGAGACGGGTGCGAGCCGCGCGGCTATCAGCGCGGATCCCACAGCAACAGGGGCGCAGAGGGAAAAACGGAGAGATTCCCGCACAGAGGCTCAGCGCCGAGCAGCGCTCACCAGCCCGAGAGGCTTGTCTGCTCACCCGCTGGGGCAGGCGGGGCTGGGAGCTGAGGTGCGGGCTTCGGTCGGATCGCAGGGAGAGGACTGGGGTTGGCGGCGTGAACACAGCCTGAAGGGGTTGGCGTGCCACGGCGAGCCGGGAGGGAGCCGGAGAGGAGGTCTGCAGCCGCCGAAGAGGCAAGAGACTTTTTCTTGCCTCTTTGTTTCGCGGCGCGCAAGGAGAGGGGATTCAGAGAGCCGCCTAGACGAACTCCAGAGGCGGGCGCGAGCCGCGGCTAACAGCGCGGACCCCAGAGACTGGTAGGAAACGCTAAGGCTGCTGCTGCCGCCACCAAGAAGCCTGTGTGCGAGCCCAGGTCACTCTCCACGCCGCCCCTCCCGGGAGCCGGTGCAGCTCGCAACTGCCAGGCTCCCGTGATCCAGGGACAACTTCCCGGGGAGAACACACGGCGCGCCTCAGGCTGCTGCAACGTCACGACGCCTCTGACGCCGCAGGCTCGCCCCGCCTCCTCCGTACCGCTCCCTCCCCCGGCCTGAGTGAGCCAGAGCCCCCGAAGCAGCTGCTCCTTTAACCCCGTTCTGTCTGGGCGGGGAACGGACGCCCTCAGGCAACGTACATGCAGAGGCGGGTCCAAATCCAAAGCTGAACGCTGGGAGCTGTACGAACAAAGAAGAGAAAGGGAAATCTCCCCCAGCAGCCACAGAAGCAGCGGATTAAAGCTCCACAAACAACTTGATGTGCCTGCATCTGTTGAATACCTGAATAGACAACGAATCATCCCAAATTCAAAAGGTGGACTTTAGGAGCAGGATATATTAATTTCCCCTTTTCCTTTTTTTGTGAGTGTATATGTGTATGCTTCTGGGTGAGATTTTGTCTGTATAGCTTTGCTTTCACCATCAGTCCTAGGGTTAGGTCCGTCCATTTTTTTTTTTTTTTTTTACTTAAAAAAATTTTTTTTTCCCTAATATATGCTTTCTTAATAATTTTTTCCGTATTTTCTATTTTAGAAATTAAAAAATTTTTTAATAAGTTTTTTCATATTTTTTATTTTAAAAAATTAAAAAAATTTTTTTTAATAAATTTTTTTCTTAAAAATCTTTTTCTTATTTTTTACTATAAAAAAATTAATAAATCTATTTTTAAAAATTAAAAAAAATTTTTTCTGAATACATTTACTCTTAATAATTTTTTTTCTTATTTTTTATTATAATAGCTTTATTTTATTTTATTTTATCCTCTTTTTATCTTTTTATTTTTTTCTCCCTTATATTCTGAGCTGTGTGGATGAAAGGCTCTTGGTGCTCCAGCCAGGCATCAGGGCTGTGCCTCTGAGGTGGGAGAGCCAACCTCAGGACACTGGTCCACATGAGACCTACCAGCTCCACGTAACACCAAACGGCAAAAATCTCTCAGAGAGCTCCATCTCAACATCAAGACCCAGCTTCACTCAACGACCAGCAAGCTACAGGGCTGGACACCCTATGCCAAACAACTAGCAAGACAGGAACACAGCCCCATCCATTAGCAGGGAGGCTGCCTAAAATCATAAGGTCACAGACACCCCAAAACACACCACCAGACGTGGACGTGCCCACCAGAAAGACAAGATTCAACCTCATCCACCAGAACACAGGCAATAGTCCCCTCCACCAGGAAGCCTACACAACCCACTGAACCAACCTTACCCACTGGGGACAGATACCAAAAACAACGGGAACTACGAACCTGCAGCCTGTGAAAAGGAGACCCCAAACACAGTAAGATAAGCAAAATGAGACGACAGAAAAACACACAGCAGATGAAGGAGCAGGGTCAAAACACACCAGACCTAACAAATGAAGAGGAAATAGGTAGTCTACCTGAAAAAGAATTCAGAATAATGATAGTAAGGATGATCCAAAATCTTGGAAATAGAATAGACAAAATGCAAGAAACATTTAACAAGGACGTAGAAGAACTAAAGAGGAACCAAGCAACGATGAAAAACACAATAAATGAAATTAAAAATACTCTAGATGGGATCAATAGCAGAATAACTGAGGCAGAAGAAAGGATAAGTGACCTGGAAGATAAAATGGTGGAAATAACTACTGCAGAGCAGGATAAAGAAAAAAGAATGAAAAGAACTGAGGACAGTCTCAGAGACCTCTGGGACAACATTAAACGCACCAACATTCGAATTATAGGGGTCCCAGAAGAAGAAGAGAAAAAGAAAGGGACTGAGAAAATATTTGAAGAGATTATAGTTGAAAACTTCCCTAATATGGGAAAGGAAATAGTTAATCAAGTCCTGGAAGCACAGAGAGTCCCATACAGGATAAATCCAAGGAGAAACACGCCAAGACACATATTAATCAAACTATCAAAAATTAAATATAAAGAAAACATATTAAAAGCAGCAAGGGAAAAACAACAAATAACACACAAGGGAATCCCCATAAGGTTAACATCTGATCTTTCAGCAGAAACTCTGCAAGCCAGAAGGGAGTGGCAGGATATACTTAAAGTGATGAAGGAGAAAAACCTACAACCAAGGTTACTCTACCCAGCAAGGATCTCATTCAGATTTGATGGAGAAATTAAAACCTTTACAGACAAGCAAAAGCTGAGAGAGTTCAGCACCACCAAACCAGCTTTACAACAAATGCTAAAGGAACTTCTCTAGGCAAGAAACACAAGAGAAGGAAAACACCTACAATAACAAACCCAAAACATTTAAGAAAATGGGAATGGGAACATACATATCGATAATTACCTTGAATGTAAATGGATTAAATGCTCCCACCAAAAGACACAGACTGGCTGAATGGATACAAAAACAAGACCCATATATATGCTGTCTACAAGAGACCCACTTCAGACCTAGAGACACATACAGACTGAAAGTGAGGGGATGGAAAAAGATATTCCATGCAAATGGAAATCAAAAGAAAGCTGGAGTAGCAATTCTCATATCAGACAAAATAGACTTTAAAATAAAGAATATTATAAGAGACAAAGAAGGACACTATATAATGATCAAGGGATCGATCCAAGAGGAAGGTATAACAATTGTAAATATTTATGCACCCAACATAGGAGCACCTCAATACATAAGGCAAATACTAACAGCCATAAAAGGGGAAATTGACAGCAACACAATCATAGTAGGGGACTTTAACACCCCACTTTCATCAATGGACAGATCATCCAAAATGAAAATAAATAAGGAAACACAAGCTTTAAATGATACATTAAACAAGATGGACTTAATTGATATTTATAGGACATTCCACCCAAAAACAACAGAATACACATTTTTCTCAAGTGCGCATGGAACATTCTCCAGGATAGATCATATCTTGGGTCACAAATCAAGCCTTGGTAAATTTAAGAAAATTGAAATCGTATCAAGTATCTTTTCCGACCACAACGCTATGAGACTAGATATCAATTACAGGAAAAGATCTGTAAAAAATACAAACACATGGAGGCTACACAATACACTACTTAATAATGAAGTGATCACTGAAGAAATCAAAGGGGAAATCAAAAAATACCTAGAAACAAATGACAATGGAGATACGACGACCCAAAACCTATGGGACGCAGCAAAAGCAGTGCTAAGAGGGAAGTTTATAGCAATACAAGCCTACCTCAAGAAACAGGAAACATCTCGAATAAAAAACCTAACCTTGCACCTAAAGCAATTAGAGAAAGAAGAACAAAAAAACCCCAAAGCTAGCAGAAGGAAAGAAATCATAAAGATCAGGTCAGAAATAAATGAAAAAGAAATGAAGGAAACAATAGCAAAAATCAATAAAACTAAAAGCTGGTTCTTTGAGAAGATAAACAAAATTGATAAACCATTAGCCAGACTCATCAAGAGAAAAAGGGAGAAGACTCAAATCAATAGAATTAGAAATGAAAAAGGAGAAGTAACCACTGACACTGCAGAAATACAAAAGATCATGAGAGATTACTACAAGCAACTCTACGCCAATAAAATGGACAACCTGGAAGAAATGGACAGATTCTTAGAAATGCACAAACTGCCGAGACTGAACCAGGAAGAAATAGAAAATATGAACAGACCAATCACAAGCACTGAAATTGAAACTGTGATTAAAAACCTTCCAACAAACAAAAGCCCAGGACCAGATGGCTTCACAGGCGAATTCTATCAAACATTTAGAGAAGAGCTAACACCTATCCTTCTCAAACTCTTCCAAAATATTGCAGAGGGAGGAACACTCCCAAACTCATTCTACGAGGCCACCATCACCCTGATACCAAAACCAGACAAAGATGTCACAAAGAAAGAAAACTACAGGCCAATATCACTGATGAACATAGATGCAAAAATCCTCAACAAAATACTCGCAAACAGAATCCAACAGCACATTAAAAGGATCATACACCATGATCAAGTGGGGTTTATCCCAGGAATGCAAGGATTCTTCAATATACGTAAATCAATCAATGTGATACACCATATTAACAAATTGAAGGAGAAAAACCATATGATCATCTCAATAGATGCAGAGAAAGCTTTCGACAAAATTCAACACCCATTTATGATAAAAGTCCTGCAGAAAGTAGGCATAGAGGGAACTTTCCTCAACATAATAAAGGCCATATATGACAAACCCACAGCCAACATTGTCCTCAATGGTGAAAAACTGAAACCATTTCCACTAAGATCAGGAACAAGACAAGGTTGCCCACTCTCACCACTATTATTCAACATAGTTTTGGAAGTGTTAGCCACAGCAATCAGAGAAGACAAAGAAATAAAAGGAATCCAAATCGGAAAAGAAGAAGTAAAGCTGTCACTGTTTGCAGATGACATGATACTATACATAGAGAATCCTAAAGATGCTACCAGAAAACTCCTAGAGCTAATCAATGAATTTGGTAAAGTAGCAGGATACAAAATTAATGCACAGAAATCTCTTGCATTCCTATACACTAATGACGAAAAATCTGAAAGTGAAATTAAGAAAACACTCCCGTTTACCATTGCAACAAAAAGAATAAAATATCTAGGAATAAACCTACCTAAGGAGACAAAAGACCTGTATGCAGAAAATTATAAGACACTGATGAAAGAAATTAAAGATGATACAAATAGATGGAAAGATATACCATGTTCCTGGATTGGAAGAATCAACATTGTGAAAATGACTCTACTACCCAAAGCAATCTACAGATTCAATACAATCCCTATCAAACTACCACTGGCATTTTTCACAGAACTAGAACAAAAAATTTCACAATTTGTATGGAAACACAAAAGACCCCGAATAGCCAAAGCAATCTTGAGAACAAAAAATGGAGCTGGGGGAATCAGGCTCCCTGACTTCAGACTATATTACAAAGCTACAGTAATCAAGACAGTTTGGTACTGGCACAAAAACAGAAATATAGATCAATGGAACAGGATAGAAAGCCCAGAGATAAACCCACGCACATATGGTCACCTTATCTTTGATAAAGGAGGCAAGCATATACAGTCGAGAAAAGACAGCCTCTTCAATAAGTGGTGCGGGGAAAATTGGACAGATACATGTAAAAGTATGAAATTAGAACACTCCCTGACACCATGCACAAAAATAAACTCAAAATGGATTAAAGACCTAAGTGTAAGACCAGACACTATCAAACTCTTAGAGGAAAACATAGGCAGAACATTCTATGACATACATCACAGCAAGATTCTTTTTGACCCAGCTCCCAGAGAAATGGAAATAAGAACACAAATAAACAAATGGGACCTAATGAAACTTAAAAGCTTTTGCACAGCAAAGGAAACCATAAACAAGACCAAAAGACAACCATCAGAATGGGAGAAAATATTTGCAAATGAAGCAACTGACAAAGGATTAATCTCCAAGATTTACAAGCAGCTCATGCAGCTCAATAACAAAAAAACGAACAACCCAATTCAAAAATGGGCAGAAGACCTAAATAGACATTTCTCCAAAGAAGATATACAGATGGCCAACAGACACATGAAAGAATGCTCAACATCATTAATCATTAGAGAAATGCAAATCAAAACTACAATGAGATATCATCTCACACCGGTCAGAATGGCCATCATCAAAAAATCTAGAAACAATAAATGCTGGAGAGGGTGTGGAGGAAAGGGAACTCTCTTGCACTGTTGGTGGGAATGTAAATTGATACAGCCACTATGGAGAACAGTATGGAGGTTCCTTAAAAAACTACAAATAGAACTACCATACGATCCAGCAATCCCACTACTGGGCATATACCCTGAGAAAACCATAGGTCAAAAAGAGTCTTGTACCAAAATGTTCATTGCAGCTCTATTTACAATAGCCAGGACATGGAAGCAACCTAAATGTCCATCGACAGATGAATGGATAAAGAAGATGTGGCACATATATACAATGGAATATTACTCAGCCATAAAAAGAAATGAAATGGAGGTATTTGTAATGAGGTGGATGGAGTTAGAGTCTGTCATACAGAGTGAAGTAAGTCAGAAAGAGAAAAACAAATACAGTATGCTAACACATATATACGGAATCTAAGGGGAAAAAAAAGCCATGAAGAACCTAGTGGCAAGACGGGAATAAAGACACAGACCTATTAGAGAATGGACTTGAGGATATGGGGAGGGGGTGGGGTGAGATGTGACAGGGTGAGAGAGTGGCATGGACATATATACACTACCAAATGTAAAATAGGTAGCTAGTGGGAAGCAGCCGCATAGCACAGGGAGATCAGCTCGGTGCTTTGTGACCACCTAGAGGGGTGGGATGGGGAGGGTGGGAGGGAGGGAGATGCAAGAGGGAAGAGATATGGGAACATATTGTATATGTATAACTGATTCACTTTGTTATAAAGCAGAAGCTAACACACCATTGTAAGGCAATTATACTTCAATAAAGATGTTTAAAAAAAAAAATATTAATAGCATAGACACATGCTGGGTTCTGTTAAAAAGAATCATGGTATCAATTTGATTTATTCTGTGGGTTTTGAAAATACACTTAAAGAAGTGTATCACAATATGTGTGATCGTGTATTCAATAAATACAATATGCTTTTCAAAAACACCTTCTTTGTTTCATAGCTAACCTTGTTGATATCAGGCATATCACACCAGGAATATTCTTTTATCTCTCCATATGAACCCTTGTAACCTTCAGTAGCTATACACTTCAAGGAGGTAAAATACCTTGAAAATAACATACTTAATAGAAGGCTGTACTTCTTCCTATTCTGCAATCTCTCTCAGTCTCTCTGAAAAGTTTCATTTAAATGTCTATATTAATGATGTTTATATATGGGCGTCTTTTTTCAATTTCAGGGTGGCTGAATGAACTTCCTTAAAAGTACTAAAACTCAAGTGTGACTGAGTTAAGGACATTGGTAAGGACAGTATGAATAGAATTTATGAAAAGGTTTTTACTAAGCTATGGCTTGAAAACTACTTTTGACGCAAGACGGTCTGTCATGAATCTATGTCCCTACTGATACTAGGAGAGATAAAGCCTCTATGTTCCCACACTGAAATGAGCTAAATGCATTTTGTAATGTTATACATGCATATTTTACATATATATTCCATAGGGGCCACTTCTAATTATTATTACTTAATATAAAATGCTTTTGTATTTATGCATTGGACCTTCCAATCATGTTTACAGTCACCAGTACTGAGCAGGAACTTAAAATTCCAATACTAGGTCCCGAGTAGAATCTTGATTAGACTTATACAGATAAACTTACAGATTGGAGAGCAGACACAAGGCGTGTCTGTGTGCCATATTTTAATGGAAGTTTGCAGTAATCCATGCAAGAATGACCCGTATTTCCCAAGTTCTTGCAGAGCTAATGGTTTACTGTATTTAACCTTTGAGGTTAACCTAAATCATGATATGTTTTGAATACGCCAGTGCAAAAACAAAATGGTGGATATTTCAAATACAGGCAACCAATTTACATAAGACATATAAAACTTAACTCCAAATTCATTAACATTTACTATACCTTTAAATAAAAGTTAGCTTTGGAAGCTTCACTGGACACCACAGAGAGGCTCTAGGTCCACACAGAGACTATTAGTCAATAATAGGCCAGGTAACCACAGTCAACTGGAGCTTCTGTACTGCACACATGGTAAACGACGGCTGTAGTGTGTGATGCATTCCCAGGAGACAGGACCACTCAGAATAATAGGGTTTACTGAATTTTAAAAATATGATTCAAAACTCCTTTGATCTGTTTGCTAAAAGATCAGCATTGCCTAGAACCATAAAATAATAACAATGTGTGAATTTTCTCCTCCTTTGGCTCCTTAGGGTCATTTCAGTTGTTAATATTGAATTTTGAGGAGGTGCATAAAGCAAATATCATCCTTCCCAGGTGCAATCTAACTGCAGCTGACATCAGCCAAGGGAATAGCATGAAATTTCTCTTATTTTTACTTTGAATGACACTTTCCATACTGTTTTTCTTATAGCTATAGAATAAACATCATAAAATAACTGGACTCTTAGACCAAAACTGTTATAATCTATAATCTGGGGTATATATATATATATATATATATATATAGCTCAGTCCAACAAACACAAACATTGTAGTCATGGTTTTAGTTCTGTGGCATATTCACTCAGTTGGTCAGCATAGTGGTAATAAGGTCTGTCAAAGAACAAAGCCTCTATTGACGAAATTTTGCATCCTTGCATGCCAGCATGCATCTTTCAAGATAAAGTGTCAATGACAAAATGAACCTACCTAGCAAGGGTTGACAGATCTCTCCCAAAACATTTCCCATAAACACACACACACACACACACACACACACACATTACAGAAGGTCAGCAACTTTATTTTTCTCTGACCCCACGTCTATGAAAAAATCATTGACCTTAAACAAATGAAAACCTATACATTTGGGCATCAGGAGCTACAGAACATCAAAACAACATGTTGGATCTTTGAAGATAAAGTGAATTCATTCCAGCTCAATTGTTTGACGTTCTTACCTCAGGTTGTACCTTCTTTTCGTTACTAAAAACATGAGTTCTTAGGATGTGTCAGTTGGTTTTTCTAATAGGGAAATAATTTTTTATTTGGTAAATAGACCGACTGTTGCTTCTGTAGTACAACATGGCTATAATAATGGAAAAAAATAGTAATAAAATAATATTTGAGTTAATTTA
The DNA here is from genome assembly GCF_965194805.1 of Balaenoptera borealis. Taxonomy (NCBI): domain Eukaryota; kingdom Metazoa; phylum Chordata; class Mammalia; order Artiodactyla; family Balaenopteridae; genus Balaenoptera; species Balaenoptera borealis. Next base: position 57,052,612 of record NC_138862.1, on the reverse strand, counting down.
GAAACTAGACAATACTTTTCATATTAATCCCATCCTATATATTAAAACCCAGATTTTGTTTCTTTTTTAACCTGAAAATCACTTTTCCTAATCATAAATTAATACAAGCTGGGAAAGTATGTGGTTTCTTTTTGGAAGAAGAATAAAATGAAAATAAATAAAAGTCTCCTTCTACTCAAGCAAGCATCGACATTCTGACACTGAACTGAGCAGAGGACTGGCCTTCAAATCAGTGCCCTAGATGGCTATGAGGTATATTTCAAAAGAGTTCATCAGGATTTCTCATCAGGCATTCCCTGTGAAGTACAAACATCACCATGTCTCATTTATTTGTATAGCACTCATTCATTACAAGAAATCTAGAAAGAACAAAAACAAGTGTTGAGAATTTTTAAACATGCTTTTCCATTTGCCATTAAGAACTTTTTTCAGTCTATCCATCCAGGAAGCATTTCTCTGCCTCATCTATATTTCATATGTTTTAAAACTTCCTTTAATTCTCTCAAATGCTTTTCAACAAGCTGGGAAACATTTCACTGTGAGATGGTACCCCCCCTCTTTTTTTTTAATTTTTTAATTTTATTTATTTATCTTTGGCTGCACTGGGTCTTCGTTGCTGCACGCGGACTTTCTCTAGTTGTGGTGAGCGGGGGCTACGCTTCATTGCGGTGTGCGGGCTTCTTATTGTGGTGGCTTCTCTTGTTGCGGAGCACGGGCTCTAGGTGCAGGGGCTTCAGTAGTTGTGGTACACGGGCTCAGTAGTTGTGGTTCGCAGGCTCTAGAGAGCAGGCTCAGTAGCTGTGGTGCACGGGCTCAGTTGCTCTGCGGCATGTGGGATCTTCCTGGACCGGGGCTCAAACCTGTGTCCCCTACATTGACAGGCGGATTCTTAACCACTGTGCCACCAGGGAAGGCCGGTACTACTCTTCTTTTCCTGGGAATGTATCACTTGTTTATCATTTCTATTTTATTCTTGGTCCTTCTTGTTTCCCATAGTGAAGATTCGAAATATCAATAAGAACTTCATGTAGTATATAAAATAACACTTCCATTAACAACAGAATGTTTACCAAAAGAGCAGCAAGACAAACAGCCTTCTTGATAGAGGTTAATTATCAGAGATTCATTTAAAATGAATATGGGGACTTCCCTGGTGGTGCAGTGGTTAAGACTCCATGCTCCCAATGCAGGGGGCCCGGGTTCGATACCTGGTCAGGGAACTAGATCCCACATGAATGCCACAACTGAGTTTCACATGCCACAACTAAGGAGGCCACAGGTTGCAACTAAGAACCAGCATAAATAAACAAACAAACAAATAAATAAATATTAAAATGAATATGGAAAAAAAAGTTCTGAGAAGAGACACAAGGACTTAAAAGTTTAGTAAGGTTACTAGAAAATGATTCTGTTGAAGAATAGGGAAAATCCAAGTTTCGTTACACCATTAATTCCCAGTGGGGTCACCAATAAATAGTTTATCTTGGGTCATTTTTCTCCTTCTACATTACAGTGATCTGTAATGTCTTCAGATAAATTTCCTTCACACATCCTATGGGGATGCTGTTTTGCCTACATGCTCTACCGACTTGCACAGGCCACTGTCCCCCAACCCTTATTCAAGGGAAAGATCTGTTTAGAAAATGCTTACCCAAAGTCAGAGAAAACACCTACTTATTCTAACAATTATAGTTTTTTTAAGTCACAAATTTATTCAAATATATATACATATAATAGTCACAAGATATTTGCATCACAAGATATTTAAAGTGTATCAACAGAGTGAAGTAGGAAATGTAAAATAAAGGATCCCAGTAGAAAACTTTTAATCACTTTGAATAATATATTAAATTATTATCACAGGTGACAAAGAAAAGAACAGTCAGAAAACATGGCAATCATTGTGACTTTTTATAAATATGGAGTGAATGATAGAAAAGGAAATATGGTTGAAAATAAAGTCAGTGATTTTAAAGACCAATATTAAGATGATAAAGTAAAACAAACACACAGAAATTGAGGGGGAAATTATGAAGGCTGCAGGAAGTCTGACAGCCTTCTAAAAATATTTTCAAAGGAGAAAGCAGAAACAGTGGAGAGAGGGTCCAATCAGAATGCAATAGAATATCCCCCTATTTGGAAGAAGTTTCAGATTGAAAAGACCTGAAGGATTTGTTAGGAAAAAGACCAACTTCTAAACACAGCACTGTGAATTCTAAGGATAAAGAAAAAAAATCTGAAAACTTCTACAGAGAAATAAGAGTTACCTACATAAGTGGGGGTGTTCACTAAATACTTCTGTATCACTTAAGTGAAAACCATGTACCACTGACACAGATTTTCTTAGAACGAAACAAGGGGTGAAAGAATGTTTTCAAATTCTGGGTGAGAAATATCTGGAATATTACACTCTCTACCCTGCCAAACTAACAAGAAAATCTGAGAACAATACAAAATCAGTTTTAGATTCTAGTTTTATAATGCCAGAACTCAGAAAATTTACAATCCCTGTACCATATATGACCCAGAAGGCTTGCAGGAGACTGGACAGAAAATAAAAAAGTTTATTTGACATTAACATTTGGAAGGGTCTGTTGTAAAATGTGAATTTTTAATTCCTTAGGGTCATATTTTCTTTTCTATGGGTCCATTCACATTCTTGACTTTGTAGCACAAAATATTTAGAAAAACATATTGTAAATGCTGTCCCTTAGCCTTTGATTATTTGGAATCAATCTAAACATAGCAAGAAGACTTAATGTTTAAAGAACAGAATGAAATGCTATAAAGTTTGGCAACATAAAAATGGTAATAACTAACAAAAATTGAAGGTAAATGAAGAATTGAAAGAAAAGTTAGTATGCACAAGTTCTTATTTTTATGGTGGAGATTCATTAGGCACTATATTAATTTGACAAGTCAGTAAATCATATATCGAGTGAATTTGTTATTTGAAATTTGAGGGACAATAAAAAGAAAAGCAAACAGTTAACAGTAGTTTCCTTCGGATAATGAAATTGGCTGGGGATGGATACTGGAAAGGGGATAAGCCAACTAGATTTTATATTTTATTTAATTCACTATATAGCATGAATTTTTTTAATCAATGAAATGAATTGATTCTATAATTAAAAGTGTAATAAGAAACACATTGGACTTCCCTGGTGGCGCAGCAGTTAAGAATCTGCCTGCCAATTCAGAGGACACGGGTCCGAGCCCTGGTCCAGGAAGATCCTAAATGCTGCAGAGCAACTAAGCCTGTGCACAACAACTACTGAGCTTGCGTTCTAGAGCACGCGCACCTACAGCCCGCGCTCCACAACAAAGAGTAGCCCCCCGCTCACCACAACTGGAGAAAGCCCGCACGTAACAACAAAGACCCAACGCAGCCAAAAATATAATTAATTAATTAATTAATTAATTAATTAATTTTAAAAAGAAACACATTAAATATTGTCTCTGAATATTGTAAGTAATTAAAAAATAAGGTATAATTTTACTCAAGTATTAAGAAAGCCACAACCTCAGAAATGCCTTTAAGATCATTAATATGTTGAATGATAGTTATCAAATAAATAAAACCATTTAAAACCCAAGGGTCAAAAACACCAGTAACATTATGGAAAGTCTAGATGTTGTCATTCTTTCTTTTCTTCATTGAATTGTGATCTGTACCAGGTTGAGAGGATAGGTACTTAGTAAAGTACTAAGTAAAGTACTTTTACTTTTACTTAGTAAAACCAGAAACTATGATCTTTGACCAGACATAGAGGCTGAATAAGCCCAGAAATGGCCAATGCTCCCCACTCAATAGCTTGCTCTGAGGTGCCATCAGTGGTCTCTCCCTTTAGCCACAGTGACTGAGTAGAATCCAAGATATACTCCACCTCCTCACCTACCTACTGAATGTCATGCAGAGGGAAGAAACCAGGCCTCATCAGAGAGTATATTTCATAGTAGTTCCAATTGTTAAAAAAATCTTCATCCTACCTGGCATTGAATATGTGAATGTTCCTGCCCTCATAGGAGGTGTTATTTTTTAGAGAAAAGAGCTATTTATAGTCAGACACCCATGAGTTTGAATTCTTACTCGTGAGCTGAAATATCTGGATTAAGGAAACTGTTCAAGATAACACTGCTCTTGACTCAGTTTCTTCATTTGTAAATGCAGACCACAACAGCAACTGCTCAAGGCTGTGTTATAAGTTGTAAATAAATATGCTCTTATCTAGGATCTCACGTAATCCCTTTTATGGTTTAGAATGAGCAAATGAAAAGAATAATTAATGTGTACATGTTCATTGTCATTACTAAGCCTAAATACAATTCAAGGCATCATAAACAGTAGCAATCCCTTGCTTGAGAAAACATTAAAAATGTCAAATTCAGATTTTAAACTGTAGTACCATTCATATGAATTAGAGGTTTATAAACAATTATTCATCATAGATCAGATTTTAGAGAACCACATATAAAGCTCAGAAGAAGAACCTAACATTGTCATCTGAGCTTTCCTAAATCAGTGAATAATTGCCTGTTGGGTGACAAGAGATCCTGGTTTTTGTTTTACTGTTACTCTCTTTTAGCTTGGAACTAGGGATTCTATCAGATTGTTTCTTCCACCATAATGACATAAGGGACCAATGACTTAACTTTCATACTTGATTTTTCAGGTGCTGAAGATCTCACAAGTAAGAGGTCATTTTGTCAAGCATACAATTAAAGGAGGTAGTTTCCTATAGAAAAAGGTCAGACTTTAGAAATGCCAGGAATGCATAAAAAGATGGGCTATCCAAAACTAAACTGGGTTTTTCTTATCTCTTATATTCCTTTATTATTATAACTCAATTCCCTTTTTGACCACATGCATCAACTGTGCACAAATCTGTTCACTACTGATCCTGGCTCTAGGAAAAAGACTACACTTGAGGGGAAAATATGAACCAGCTTTTCCCTTATAAAAAAACTGAGCTATTTACCAATTTTAACTTCTTTTTACATTTACAGTAAGAATAATGTACATGTTTACATGTTTTCCCATTTATTACTTGAGGGACTTTTGGTAGATGTGCTAAAGGACGTGCAAATTAAACACATCCTAACCTTCTATTATTCCACGTTGTATTATAGCCTCTGTGCTTATAGGCCACTTATACTTGAGGCTCATCTGCAACTACATTCATGCTCCCCTCCACTTCCTTGCTGTAATTCAGTATCCACTGAAGTCCCACTTTGTTCAATTCATTGAGTGTCTGTTGAAGAACATGTCCTCATTCATTTTTCTGAAGGTCTAAGTTAGAGAGATTGGTACACTGTCTTTTTTTAATAGCAATAATATCAGAAGGATTTCTCTACTTCTCCATCCTCAGATTATTCCATAGAGACCATTATCTTGTTTGGTTTCTCTTCCTGGAACTTCCTTTAGCATAGACTGTCTCCCCAGATCAAACTTTTTAATTATTTACAATGATAAGTGTTTCTAAGTAGGATTAATGTATCAGCACTCAAAGTCAATTCCCTGGCTCCCCAAGGAAACTCTCCTCCTCACACATTGTACTTAGCTTGTACAGACTATGAAAGTATCTGTAGTTAACTCTACTTGGCTCCTCAACTTTTTACTGTTATCTTTTTTTCCTTGTTTATATTGGGTAAGAAGAATATGAGCTTTTCTTATTACTGTTGCTGAAATGCACTCTTCTCTACTACTTGATTGACTTTTTGGAAGGGATTCTGAGGTGCACTCAATTGAAGAAAACAGACCTTCTTTTACTGGAAGAAAACAGACCTTCTACACAATGAGCTCATCACCTTTCCATCTTGTGTACATTCTTGCCTCTACACACTCTTTCCAACTTGGACAAAAAACACTGTCTATTCAGTGTGACATGTGGAAGAGCTGTCTTAATTGCATTTCACACTTTACTCATAGAATTTTTTTAGAAATGCTAAAATCTAAAGAATTTACCAAATGTCAAAAAAAAAAAAAATCTCCCTTTCTTTTCCTAATGCTCTTTTTTCAGCTTTCAATCAAGACCTGAAAGTTCCACTGCATCCCACCACTCGAACCACAGCAAGAGCCTATACCAGCTTCTGTCACTCTGCTTCTATTCCTTTACTCCTGTGTGTATTGCACTCTTGTCCTTTCTACCAACCAGCCCTAGACCTGATTGTACCAAATAAGTCTTTCTTTATTGACACTACATCCCCGTCACTCTTGTACTTCCCAAGCTCCTCCTCACCATCTTCCTTATACAATTGTTGCTTCATTGTCCACTGCTTGAGGATATGTTTTGACCTCGTGTTAAACTGTGTTTCAATAAGACAAAACTGGTTTTTTGTTTTTATTCACAGATCTCAAAATGCGAACTTGCTGGCGCATCGTCAAAAAAATACTGAACTTGCTTCGGAACACCTGGGTTTAACTCTTAATTCTGTCACTTGCTAATGATAAAAAAAAATGGTGAATTATTTAATCTTTCTAAGCCTGTGTTTTCTCACTTCTGAATTAGGTATAATAGTATCTACTTCACATGACTGAAATCCAATGAGAATATTTGAAAAACCCTTGCAATTTTTCCAGAATAAAGTAAATATTCAATTTTTGAATACCCACTCATTCTGAACCAGCACTGTGCCTTTTTTCCACGTTGAGTATCTCTCTCTCTTTCAATCCAAGTTGTACTAATTCCATTTTTTTAAATGAGAGCATATTTTGTAACGAGTAACAATCCATTCCATTGGAGGATCACCACATCTGCAAATTTTTCTGAGCTATACCCTCTCTCCCTTAGGCTAAGAGTCAGTGTGCTCTGGGACAATGCTTAGGATTCCTAAGCAGCCCTCTTCTCTAAGGAAGTCTAAAAAGTGTGTCCTTAAAATGTGTTGAAAGAATGTTTTCTGTACACAGATTATATGTATAGAATTTTGATAGACAGTGTGAGTAAAGGATAACTTCAATAACCTTGGCCTGAGCAACTAGAAGAATGCCTTTGTCATTTTCGGAAATGGGGGTGATAGTAAGAGATACACACTTGAAGGGCAAGAACAAAGACATGAAATGCTCAGTTTTCTATGTGGTATGTTGAGATGCCTATTAGACTTGCAGGTAGAGATGTTGATCAAGCAGTTGTATATAATGATGAAGTAGCTGGATATTGATCAAGCAGCTGGATTTAGGTGAGAAGTCCAAACTGGAGATGATACACACTTGGGAGGCATTGTATAGTGATAGTGCTGTAGCCAGCCACCAAGATGACCTGCAGTGACATACTTTCTGGTATATGAGCCCTTATGTATCCACTCCCACACTGAATTAGAGCAACCCTTGTGTGACTAATAGAATACAGTAGAAATAAGAATGTGTGATTCCCCCGGCTAGGTCATAAAAAGGCATTATAGCTTCTGTCTTGGTATCCTGAATTGGTTGCTCTCAGGGAAGCCACCTCCATGCCATGAGGACATTCAACCAGCCCTGTGGAGAGGCTCATGCAGAGAGAAACTAAAGCCTCTGGAAAATAGCCAGCACCAATGTGCTAGCCATTTGAATAAGCCACCTTGGTATTAGACCCTTCAGCCCCAGCCTGAGAGTATCTGATAGTAACTTCATGAGACAGCCTGAGCCAGAACTATGCAACTAAAGCACTCTTGATTACTGACCCCCCTGCAAAAAACATAAAAGATCAATTATTTTTGTAGTTTCAAGCAACTTAGTTTTGGAGTGATTTGCTTTATAAAGTCAAAGTAAAAATATGAATTTTGGTAATAGGGTTAGGGTGTCACAGTAATAAAACCTGAAAATGTTAATTTGTGATTGAGCAACAGACAGAAGCTGGAAGAATCTCAGGTGAATATTAGTGAAATTCTAAGGTGCTTAGAAAACGTCAACAAATCCCAACAGCTCTAAAAAGACTACGAGGGACTTCCCTGGTGGTGCAGTGGTTAAGAATCCACCTGCCAATGCAGAAGACACGGGTTCGAGCCCTGGTCTGGGAAGATCCCACAAGTCACGGAGCAACTAAGCCCGTGCACCACAACTACTGAGTCCACGTGCCACAACTACTGAAGCCCACGTGCCTAGAGCCTTGCTCCACAACAAGAGAAGCCACTGCAATGAGAAGCCTGCACACCACAGCAAAGAGTAGCCCCCACTTGCCACAACTAGAGAAAGCCCACATGCAGCAACGAAGACCCAACGCAGCCAAAAAATAAATAAATAAATAAATTTATAAAAAGACTGTGAACTAGGGCTTAAAGAAAAGTGATGAAATGTTATTGGAAGATGGAGAAAGAGGGATTGCTGTTATAAGTACAGAAAATTTAGCAACATCGTCACCTGTAATGACATGGGAAATATAAAATATACTTAATAAACAGCATTATTTAGTTAAAGATATTTCTAGGCAGAGTATTGAAGGTATCACCTGGCTTCTTCTGGCTTCCTATATTAAAATGAATATTAAAAAGTTAAGCAAAAAGAATCATGATTAACTATATAAATTATCCATGGCTTTCTGTGTTCAAAATAAAACTGTACCTAAGTCCTGCCTCTTCTGGTGACAAACAATGTTAAAACTAAGAAAATACCTTCTAGGAAAAGATAAAATCCAAGGCATTGTCAGGAAAACTTTGGCTAAAGATGAAGGGTGTGACTGTAAAATCCTTCATCAAGACCTCAGAAATATTTAAAGTGGTATCTCAAAACAGAAAAAAGGAAGTGGGTGGGCTTTAAGTATCCTAGAGGCAAGCCTCACAGAACCTCTCCATTAAACAATAGGACGTCTATGATTCTTAGGTGTGTTTTCTTATAGCAGCCTTATAGGAAGCCCAAGGTGAAGAAGGGTTCATTATAACAAGAGTTGTTGATCAACGTGGATTTTTGCTAATTGAATGAACCCTCAATATGATTCATAGGAGACCCAAAAAGTTTTTTAAGTGAATTATATTTGTGGAAACACTGCTAGCTTGGACTAATAGGAGCAGAGACAATACAAAAAAAAGGAAAAAAAACAAAGGATGATTTTGAACTTGGAAATTGCAGTGGGCTGGAAGCAGGCTGAAAAACTACTCAAACACAAACCATTTATTATGAAAAAGAAGGAATGATTCAGAATATGGAATCAACACCTCAAATGGCAGAGTTAAGCATCAAAATGAATAATCTCCAGGCAATAGGCATGTGCCTTAAGCAAGAGTAGGCATTTGCCTAGCTGGAGTTTGGAATTGCTTGACAGAAGTTGCTCCTGTGAGCCTCCTATTTACCTCCTTTATGAAATGGAACAGTTGGGGCACTTATCTTATGTCTCTCCCACCAACATATATTGGGTGTGTTGGAGACAGATAACTTGTCTCTTTAGCTCACGGGTCTTTAGATCAATAGGAATTTCACTTGAAGACATGTACTCCATGAACTTAACCTGAGCCACTTCAGTCATATTTGGACTTGATTTAGATGAGGAGATGCTTGACTACAGCCTGCACCTGAGGCATAAAAGATGCAATTTTAGAGGGTACTTGGGGGAAGAGTGAATGTATTTTGTATGTGTGAGGTATATCACAAGGTAGACTATGGTAGCTAGCTTCAAAGAGGGCCCCTAATGATCCATGTCTCCTGGTCCTCATGTCTTTATGTAGTCCATTTCCATATTGAAGCAGGACTGGCTCGATATGACAGGCAATGGAAGTCAAAGTGCATGACTTTCTATCTACAGAGATCTATGGAGAGTAAATGAGGCCTCTGGCCAACAGCAGGGCCAACTCACCAGCTAAACGAATGAGCCACCCTGGAAGTGAATCCTCTAGCCACAGTAAAGCCTTCAAAATGACATCTGACTGTAACCTCATAAGATACCCCAAACCAGAACCACTCGACTGAGAAACCGTGAGAGATAACAAATGACTATTATTATTTTTAACCACTAAATATTGGGGTGATTTGTTACACAGGAATAGATACATAAAATCGAATATTTAGAAAATTGCAGGGGATTAACCAAGATGGCGGAGTAGAAGGACGTGCTCTCACTCCCTCTTGCAAGAGCACCAGAATCACAACTGGCTGCTGGACAATCATCGAAAGGAAGACACTGGACTTCACCAAGGAGGATACCCCACGTCCAAGGACAGAGGAGAAGCCAGAGTGAGACGGTAGGAGGGGCGCAATCAGAGTAAAATCAAATCCCATAACTGCTGGGTGGGTGACTCACAGACTGGCGAACACTTATACCACAGAAGTCCACCCACTGGAGTGAAGGTTCTGAGCCCCACGTCAGGCTTCCCAACCTGGGGGTCCAGCAACAGGAGGAGGAATTCATAGAGAATCAGACTCTGAAGCCTAGTGGGAATTGATTGCAGGACTTCGACAGGACTGAGGGAAACAGAGACCCCACTCTTGGAGGGCGCACACGGAATAGTGTGTGCATCAGGACCCGGGGGAAGGAGCAGTGACCCCGGGGGAGACTGAACCAGACCTACCTGTTAGTGTTGGAGGGTCTCCTGCAGAGGTGGGGGCTGGCTCTGTTTCACCGTGGGGACAAGGACACTGGCAGTGGAGGTTCTGGGAAGTACTCCTTGGCGTGAGCCCTCTCAGAGTCTGCCATTAGCCCCACCAAAGAGCCCAGGTAGGCTCCACTGTTGGGTTGCCTCAGGCAAAACAACCAACAGGGAGGGAACCCAGCCCCACCCATCAAGAGTCAAGTGGACTAAAGTTTTACGGAGCTCTGACTGCTACAGCAACAGTCAGCTCTACCCACCACCAGAGCCTCCCATCAAGCCTCTTAGATAGCCTCAACCACCAGAGGGCAGACAGCAGAAGCAAGAAAAACTACAATCCTGCAGCCTGTGGAACAAAAACCACATTTACAGAAAGATAGACAAGATGAAAAGGCAGAGGGCTATCTACCAGATGAAGGAACAAGAAAAAACCCCAGAAAAACAACTAAATGAAGTGGAGATAGGCAACCTTCCAGAAAAAGAATTCAGAATAATGATAGTGAAGATGATCCAGGACCTCGGAATAAGAATGGAGGCAAAGATTGAGAAGATGCAAGAAATGATTAACAAAGACCTAGAAGAATTAAAGAACAAACAAACAGAGATGAACAATACAATAACTGAAATGAAAACTACACTAGAAGGAATCAATAGCAGAATAACTGAGGCAGAAGAACGGATAAGTGACCTGGAAGACAGAATGGTGGAATTCACTGCTGCGGAGCAGACTAAAGAAAAAAGAATGAAAAGAAATGAAGACAGCCTAAGAGACCTCTGGGACAACATTAAACGCAACAACATTCGCATTATAGGGGTCCCAGAAGGAGAAGACAGAGAGAAAGGGCCAGAGAAAATATTTGAAGAGATTATAGTTGAAAACTTCCCTAACATGGGAAAGGAAACAGCCACCCAAGTCCAGGAAGCGCAGAGAGTCCCATACAGGATAAACCCAAGGAGAAACACGCCGAGACACATAGTAATCAAAGTGGCAAAAATTAAAGACAAAGAAAAATTATTGAAAGCAGCAAGGGAAAAACGACAAATAACATACAAGGGAACTCCCATAAGGTTAACAGCTGATTTCTCAGCAGAAACTCTATAAGCCAGAAGGTAGTGGCATGATATACTTAAAGTGATGAAAGGGAAGAACCTACAATGAAGATTACTCTACCGGGCAAGGATCTCATTTAGATTTGATGGAGAAATCAAAAGCTTTACAGACAAGCAAAAGCTAAGAGAATTCAGCACCACCAAACCAGCTCTACAACAAATGCTAAAGGAACTTCTCTAAGTGGGAAACACAAGAGAAGAAAAGAAACTACAAAAGCAAACTCAAAACAATTCAGAAAATGGTCATAGGAACATACATATCGATAATTACCTTAAACGTGAATGGATTAAATGCTCCAACCAAGAGACACAGCCTTGCTGAATGGATACAAAAACAAGACCCATATATATGCTGTCTACAAGAGACCCACTTTAGACCTAGGGACACATACAGACTGAAAGTGAGGGGATGGAAAAAGATATTCCATGCAAATGGAAATCAAAAGAAAGCTGGAGTAGCTATACTCATATCAGATAAAATAGACTTTAAAATAAAGAACGTTACAAGAGACAAGGAAGGACACTACATAATGATCAAGGGATCGATCCAAGAAGAAGATATAACAATTATAAATATATATGCACCCAACATAGGAGCACCTCAATACATAAGGCAACTGCTAACAGCTATAAAAGAGGAAACTGACAGTAACACAATCATAGTGGGGGACTTTAACACCTCACTTACACCAATGGACAGATCATCCAAACAGAAAATTAATAAGGAAACAGAAGCTTTAAATGAAACAATAGACCAGATAGATTTAACTGATATTTATAGGACATTCCATCCAAAAAAAGCAGATTACACGTTCTTCTCAAGTGCGCACGGAACATTCTCCAGGATACATCACATCTTGGGTCACAAATCAAGCCTCAGTAAATTTAAGAAAATTGAAATCATATCAAGCATCTTTTCTGACCACAACGCTATGAGATTAGAAATCAATTACAGGGAAAAAAACGTAAAAAACACAAACACATGGAGGCTAAACAATACATTACTAAATAACCAAGAGATCACTGAAGAAATCAAAGAGGAAATCAAAAAATACCTAGAGACAAATGACAATGAAAACACGACGACCCAAAACCTATGGGATGCAGCAAAACCAGTTCTAAGAGGGAAGTTTATAGCTATACAAGCCTACCTAAAGAAACAAGAAAAATCTCAAGTAAACAATCTAACCTTACACCTAAAGAAATTAGAGAAAGAAGAACAAACAAAACCCAAAGTTAGCAGAAGGAAAGAAATCATAAAGATCAGAGCGGAAATAAATGAAATAGAAACAAAGAAAACAAGAGCAAAGATCAATAAAACTAAAAGCTGGTTCTTTCAGAAGATAAACAAAATTGATAAGCCATTAGCCAGACTCATCAAGAAAAATAGGGAGAGGACTCAAATCAATAAAATCAGAAATGAAAAAGGAGAAGTTACAACACACACCGCAGAAATACAAAGCATCCTAAGAGACTACTACAAGCAACTTTATGCCAATAAAATGGACAACCTGGAAGAAATGGACAAATTCTTAGAAAGGTATAACCTTCCAAGACTGAACCAGGAAGAAACAGAAAATATGAACAGACCAATCACAAGTAATGAAATTGAAACTGTGATTAAAAATCTTCCAACAAACAAAAGTCCAGGACCAGATGGCTTCACAGGTGAATTCTATCAAACATTTAGAGAAGAGCTAACACCCATCCTTCTCAAACTCTTCCAAAAAATTGCAGAGGAAGGAACACTCCCAAACTCATTCTAGGAGGCCACCATCACCCTGATACCAAAACCAGACAAAGACACTACAAAAAAAGAAAATTACAGACCAATATCACTGATGAATATAGATGCAAAAATCCTCAACAAAATACTAGCAAACAGATTCCAACAACACATTAAAAGGATCATACACCACGATCAAGTGGGATTTATCCCAGGGATGCAAGGATTCTTCAATATACGCAAATCAAGTAATGTGATACACCATATTAACAAATTGAAGAATAAAAACCAAATGATCATCTCAATAGATGCAGAAAAAGCTTTTGACAAAATTCAACACCCATTTATGATAAAAACTCTCCAGAAACTGGGCATAGAGGGAACCTACCTCAACATAATAAAGCCCATATATGACAAACCCACAGCAAACATCATTGTCAATGGTGAAAAACTGAAAGCATTTCCTCTAAGATCAGGAACGAGACAAGGATGTCCACTCTCACCACTATTATTCAACATAGTTCTGGAAGTCCTAGCCACAGCAATCAGAGAAGAAAAAGAAATAAAAGGAATACAAATTGGAAAAGAAGAAGTAAAACTGTCACTGTCTGCAGATGACATGATACTATACATAGAGAATCCTTAAACTGCCACCAGAAAACTGTTAGAGCTAATTAATGAATATGGTAAAGTTGCAGGATACAAAGTTAATGCACAGAAATCTCTTGCATTCCTATACACTAATGATGAAAAATATGAAAGAGAAATTATGGAAACACTCCCATTAACCATTGCAACAAAAAGAATAAAATACCTAGGAATAAACCTACCTAGGGAGACAAAAGACCTGTATGCAGAAACTGTAAGACACTGATTAGAGAATTTAAAGATGATTCCAACAGATGGAGAGATATACCATGTTCTTGGATTGGAAGAATCAACATTGTGAAAATGACTATACTACCCAAAGCATTCTACAGATTCAATGCAATCCCTATCAAATTACCAATGGCATTTTTTACAGAGCTAGAACAAATCATCTTAAAATTTGTATGGAGACACAAAAGACCCCGAATAGCCAAAGCAGTCTTGAGGGAAAAAAACGGAGCTGGAGGAATCAGACTCCCTGACTTCAGATGATACTACAAAGCTACAGTAATCAAGACAATATGGTACTGGCACAAAAACAGAAACATAGATCAATGGAACAAGATAGAAAGCCCAGAGATAAACCCATGCACCTAAGGTTAACTAATCTATGACAAAGGAGGCAATGATACACAATGGAGAAAAGACAGTCTCTTCAATAAGTGGTGCTGGGAAAACTGGACAGCTACATGTAAAAGAATGAAATTAGAATACTCCCTAACACCATACACAAAAATAAACTCAAAATGGATTAGAGACCTAAATGTAAGACTGGATACTATAAAACTCTTAGAGGAAAACATAGGAAGAACACTCTTTGACATAAATCATAGCAAAATCTTTTTTGATCCACCTCCTAGAGTAATGGAAATAAAAACAAAAATAAACAAATGGGACCTAATGAAACTTCAAAGCTTTTGCACAGCAAAGGAAACCATAAACAAGAGGAAAAGACAACCCTCAGAATGGGAGAAAATATTTGCAAACGAATCAACGGACAAAGGATTAATCTCCAAAATATATAAACAGCTCATTCAGCTCAATATTAAAGAAACAAACACCCCAATCCAATAATGGGCAGAAGACCTAAATAGACATTTCTCCAAAGAAGACATACAGACGGCCACAAAGCACATGAAAAGATGCTCAACATCCCTAATTATTAGAGAAATGCAAATCAAGACTACAATGAGGTATCACCTCACACCAGTTAGAATGGGCATCATCAGAAAATCTACAAACAACAAATGCTGGAGAGGGTGTGGAGTAAAGGGAACCCTCTTGCACTGTTGGTGGGAATGTAAGTTGACACAGCCACTATGGAGAACAATATGGAGGTTCCTTAAAAAACTAAAAATAGAATTACCATTTGACCCAGCAATCCCACTACTGGGCATATACCCAGAGAAAACTGTAATTCAAAAAGACACATGCACCCGAATGTTCATTGCAGCACTATTTACAATAGCCAGGTCATGGAAGCAACCTAAATGCCCATCAACAGACGAATGGATAAAGAAGTTGTGGTACATATATACAATGGAATATTACTCAGCCATAAAAAGGAAAGAAATTGAGTCATTTGTTGAGACGTGGAGGGATCTAGAGACTGTCATACGGAGTGAGGTAAGTCAGAAAGAGAAAAACAAATATCGTATATTAACGCATGTATGTGGAACCTAGAAAAATGGTACAGATGAGCCGGTTTGCAGGGCAGAAGTTGAGACACAGATGTAGAGAACCGACATATGGACACCAAGGGGGGAAAACTGCGGTGGGGTGGGGATGATGGTGTGATGAATTGGGCGATTGGGATTGACATGTATACACTGATGTGTATAAAACTGATGACTAATAAGAACCTGCAGCATAAAAAAACAAACAAACAAAACAACTAATACTAAACTTTCATTGGGTTATTTGTATGGAAATATGTTAATATAAATGTTTCAGACATTACATGAAATTTCTAAAAATCTTATATGTTCTGGTATAATGTTATAAGTCATAATCCTAGTTATTACTTTAAAATGTATATCTCAAAAATAACTAATTTTCTTGGCAACTGCATTATTATGAACTTTCATCAAATCTTTAACTGTGGTCATTTTTAAGTCTTTTGTCATTTACAGACAGTTCTGGGTGTACTCTGATGCTTTTGCAAATATGTTCCTATAAAAGGGTTTCATCTTCAAGAAATTCATGGAAAAGACTCTGACAAGTACAGGTTTCTGGTAACTGACTGTACTGCTGAACTGAATGAAAAAGCATTTTCAGAACTCTAATGAAAAACTGATGAACTCATAAAAGGGCTAACAAAAGATCAAGATAAAAAAAAAATTAATTACATGGGACTGAGTGAACTGATGAGGATGAGTATAATTTTTGTGACTTTCTGTTTGAATTAAAAAAAAAAAATCCCACAAGGACTCAGAGGCAAAGAATATACAAATCAATTTTCACTGCAAAGTAAAGGAGCTGCTACAGTGGAGGATTACTGGACTGAATGTCAATATTATGACACAGTATGAGTGTGTTTCATGTTTGGTAATTGCAATCATTGTTGCTTTTGTTGTGGTCATCCATGTACAATGCTTGATGTCAGTCTATTTATCTCTTGTAAAAATAAAATACAGGGGCTTCTCTGGTGGCGCAGTGGTTGAGAATCTGCCTGCTAATGCAGGGGACATGGGTTCGAGCCCTGGTCTGGGAAGATCCCACATGCCACGGAGCGGCTGGGCCCGTGAGCCACAACTACTGGCCTGCGCATCTGGAGCCTGTGCCCCGCAACGGGAGGGTCCACGATAGTGAAAGGCCCGCGCACCGCGATGAAGAGCGGTCCCCACACCGCGATGAAGAGTGGCCCCCACTTGCCGCAACTAGAGAAAGCCCTCGCACGAACCGAAGACCCAGCACAGCCAAAAATAAATAAATAAATAAAAATTAAAAGCAGCTATAAAATTTTTAAAAAAAATAAAATAAAATAAAATACAGTGTGTGTGTGTGAAAATAAATAAATAAATGCAATTACTTGAAAAAAATAGAATATTTAAATAGGCATGAGACTATGTGACATCACTAAGGGTAGAAAAATATAGAGGAAAGAGAAGAGGTCCAAAGACTGACACCAGAGACACTTCAACATGCAGGAATCCAATGGATGAAGGTAAATCAGCAAAGTAAACTTGAGGCAGTGGCTACAGAGATAGAGAAAACCAGGTGAATGTAATATCTTGGAAACCAAGAAAAAAGTGCTTCAAAGAAGAGGAATGATCAATGGTGTCATATGCTGCTGAGGAGTCAAGAAGGATGAGAATTAGCATTAGATTTAGCAATATAAAGGTCACGAGTTACCTTGATAAGAGCAGTTTGGAGCAAATCCGATTTAAGCTAGCTTTAAAAAGCTTGGGAGGAGAGAAATTAGAATCAGTGAGTACAAACCACTCTCTCAGGAATTTTCCTATAAAGGAAAAGAGAGCAATGAGGTAGCGACATGAATACATTCAGACCTCCCTCAAAAGATATTGGCTCAGGAATAAATGTACATTATTTCAGCCACTGAAAGAAATACACAAGTTCAAAACATACTGGCAAAAGAAAATAGTACCAAATTTATATACTCTCCATATTTTAAGAGGTAGGCCAGAACTGACAAGGAAATAAACTATCCAAATCAGAAGAACACCTGTATGATTTCCTAAATGATGTACCTGACAGTCCCACCTGCCATTGATTCACATCGTCACATAATTTCCAAAATAAACAAAAACAGAGCCAAAGAATCTCAGTAATAACATGATGAATGTGCTATCATATTGTGGCAGACAACTGTTATATTGCTTCTCTTCATCATTACAATATTAAATAGTTACTGAAGAAGATGATACTTGGATCTCAGGAAAAAAAAAATACTTCTCCTGCTTCTATGCCTCCTGAAATCAGTATATAGATGATACACTATTTTTTTTAAGTTTTTATTGGAGTATAATTGCTTTACAATGGTGTGTTAGTTTCTGCTTTATTTGGCTTCCATTTGCATGGAATATCTTTTTCCATCCCCTTTCAGTCTGTATGTGCCCCTAGGTCTGAAGTGGGTCTCTTGTAGACAGCATATATACGGGTTTGTTTTTGGATCCATTCAGCCGGTTTATGTCTTTGGTTGGAGCATTTAATCCATTTATATTTAAGGTAATTATCAATATGTATGTTCCTATTACCGTTTTCTTAATTGTTTGGGGTTTGTTATCGTAGGTCTTTTCCTTCTCTTGTGTTTCCTGCCTAGAGAAGTTCTTTTAGTATTTGTTGTAAAGCTGGTTTGGTGGTGCTGAATTCTCTTAGCTTTTGCTTGTCTGTAAAGGTTTTAATTTCTCCATCAAACCTGAATGAGATCCTTGCTGGATAGAGTAATCTTGGTTGTAGGTTCTTCCCTTTCATCACTTTAAATATGTCGTGCCACTCCCTTCTGGCTTGCAGAGTTTCTGCTGAAAGATCAGCTGTTAACGTTATGGGGATTCCCTTGTATGTTATTTGTTGTTTTTCCCTTGCTGCTTTAATATTTTTTCTGTGTATTTAATTTTTGATAGTTTGATTAATATGTGTCTTGGTGTGTTTCTCCTTGGATTTATCCAGTATGGGACTCTCTGTGCTTCTTGGACTTGATTAACTATTTCCTTACCCATATTAGGGAAGTTTTCAACTATAATCTCTTCAAATATTTTCTCAGTCCCTTTCTTTTTCTCTTCTTCTTCTGGGACCCCTATAATTCAAATGTTATTGTATTTATTTTTGTCCCAGAGGTCTCTGAGACTGTCCTCAATTCTTTTCATTCTTTTTTCTTTATTCTGCTCTGTGGTAGTTATTTCCCCTATTTTATCTTCCAGGTCACTTATCCGTTCTTCTGCCTCAGTTATTCTGCTACTGATTCCTTCTAGAGAATTTTCAATTTCATTTATTGTGTTGTTCATGATTGTTTTCTCTTTAGTTCTTCTAGCTCCTTGTTAAACGTTTCTTGTATTTTCTCCATTCTATTTCCAAGATTTTGGATCACCTTTACTATCATTATTCTGAATTGTTTTTTAGGTAGACTGCCTATTTCCTCTTCATTTGTTTGGTCTGGTGGGTTTTTACCTTTCTCCTTCATCTGCTGTGTGTTTCTCTGTCTTCTCATTTTGCTTAACTTACTGTGTTTGGGGTCTCCTTTTCGCAGGCTGCAGGTTCATAGTTCCCGTTGTTTTTGGTGTCTGCCCCCAGTGGCTAAGGTTGGTTCAGTGGGTTGTGTAGGCTTCCTGGTGGAGGGGACTAGTGCCTGTGTTCTGGTGGATGAGGTTGGATCTTGTCTTTCTGGTGGGCAGGTTCATGTCTGGTGGTGTGTTTTGGGGTGTCTGTGACCTTATTATGATTTTCGGCAGCCTCTCTGCTAATGGGTGGGTTTGTATTCCTGTCTTGCTAGCTGTTTGGCATAGGGTGTCCAGCACTGTAGCTTGCTGGTCGTTGAGTGGAGCTGGGTCTTAGTGTTGAGATGGAGATCTCTGGGAGATTTTCGCCGTTTGATATTATGTGCAGCTGGGAGGTCTCTGGTGGACCAATGTTCTGACCTTGGCTCTCCCACCTCAGAGGCACAGCCCTGACACCTGGCTGGAGCACCAAGAGCCTGTCATCCACACAGCTCAGAATTAAAGGGAGGAAAAAAAGAAAGAAAGAAAGAAAAAGATAAAATAATATAAAATTAAAAGTTATTAAAATAAAAAACCAAAAATAATTATTAAAAAAATTTTTTTAAGTAATTTAAAAAAAAAAGAAAGAAAGAACAACCAAACCATAAACCAAATCCACCAATGATAAGAAGCACTGAAAACTATACTTAAAAAAAAAAAAAAAAAATGGACAGACAGAACCCTAGGACAAATGTTAAAAGCAAAGCTATACAGACAAAATCACACACAGAAGCATACACATACACACTCACAAAAAGAGAAAAAGGGAAAAATATATATATATGGTTGCTCCCAAAGTCCACCTCCTCAAGGTGGGATGATTCGTTGTCTATTCAGGTATTCCACAGATGCAGGTACATCAAGTTGATTGCGGAGATTTAATCCGCTGCTCCTGATGCTGCTGGGAGAGATTCCCCTTTCTCTTCTTTGTTCGCACAGCTCCTGGGATTACTCCAATCTGGGCGGACAGCACACTGCTATTCGCCGAGGCAGTGGCGGCGAGGCGTCTGCCCAGCCTCTACCCCTCCCGGGCCCTGCCGCCGCCGCCTGGGGTCTCTGGCAAAGGTGTGAGCCATAGAGGATACACTATTGTCAAGCATTTTGAATGTTTAGGAACAAGAACAAATTAGTTTGTGTGATTATTACTAAATTATGAGGTGAAAAGACGTGGAGATTTGGGAGGTTAGAATAGAAATATCTGAGTAGCATACTTTGCACTTCATGGGAACAGAGATTAATGAATCTATGCTATATAGTGGTATCATTTGGTAGTGGACATAACATGGATATGGGCTCAAATCCTGACTTGCCACTTATTAGCTCTATCATCCCAGGAAAATTATTTAAGCCCCTGGACTCAGTTTACATACCGACAAAATAAGGACAATAATCACTGCCTTCAGGGTCATGGTGAGCATTATGGAAAAATAAAAGGAAAGTACCAGGCGTGGTGCCCACTATAGGATGGTAGATATTAGCTTAGGCTGGCATTACAAACCACCATGGACTGGTGGTTTAAACAATAGGAATGTATTTTCTCACAGTCTGGAGGCTACAAGTGCTAAATCAGGGTGCCAGCATGGTCTGTTCCGGTGAGAGCTCTCTTCCTGGCATGCAGACAGCTGCCTGCTTGCTATGAGCTCACATGGCCTTTCCTCAGTACATGCACTTGAAGAGAGTGAGAGAAAGAGAAAGAGAAAGAGAAGGTGGGTGGGAAAGTCAGCTCTCTGGTGTCTCTTCTTTTTCTTTTTCTATAAATTTATGTAGTTATTTATTTTTGGCTGCGTTGGGTCTTCATTGCTGCACGCAGGCTTTCTCAAGTTGCGAGCAGGGGTTACTCTTCCTTGCGGTGTGCAGGCTTCTCATTGCAGTGGCTTCTCTTGTTGCAAAGCATGGGCTCTAGGTGCACAGGCTTCAGTAGTTGTGGCTCGTGGGCTCTAGAGTGCAGGCTCGGTAGTTATGGCACACAGGCTTTGTTGCTCCGTGGCATGTGGGATCTTCCAGCATGATAGCATGCTAGTTCTATCATGAAGGCCCCACCTTCATGTCCTCATTTAACCCTAATTACCTCACAAAGTCCCAAACTCAAAATACCATCACATTGGGAGTTATGGCTTCAACATATGAATTTTATGGGTAAATAAACATTCAGTCCATAACAATGGGTAATCAAAAAGAGAGAAAAAAATATGATATAACAATTTTTGTTACAGAGACTTTATTATAATTAAATCTACTACTAATGATAATCTGGATCCTAGAATTTTACTTATGGTTTCTTTTTGCTAACCACGGTGTTATGATAGCTTCCTTTCTTTCATAAGAATTTTGTTTTTGTATTTGCCATCAAAACACCTTACACTCAAGGTGGGTCGGATTGGATTGTAACCTTCTTGAGGGCAACAGACATGTCACATTCATTTTTTAAGCCATGACACCTAGCACAACGTGTGGCACATTATCAATGTTTCATAGATGTTTGATGAATGGGTATCTGGAATAACACTCTCTATATCCATTGTGCCTGCAGTGAAAAAATAGAATCTGAAAGGGCAGACAATAATATAACTTGTCACAAAGCATGGCATATGACACACAGAAAAAGGTATAATATTTTAGAAACTCTACTTAGGATATTTGTTGATGAAGGCCACGGTCTTAAATTTCTTATGCTATCTCTTTGCACTCTGACAAGAAAAGTGGTTCTTCTCCACAGTAAACTGGCCACTGTAAAACTCTAACTCTTATTGGCAGGGAAATTAGCAGATAGACATGGCTCTGGTCTTTAATGGAAATGTAATCAGCAGTCTATCTTTATGAGGGTGTATAGCCATCACCGAATATCCACTTAGGGGGCAAGGCCAAGGCTGCAGGCAGCAGTCCAAAAGCATTAACATCCCCCAGGTGACAATAAGAGGATGAAAAATGCCCATGGGGAGAAGATCCATTTCAAATTTCCTATTATTTTAAAAGTAAAACAGAAAGTGGGTCATTTTATATCAATTTAGTCTGCTGAGGTTCTCTAATTTTCCAATAGAAGACTTTACCACCATCTATCCAATGAGAGCTCAGAGTGCATTTGTTAGTTAAAGGGCGTATTCCCTTTGCCATAATGCAAAATGAGCTAACCAGCTCCCAGTAAAAGCCTTCAGAGCAGCTCTAGATCCTTCCCATGACACAAAACATCCTTCATAATCCAACCCTTTATTTCCCTGTGAAGTTTCCTCGCCTGGTATTGTTCTTCTCAAAATACATCTTCTAAGATTGTAGAACTACTTGCACTTTCTAATTATGCATATGATTATATGATTCTGTATCTTTGTATATTCTTCTGCCTCATCTTGGAATGCCTTGCCTCCCTGGTTCACCTGGAAAAGTTCTTAATATCCTCCCAGACCAAAGTTAGGCATCACTTCCACTATGGATAGGGGTTAATCAAAGAGGATATCCAAGAGGATCACCTGTCTCATCATTTTCTTCCTTGGAGTTCCTACTTTGGGTCGGGATGTATTTCTCCAAGTATACACTGAACTGTAATTACTTATTTAAAAAGCCTATCCCCTCCATAAGATTCTGGGCTCCCTGAGAACAGTGTCTGTACCTGTGTTATTGTGTATCCCAAGAGCCTAGGACAGTGTTAAACATACACATTTTGAATTTATATGTCCAGGTTAGTTTGGCTTCTAAACATCTAAAGCACCCAAAAAAGTTTTCAAAAGATAGGAAAGCCTAGAATCTGTCATACAGAATGAAGTAAGTCAGAAAGAGAAAAACAAATACCGTATGCTAATGCATATATATGGAATTTTAAAAAGTTGTACTGACGAACCTAGTGGCAGGGCAGGAATAAAGACGCAGACATAGAGAACAGACTTGAGGGCGTGGGGAAGAAGGGGAAGCTGGGACGAAGTGAGAGAGTAGCACTGACATGTATACACTACCAAATGTAAAATGGATGGCTAGTGGGAAGCAGCTGCATAGCACAGGGACATCAGCTTGGTGCTTTGTGACAACCTAGAGGGGTGGGGTAGGGAGGGTGGGAGGGAGGCTCAAGAGGGAGGGGATATATGTATACATATAGCTGATTCACTTTGTTGTACAGTAGAAACTCACACAACATTGTAAAGCATTTATACTCCAATAAAGATGTGAAAAAAAAAAAGATAGGAAAGCCATTATTTCCAGTCCAGCTATAAATTAGAAGAGAGCAACCATCCTTAGAAAACAGTACTTGTTATGAGTTAGTTATATAAACCACACACACAAACAATAAAGCATTTTTTGAGATATTCTGATATAGTTTGATTTTGATCATTCAATCTTGCAAACATTTACTCAGCATCTACTCTGGGCCAGGTAAAATGTTGAGTACTAGGAGTTCAGTGTCAAATAAACACTTCATTAATAGGATCTTGCCATCTAACAGAAGGAATAGATATGTATATAGGTATATGCAATATAGTTTGCTAAGTGATTTAATAGACATATGGACAAACAGCTTTGGAAGTAAAGAAAAAAGCAGCTAACTCTTTCTATAGAGAGTTGAATAAAGCTGCACAGTGGACATGACATTGGAAGAGATTATTGGTGATTGAGTTGTAATTTACCTGAAGGGAAGTGGAAACAGGCAGAGAACATCACAAATAGAAAAGTAAAGTCATGTTTATGAAAGACATAGTTTCCCATTCAACAGCTATTTCTCAACTTCTTTCTTATCAAGAAAACCTCAGTTTTGTTCAGTCTTCTCCAGTCCAAGGAGATAAAGTCTCTCCCCAACCACAGTGGGCAAATGATGACTGGCTTAAACCAATCTTTCTCTCACCAATAGATGGACAAGAGCATGAGATGCAATTCTGGCCAATGGGACAAGAAGAGATGCCTGAAGACTTCCAATAAAGCTCTCTCACTCTAAAAAAGCTACATAAAACAGAGAAACTCCTTTTTACTGCCTGCAGATGTTGTTGTTTGAAAATGTGATTTATGGAGCTGGTTCAGCCAACTTGTGATCATGAAGAGAACAGAAACAACAAGCTGAAAATGGCAGAGAGGAAAAAGAAAAGAACCAGATTTCTGATGACTTCATTATGCCACTGAACAAACTAACACTGGAATCTCTCTCTCTCTCTCTCTCTCTGGGATTTTTTTATATGAAATAATAAATGTTCTTTAAGCCACTTAAATCAATTTTTCTGAAAACATCCTAATTAGTGTGGTGTAAAAATGTATGATGTATTTGGGAAACAGTCAAAATGCCATTTATAACTAAGGACATATTTTGGAGAGAGGAAGTTTGTAAGACTGAATGATGAGAGAAAAGATGCCTAAGTCTGAAAATATAGGTTAAAGTTAAACCCTGAAGGGTCTTCTCTATTATGCTAAGAAACTCTCTGTCTCACTGTCTATGGAATCATAGACCCTAAAATGAAGCAGAAAATGAAGGCTCTGAGACACAGATCGGAGGCTGATTTAAGAAATAATAGAATTGACAAAATATGGGAAAGTGAATGAAGACAAGAAAAAGGAAATCTTTTATGAGAAATATAGAGGGAAATTTGAATCAGATCGAACTAGAGATAAATGATTTTTTAAGTATCTTGAGTTAAGAGGGAATCTACCCCAGACAGCACCATTTTTTCTATGTTTCTCTTACAAAGGTAGTAGAAATATTAGTCAGAAATGCTTGAAAAGAGTCAAAATTGACAAGTGGCAATAAATTATGAGTGTTAAACTAAAGGAGTACCAAATATGTTATCATAGTGGCCATTATATTTAATTACTCTTATAAAGTGTTGTTTAATTATAGCTCTTTCAAGACAGATGTAACTGCATCCTGTGGAAACGCAGGCATCTCAATGAACAGTGGGTCATACTTACTTGAGAGCTAACACCTGCTATACCACGCCTCTCAGAAAGAGGGAGAACAACCCTCCATTTAATTACCTAATTGTGTTTATCATAGGACATTAAGACATATCTCCCATAATCCTGAGCATCCAATCAGTGCGAAAGAGAGGTTGACTAACATTTACTTTAACTCATTTTCATTTTTTAAACTACTTTTCATTTTAAGCCTTTTTCCAGCACTATCTACATAGTACTTTACATTTTACAAAGTTTTTTTCAAATATACTCAACAGTCATTTACTCAGCAAATATTTACTGCGTACCTACTATACGCTAGGGATAATGTTAGACTCTGGAAATGGAATGGCACACAAGACAAGTCATGATCCCTGCTTCACCTACAACAGTGGCTCCACTGCTAAGATTCTACCTTAGACTCACCTGAGGGAGGTTTTAAAATTTACTGATGCCCAGGTCCATGATCTAATCTTTTACCAGCAAGCATGAGTTAAACTAACTCATTCTGCTACTATTTCCCATTGTAAGTAGCATATGCAACTAGCATTCTTGATCAATTAGAAGATATTGAAATTTTTGCAGATGGTCCTCTCTCTGCTCTTGTCTGGTTTCATAAGAGAAAGAGAAAAACTAATTACTCAGCATGATGCAACTGGTCTCTCTCAACCTTCATGACTGTCTTTTATTCGGTAAAAACTTCCCTAGCACCAACTTGCTCCTTATTCTTTATCTGCCAAAATCCATATATTGGGTAACTATTCTTTTTATTACTGTTATTATTACAATTCCTTCTAGTTTAAAAAGGTTAACTATGGTTATAGGCTGCTATTTTCTAAAAGACCATAATCTTTTCCCAGTTTAATAGCAACATTTAAAATATTTTATGACCAAAACAGTTATGAAACAATGAATGGATGACAAGTTTTTAACATACAGGTGAAAAGACAATTCTCCAAAGGAAAAATTCTATTCTGGTTTATAGGTTTTCTTAAATTCTACTTACAGTGGTATGATACTTCTTTATATTTATCTGAAAATTGTGTCTTTTCATTGCAAGGCTCCCAGTAGGTTAAGATTGGTCTCTGTTCACTTCTGTAGTTGAACACATCAGTAGTCAAGTTTATTCATAACTAGTTTTCTTGTCCTGCTAAGCAAATGGGAGGAAGATTTTACTTCCCTAACTCCCTGGAATTAGGCAAGGCCATGTGACTAGCTCTGGCCCGTAGTTTGTGTTATGCATCTTTTCTGGACTAAAGTATTTTAACTGCTAGTGAAAGACTCTCCAGCATTTTTTCCCTCTTGCTACACTAACTGAGAAACTAGTAAATCATGTCTTCCAGACAGTATAGCTATAAGATAGATAGTAGAGCCCTCAACAATCTGGGTCCCTGAGTGACTGTGTGGAACAGAAGCCCCTCTGATCTGCAGGCGATAGTAGCATGAATAAGAAATAGAGATTTTCGACGTAAGCCTAACCTAATCTGACTAATATACCCTTTTTGTTTTGGGATCAGAGGCAGTGTTAGTGGTAAACCACGTTGCTCACAGCTTTATTCTTTTTTCAGGAAACAGTATGTTTCATCCTCCTCTATGAAACAGACCTAAAAATCCCCAAAGGTCAAACCGTAAGGTTGAAACTATAGATACAACAGCTCACTGTTTCTTTTTATCTTCCTCTAAAATAGTATAAATGGGTGCCATCGATGGGTGCCAGGAAGGTACATAATTATCTTCAAAGGCACCTGTGACAGCAAATTCTTTGTTCACTCATGTTTTCTAGTCCTGAATTTCTCTTATTTTTCTTCTGAAGTCCCTGGTTGCTTTTCTGGTTTAGAACTAATCCGTTACTCCTTGGAATTGTCTCTCTGAAATAACACTCCAGATTCAAGGAAGAAGCAACGTGGGAAGAGTAACTCAGAATCATAGATTAGCCAACATAATTGTAGAAATTGAGGTTATACATATAATTTGTACTTCCAAAGAAAATAAATTGGATTTACTTTTGCTGAGCCATTCCATTTACAGCTCTCACTCAACATACTGAAAATGTTTTCTCTTTGTGTTCAAAGGTCATATAGAATGCCAATCTGTCTTCTCAAAAAAGTGATGGAACAGCCATTGAAGGTAGAACAGAAATCACACGTCAATTCATTCTAAGCATCACTATGAGTTCCATAGCATTTAAAATTTTTTAACTTTAAAAATAAAGGCTTCATTTTTTTCCTAAGAAAATAATGAAATTGCTTTTCCATTTCTAAGACCCATACTATGCCAAAGAAACTATTATTACTATTTATAATTAACCTTTGGCTATGGTGAAAAACATTATCATGTCTGATTCTGTC
The DNA here is from genome assembly GCF_965194805.1 of Balaenoptera borealis. Classification (NCBI taxonomy): domain Eukaryota; kingdom Metazoa; phylum Chordata; class Mammalia; order Artiodactyla; family Balaenopteridae; genus Balaenoptera; species Balaenoptera borealis. The sequence continues at coordinate 57,025,220 of NC_138862.1, read as the reverse complement.
TATTCGACAAATGGTTTTGATTTAGAGAACACAGACATATTTTAGGCAAAATTTAACAGTTAATTCAAATTGGCACAGACATTGCCCACTATAAGATTAATAATACATTCAAATGTAACCAGGTAAAAGTATTTTTGCTGGAGAAAGGAGGAATGTATTAACCAGTCTTTATCAGCTTATGCTGTAATGACAGACAATCCCCAAATCTCAAAGACTTTCAATAAAAAGATTTATACCTTGTTCATGTTTATTTAGGTTACTGGTCAGCTTTGGATTTGCTCCATTTTGGGTCCCACATTACAGGAGGATTTTCAAGGACATGCTATTCTCCTGGGAGAGGGAAAAAAAGCTGTGCTTGAACCATGTGAGGGCTTTCAAATCTTCTGCTCTAAAACGATACATATCACTTTACTCAGACTCACTGAACAGAGCAAGACACATGGTCAAGTCTCCTGTCAACAGAGTGGGAAAAATATCTTCTCACAGGGAGAGGCAGCAACTAATTGGAAACAATACTAAATTCTACTCAAAAGGTATTTTTCACCTAATCATTCCTCAATTGTTGAGGTTTGAGCTGGACTGGCGTGCTTGTTATGAAGCTTGTAGCCTGACTAGTAGCCTGACTCCAAATTTATCTCTGTCAACTCTAAATTCCCTGTGAATATGTTGAGCTAATTTCCATTCAAATGCATACTTTTTTTTTTTTTTGGCATACCTCTTCTTAATGGTAAGGTTCTGCTAAAACTTTCTCTGGTGGCCTCTTGGGAACCGCACAGCAGGAGGTGAGCAGCAGGCAAGGGAGTGAAGCTTCATCTGCCGCTCCCCATCGCTCCCCATCGCTCCCCATCGCTCCCCATCATTCCCCATCGCTCCCCATCGCTCCCCATCGCTCCCCATCATTCCCCATCGCTCCCCATCGCTCCCCATCATTTCCCATCGCTCCCCATCGCTCCCCATCGCTCCCTATCGCTCGTGTTACCGCCTGAACCATCCCCCCCGCCCCGGTCTGTGGAAAAATCATTTTCCACGAAACCTGTCCCTGGTGCCAAAAAGGTTGGGGACCACTGCCCTAGAGGGCAAGGCACACAAAGGTGAAAACCTTAAGAAATGGTGTTCTGCTTTTCCCTTTTGAAGCTATTTACTGAACCCAGCAGAAATGATGTTCCATTATTTTTCAAAGTCAAGGCAATCATCTGTATTCAGAACCCCAACTTTGAAACACTACACAGTCTAAGGGAGAATCCAAACTATTGGACTCTTGATCATCTCATGATTATCAGACGTTTGTTATTTTATATTATTACTTGGGTTTTTAGATATCCTCACATTAAAGTGAATTAGCGTTAATATTGTTTTAATACATTTATAACATTTTTTCTGCACGTGGGTTTGAGTTCTAACTCTACCACTAAGAAATGATGTAGACTTTAACAGGTCATGTACTTCCTAAGAACTCTCAGTATTAAAACTCAAACAGACTTTTGAGTCCTTTATAACATTCTAATCTTAAAGATGAAGAAACTAAGTTTTGCAGTAAACAAGCTCCTTTGATAAGAACTGGACGCAGACTATCCAGTGATCTCAGTACTTCTACTCTGCCCCAGTCACTTAACCACCTAACCCCCAACCACAACTAAAACATCACTGGGTTAGAGCAGCCTGGCAGAATATAAACTAGAGCATACAAATAACAGCCTCTGGTATGGCTGACCACTTCAAATGCTCTTCACTGTTCCTGAAACTGTAACTGCATTAGGCTCTGTACTCTATTGCTTTAGAAATACGGCATCCATGCAACAACTTCTGGCCTAGCTGACTTCCACAAAATTCAGCTCTTTCTTGGTTATCTTGTAACAGTAACAGGAGTCGTCATGGCAAAGGTGGTAGTGGTAGTAGTTGTAGTAATAGTAAGAGTAGTAACAAATTCATTTTATTTTACAATAGACCAATGGGGTATGAGGAATATAGATGAAGAAACCGAGGCACAGGGAGGGTGCGCTTTTTGCCCAAAGTTCCACAGCTAGAAAGTGGAAGAGCTGGTGCCTGAATCTAGGCAGCACAACTCCAGAGCCTATCCTTTAATCACGATGCTCTATTGCTCTCTTCCGTTAAGTCTGCTGGTCTAAGTTTGTGTCTCCCTACCCACTTTGTGATTATAACTCTGTAAAGCTTCTTTTAAGGACAATGTGTATTACTAGAACAAATATGTGAAATCATCATGTATTTCTCCTTATCTTTGTTTTATGACGTTATAGAAATAAAATCCAATTTGAGGGCAAAAAAAAAAAATCTATAAAATTTTAGTTTGAAATGATTAACATTTGTGACAATATGCTGCTTCTTTTAATATAAATTACTATGTGATACACTTTTGTATGCTCTCCTAAATCTAACTTTAATGCAAATATAGTCTATTTTTAAAGTATCATTAATGATGATCTGTTTATCAAGATGTATATAAATACATTCTCCTTCAAACTACCTGGACTTATTCTTGTGATAGATGTTAAATATGTTTCCTTTATGTATATACAACCTCTCCTTCTTTGCCCTTACTCCTAACGTACATTAGTAGTCATGATTACATGTATTATTCCTTCCAAGATTATATTCAAATTTCCAAACAAAAAAAGTTTAGTAAAATCTTTCCTCAAGCAATGTTGAAGACATGTTGAGTAAATTTTATGAAACTCCAATGTGGTCATATAACAGGATTAATAGGATTACTCACATCATTCTTGGAACTGTTCTGAAATCATATGACTGAAGAGTTAATGATTTTTGGACTAATGAGATGGCGTATGAGGAGCTGACTTTTATCAATGACTCATCATTTACTAGCAAAAAATCATCAGTTGGAGCAAGCACTTTTAAACCTTATTTCGGGGATATTTTTGACAATCCTTCCTACTCCAATGTTCCTGCAGCCCTTGCCACAGGGTATCACTTCTCTAACAGTAAAAATACGTGAAAATATTTTCAAATGTTTGGAATGCTGACAAATTAAGTCAACCCATATGCATTCAAGATTCGATATGTTTAAGTGACTACTTTAACCAACAAGAAAAACGAGCAATAAACTCATAATGCTGGTTTAAAAGGAAACATTTTAAGAAATATTATCCAGATTAAACTCCAAGTAATACCCTGATAAAGTCAATTGTTGTTGCTGTTGTTGTTATTTTGCTTCATCTGTACACCTAACTCATAAGTCTCAGGTGATTTAATCCTGTAGGTTCTTAGGGGTTAGCTATTATACCTTACTCACCTTGGAACCCCCAGTACCTAGAGTAATGTATATCTGTTAAAAATATCTGTTAAATTAGTGAACAAATGAGCAAATAAAGAAGGGAATAAATAAAAAGTACTGAAGTTTTGGAAAGTTTAAAATATGAAAAAAAAAATTCCCTTACTTCTAGACTCATTAAATTTGCGTGCTGCGAGGAAAATACTGAAATAACTTAATCCATCTTCTACAACGAAATAGATTTCTGTGTAGAAATATAGAATTATCTGAGTACAAAGGATATCAGAGATTAGCTGAAGTACAGCTCAACCAGCGGGAAACACACTCCGATTTGTAGAACTACTCTAAGTCCTATGGATTTTGCCATTGTTTAATTCAAGTTTATGCTCAGAAAGACAAAATGGAACAAGTTATAAATTATGAGTTAAATAAAAATTTTGTCTCAATCTGTGGCATTCTATTAATGCAGAGATCCTGTGAATTTTTCCTGGTTGGGGGTCTAGAGTATATTAGACCAAGCAATCACCCTGTTCTTGTTAGGGCTGGGAAATCATTGGTGCTTCAGGGAAGCAAAAATCAGTGGTTCAGACAGGCAGTGAACAAAGTCAAAGGTGCCGAAGTACTGATTTACTACAGTGTTCCTTTAGCTATGTGCCCCTTTTATGCATCTGATTTGGGAGATCAGAACTCCATAACTCCTACCTGCAGGTCCAGTGCTGCCTCAGGCTCTGAATGATTCTTCTCTAATAAGGAACTTTATGATGAGATGAGATCAGCAGCAAGTCCCACCCAGATTTCCTGCTTTAATGTCCCATGCCAATTCCTCTCTCCTGCTCATCTGACTTTTCTCCTTGGTCTGTCTGGTTTCCAAGACTAACCAACTCTACTCTGGCCTTTGGAGTCACAGACTGACCTCATACCTACCCCTTTGTTCATACCAAAGACACATGTACATACATGCACAAACATGAACACACATTACATGCCATATTGAAAACAGTCAATACACAAATCTCCCCAAAATAAGATCGAGGCTATCTCTCCCACCCAAGACATAGCGTATGTGTTGGGACAGCTCTATTCAAACGTATTTATTCCCCCTTCAAGTCAACCTGTGAGGAGGTCTGGTTTTTTAAAATTTCACTTCATATGTTATTTTGGAATAAAGTGTGTTTGACAATAATCTGCAGCTTACGGTGCTTTGTGACCACTTAGAGGGGTGGGAGAGGGGGGATGGGAGAGGGAGGGTGGGAGGGAGACGCAAGAGGGAGGGGATATGGGGATATATGTATACGTATAGCTGATTCACTTTGTTATACAGCAGAAACTAATACAACATTGTAAAGCAATTATACTTCAGTAAAGATGTAAATAATAATAATCATCATCATCATCATCTGCAGCTTAGAATTTTTCTTAAGCCCTGTCCCTGAAAAATACATCTTTTTAATTTATTTAGTCTAGGAAAAAACATTATTTTCTTTCTCCTTTATGTTTGACAGGGTGCAGCATATATGGATTCTTAAAACAAAAGAGGGCAAAAATCTAAGAGTAGGAGAAGTTGAAATGATTTTGACACCCCAGTTACAGAAGTTTTTATTAGTTTCAAAATTTAACACCTGGCCTTGTTTGTTTGTTTGTTTGTTTTTAATCTATGACTCTGATATGAGAGAGAAGTAGGGTCACAATTTCACCTGACACTGTTAATTAGTTATATGTACTAACATCATTTAGCTTTATTTTTTAACAATAAAAAAGTAACTGATTTAAGTGGCTGTATGTTTTCTTAAGTAACAAATGCATGAAAAATTAACTGCTTCAACTAGATGAGATCAGTGGTCTATGTGAAGTCACAAATGTTTTCCTTTGTGGCTGCTGCAACCTATTGGATGTTCATAGAGAAGCTCTGTTCTCTGTGTTATGGCTGTGTCCCTTTGCTTCTCCTTATGCTTTTATCTCTGCCACAGTTGAGGCTGGATATATTCTTTCAAAGAAATAGCCGTGAATATGCATAAATATACTTTTAAAAACGAGCTTTCCTAAACTATTGAGAGTTCTTTCTGACTCTTGAGGAAGGAACTCCTGGGGGAGAGGTCCATCTATCTGCACGAGCATTTAGCTTGTTCAGATCTCTGCATTTAATAAATGCTTCTTACTAAGAACGCATTTTTTTTTTTTGGCCACAGCTCGTGGTATGTTGAACTTCGCTGACCAGGGATCAAACCCATGTCCCATGCAGTGGAAGTGCAGAGTCTCAACCACTGGACCACCAGGGGAGTCCAGAAAGCATTTTTTAAGTCACTGCTTGTACCAGGGAATTTTTGCTGGGATGGGAAAGGGTTGGGATTTTTGGTGGGAGAGGGGTGGGTGGGTATTTTTTGTTGATGCTTTAGGTGCAGGTGTGTTCCGAGGCAATAACAAGTTGCTGTGAAAACAGCATGTGCTGCTGCCTTTGTAACTGCATGGAAACTTTTCATGTGGGTTTTTCTCTAGGTTAATGCAGAAATGTGTAAACTGGGAGATGCAAACGTAATTTTTTTTTTCAGTTCATGAAATTAAGTTATTAAAATAACAAAAATAGCATCAAATTTAATTACCTTAATGCTATATAATTCTGGAATTAGCCTTGTTTTTCAAACCTTTAACGTGCATTTTAGAAATCAAAGTTGGCATGCTTAGCTGTCTTTTGCTTAATAAAAGCTTTCTTAAAGTCCCACACATTTGGACCATGGCAGCTAATTTTGTAATTTAAGCATTCATATGAACTACCTATGGACATATATTAAACTAATTGACAGAAAAAAAGAACAAACGTTTTTTTCCCAAATCTAGCTTTTTGTAAAATGTGGACAAACTGTATCTGCAGCCTTAATTTCAGTTTAATTATTTCTCCATGACATTTATCAGTAAACATGACAGTGCTTTCTAAATTGATTAGGATATTAAGTATTTCATAAATATTAGTGTGTATTAGTCATTGTATGGCTTGCTGCTGCAACAAATAAGCCCACACATTTTACTAGCTTATCATAGTAGAAGTATGTTCCCGATCTGTAGGATGCTTTCCATGTGGTATTTCAGGTACAAGACTTCTACTGTCTGATGGTATTATCCTCTCTCAAGGTCTCCTTGGCAGGTGGTAAAAGAAAACTCTTTGGGACACACATCACTTCCATTCAGATTCTACTGAGAGAACTAGTCACACTGTCCCAGTAAGATGAGAAAGAAATGAGGGAATAGTTCCTGTTCAGCAGCTGCTTCCCAGCCCTCGCTGTGTACTCTTTAGTGTAGAGAGAATCTGGATATTTGCAGGACAGCTAGCTCTCTTTACCACAGCTACCATATATACCACAGTTCACAGACTCAAATGCAAACAGGGACATTAATGAGCGAAGTGGTCTGAATATAATACATAGAGAGTAGAAGAAACTGTAGGGAATCTGAAAGAATATTCTGTGACTAAAGAGGGAAGATGGTTCCCAGGCAGAAAAGCATGCACATTATTGGCAGAGTTTTGCAATAGAGAAAAAAAAATGTGTATTTTTAAAATGTGAAATCTCATGAGTTTTAAAAGTCAGCAACTAGGTAAAAAATAAATAAATAACACCGTGTAAGCTACATAAAATATTTCTGTGAACTAGATTCGGCTCAAAGAAAATGTGTTTGCAAAATCTCTGGTGTATATGGTACTTTTCCTTTGATAAATTCACCCTTCAATAAAGAGATGAAATGGTTACTGCCTTCACAAGATACTACAGGATACATGTTCCCCAAACATATTTTATTGTTCAGGAAAAAAATATGAAGAAGCCCTCCTCATGCATGTTTATGAGAATGTTAGATACATATTATATGTTTTATATATACTGTTAACACCTCAAGGCACAAGATGCATCTAGAGTGAAGTTCATGATTAATGATGTGATATGAATCCACACTTTAAATAATCTTCCTCATAATTTCATTTTTTAAAAGAGCTTCATGACAGATATGATTAGGTGATTACTGTTCTACCTCTTAGTGTGGCTAATGAAGAGGACATTGAAATAGGAGAGACATCATTTTCTCCATTTTATCTTTGCTTATGCTTATCTTCAATGCAAATTTGCTCATAGGAATCTTTTCAGCCGTTTCTTAATTTTATTAAAGTAACAAATGTTAGCAAAGTCTTTTGTCTCCCCAATTTTAGACTAAAAATTACTAATAGAAGTTTTTAAATTTCTGCCCTGATTGTTTTGTATACCCCTTATTATATAAGTCCCATGTTGCCTAAGTTTATACTCTCTTTTTAACTAGGCAACATCTGGAATATGACAGTTCACATCTGTACACAATTCTGTGTAGGTCCATATGGTACCTATTAAGTATTATCTCACCTTGAAAGGCCACACTTTAGTTTTGTTTATGGTTCTTCAATAAGCTTTTACTTTCTTAAAACATAGAGATATACCATTAGTGTTTGAAAGACTAAGGGAAATTTTATTAGTCAGTCATGTTACCAAGAGTATTTTCTTGGTAATTACAATAGTAAAACACTACTTTCTATAAAATGAGATTTAGAGCCTTTCAGTTGGGCTGAAACAAAATGAAAGAAAGGAAATAAAGATTGAAGCTAGGTTGTCAAGCAATTTGGGTTTAAATGTGTAAAAAATGCAGAGAATAATTCTTCTTTTGGTTCCAGGAGAGTTATGATTGTGACTCCTCATACATAAAAATGAACGTATGCTCTGAAGTATGTTGTAACCCTAAATAACTACTTATATTTAAAGTTTGCAACTGGTTGGCGGTCAGTCAAATTAGGCAAAAATAGACCATTCTTTTCTGTACTACAGAGAAAAGAGATATTTCATATTATTGTCCTTATGAGAAGGTGAATGAAAAAACGCAAATTATGGAATTACTTAGAAATTCCTTATATTGTGCCTTCTGCAATCTACTTCTTACCTACTAGCGATTTTCTTTGGTATTAGAAACCACTTGATGTTTCCAAGATGAACACAGATTATAACCAGAATTTTTGGCTTATTAGATTCTGGGACTTAATTTCACACATGCTTTAGGAAGAGAAGTCTATCAAGTAAATTGTAAGCCAAACTCTTGATAGTATGGAAAGATATTACAGGGTCTCTTATTTTTACTTTACATATTTATGTGTTATTTGAATACTACTACATTTGTGATGAAGAAAAAATACATATTCATGAACAGTATACAAGCACTAATATCTATCTAATCTATCTAAATAATCTATTTATCTACAAATCTATCTAGTGTTTCCTTTATGATATGTACTTCTCTGAGCCCTTCACATTTGTTCTTTTAGTCCTGTGTGATTTGAGCAAGTTACTTAATGATCCTGTGAGTAAAGTAATAGAAATATCAATTGTATCTGTCCCATGATGTAGTTGCCAGTATCAGGTAAATACATATATTGCATTTAGAAGAGTGCCTGAAACTCTGTAAGTGTTGAATAAATGTTGGCTGTTATTCAGTAGAATTTGAGCTCCATGAAGGCAGGGATTTTTTTACTCCTTTTTTTTTTTCATTTCTGTATCTCCAGTATTCAGTATTAATAGCTCATAATAAATATGTGCTCAATAAATACTTAGTGAATGAATAATCTTATAAGTTAGATGTAGTATAATTTACAGGTAAGATAACTGAGACACAGAAAAATCAACTAACATGGCCAAGAACACATGCCTATTACATAGTAAAACTGGTTTTTAACCCACCCAATTTGACTCCAAGGGCTTGCATACTTATTCTCCTCTTCTCTACTATCATTCTTTAAACCTAATAAGCTAAAAGAGATATAGGAGAACTAGTCCTAGAGATCTGATTAAGCCCTCTAGTCCTTGAAACCTACTAGAGCTATCATAAAATTACAGCTTCCAGAGACAGCTTTCTGCAGCTGAATGTAGAAAAAGGTACTCTTGGTGAGGTATAGTTTGCCTAAGGGGCTGGAGAAAGGTACACCACAATTTTAGGACAATTTCACTAAGAAAATAGTTAAATTTTAAATGCAATAATAAAAGAGTTAATACCAGCCATCCACTCATGCCCAAAAGGTTTCATTCTGGCAGAAGTCATTTTAATTTCTTTTCCCCAGAGATTTTAGAAGATTATCAACAACTCTTTCCTCTGCCGGTTATGAAGCTGTTCTCAAATGAAGTCATGTTGAAATCACTTTGTACATAAAAATCAGAGGTCAAAAGTAATATATTTTTAAAAGTCATGAAAGAAGCTGTTTCTCAATTTTTTTCTTGGTCATCACCCTGGAACCCTTACTGAAATTTATTCATCTCAAACCAAAATCATCACCCTGACTCTGTTTAATTAGAATATTATATGTACATTGGAGGCATAGCCAATAATATGACTTATTAAAAAGGTCTAGATTCTTATTTACTAAAAATAAATTATCTGTGAAAAAATGCATTACTAAAGGAGCAATAATGCTATTTAAATGGGTGGGAAAGAACCTAAGAGACAGATAGGAAAGTAGGAAGATGAAATGTCAAATTGAGTTTTAGAAAAATCTTTAGAGTCTTAATTTTTTTAAGTGATATTGATGTGCTTATTCTGTTCATTCAGAAAGTTCCCTTTAGATGGCTTTTGGCTCTGACCCTTAGAGATGGACTTAGGCTAATACTTACAATCTATGAATTCAGTTGTTTTCTTGCTGCCATTTATAATCTACTGAGGAATTTTAGATGAAGCAATTTCATGTGACTTTTGCTTAAAGAAATTGTCCCTTGATTTTTAAGATTTAATCTTTTTTTAATTTTTGGTTTTTTCTCATTTTGCTGTTGCCTCCTGCTTTGGACAGAGAGATTAGGAAGTTCCCATATGTCACAATATTAGTCAGACTGACTAACTAGCCTATGCACAGTTAGAATGTACTGGAAGGCTATGAACTTACCTGAATCAAAAGGACGCTTGGAAACTAGTCTTGGATAACAGTCAGGAATCAAGGAACCCCTGGAGACTAGGGCAGCAAAGGCAAACCAGAGGGATTAGTCTAATCTGAACCCCACTGTGAGCAAAGAGCCCCCAACTATTGCTAGCATTGCTCTCCTAAGATTCAAAGTCCTATAAGGAAGCATTCACTTTACTAAGCCCAAGTATGTACCTAATATGACCTCTTCCTCCATCTATGCAAGGACAAGGAATGGAAAGAACTGAATATCACTCTAAGATTATAAACAAATAAAAGTGTACCCCAAAGGGAGATCAGGATATTAGGCTTATGGGATTGAATATTTACTCTTCATTCAAAATATTACAAATGCCCAGTACATATACATAAGTAATGACAGAAGTTGGCTGAGCCTTAGGCGGAACTGATCAAAAGATACTATGTATTATGGTAGAAGGAGCTCTCATAGGTTTTGAGAAAATTGGTTGGAGCCAATCTTAGCTTCCCCATATCCTATATATGAGACCTTGTATGAGCAACTTGACCTCTCTGAGCCTCTCAACATAAGGACTGTTCTGAGGATTAACAATAACCCACCTAGCAAACAACACAAACTCAGAAAATGACAGCAATCTGCAGAGATGGCAAGAACCTCTCTGCCATCGTCTACCATCAGGACCATATCTACATGCCCTGACATTAGCCCTTCTAGATTAATATCCTAAGGACACTTGTATTTTCTAGCCAGAAAACCTGGCACGCTTTCCCAAATTATCTGAAAATACCATAACTGGCCTTTTCCAGCCAATTTTCTCCTCTCAACCAATTCTAAGAAATTCATGATTACTCATCTCTTTAATGTTTAGTATCATCCATTATGATCATTCCAGATCTTCCCTTTGCTATTGAGAGACCATATGAATTCACAATTGGAATAATAATTGTTTTGCGATAACTGAGAATCTGCTACATCATTAATTCTTATCACCTTCACATTATAAACCTTTATTTATTTATTTTTATCTTGGCCAATACATGGTTAGATTCTTCTGAGGAAAATGGTTTAAAAAAAAAGAAAAAAACACCCCAATTGCTGGAGAAATAACTTGAAAACTGATTTCTTCAGGTGGACAACACTGCAGATGTAGGTAACTTGAGTATCAAAGGAAAAGGAAATGCTTATAATCCAACTGGGGGTTTCAAAGAAGTTAATTCTGATGAGCTTGCCCACCCTTAGATTAGTTAGCACTCTAGCTTGTGAATATATCCACATGCCTTTTCCTTAAGAGTCACCGTGCATCTCACCCTTTTTGCTGAACAGATGGGCCTCCCCAAGAGCTGGGATCCCCAGCTCTGCTTCCTGTTCGCCTCACTCCAGAAAGCAGTGACTAGTGCTTAATGAAAAAATCAGTTCTTGCTGTAGTTAGTACATAAACCAGCCAATGAGCTTATACTATAAAATGAAAAAGTATGTATTGAGGAGCTGTATGGGATTTAACAAAAAAAATCCATTTATCCCATGGATTATTATCTCAATTATAGGTAATTAGCAGAGAAATATACTTACATAAACTCATATTATCATTAATGAAAGGTGATAATTATAGCTTACAAGAGTGTCAGTATAATCTTTTGTAATCCTTATGATCCCTTAAATAGAAGTCAATTATCTCCACTTTGTATAAACATAAGGTAGGTTAATGCAAGCAACTGGATTTTTTTATTTATAACATTAAAGGTAACATTTATTTTACAACCACTTAGGCAGCAAACCTTCTTTCATTTGGAGAACTGTTTTGTGTGCTAATATGTTAATTTGTGCTACATGTAAATATCACTCGATTTAGAAAGCAAGCAATAGACTCTACACTGATTAGTTTATAGTATAGCCATACTATCTTGTTTGTAAAAAGTTTGGTTAAATATAAATGTGATGTTACACATTACTCAGTTATTTTACATTTAAAAGGGCTATATTTAGGCAGACCCTAACGCTAGTTTTACTTCTGTATAATAAAAATAGATTAGTAGATAAAAGGGAAAAATAACTAATTAGAAAAAGTTATATACCAATTGCTGAAACCTCACAATACTTGTTTCCACTTTCTTTAGTTTCAAAAAATGTTTTATAACTACCTAATTCCCTATTAGACTCTAAGTTTCAAGAGCATAAAGATCATTTCTCTTATCTGTTATACATGATATTCTTGGAATTTTGCACAGAGCCTAGGACACAGAAGGTGCTCTCTCATGACTCTTATAAAGACATTAACCTCACTCACTCATGAGGGTGGAGCCCTCATGACCTCATCCAATCCTAATTACCCCCCAAAGGCCTTACCTCCTAATACCATCACATTGAGGATGGGAGGGTAGGGTTTCAACACAGGAATTTAAGGAAGACACAAGCATTCATTACAGGACAAGTTGGCAAGTCACAAGTAGCAAGGACTAGTTTAAGTTTTTGAAACAAAGTAAGGAAAGAAAATCCCATTTTTTATACGACAAAAACTACACATATGGTTAGAAAAGCTAAGTTATACATCATTAGAGAGAAAGGGCAATAAATGCAATTCAAATGGACACTAAATTTGGTTTTACATGTTCCAATAGTGAAGGCAAAAGAGAAGTCTGTTAGGGCTTTCTAAAAACAAAATGCATACATATTCATCTCCAGGCTTCTTACCATTTAACTCAAACAGAGATCTACAAAATAAGGAACTTTGAGTGGCATAATGGAAACAATTTAAAACCATAATTTAAAAAAGAGAGAGAGAATGTAGATTTTAATTTAAAAAAACAAAAAACAAAAAACTTTGGTCTCCTATGTAAAATTGCTCAAGATTTCCCAAATGCACTCTGCCCTATGTTCAATCTTCATAAACGTTACTCAGGCAAAAATTAAGATAAATCTTTTGCTTAAAGTTTAAGGTCCCTGAAGTAGTATTTACTTGCACAAAAGAGTAAAATGAAATGTACATGGTTTTCCATCACTTAAATGGCATTATACCTTTTTACCCTTGGGGACTCAGAAAGACTCCAAGATTTAAAAACAATTTTTTTTTCAAAGTTCCTCTCCTGGAACTTAAAAGTTTGATTGGGGGTAAATAAATTAATTCTCATTATCTTCGGGAAGAAAAGTGTTTAATTTTTGCACTATAAATTGTCCCTCAGAACCAAGAAAAACAGAACTAAATTCTACCATGTGTCTTACTATGTGAGCTCATCTAATGAACCTAAGCGTGTTTATCAAAGTTGATAACTCAGTATTTTATGGGTCAGATGTACAAAGCAGAAATCATTTGGAATATATACAACGTGTGACTTTGAGGCAATTCAGTAGGCTCAATATTGTACATCTTATACCACTCCCAAACCCTGATGAAGTTGATGTAAGGAAGAAATACCAGTTTAATGTCTGCTCTGTTTATAAATTTCACAGCTTTATAGAACTTTGGGGTTTCTTCATTATCTAGCTTAATCTCTTCACTTCACAGAAAATAACACTAAAACCCAGAAAAGTTAAAGATCTTAGCCTGAGTCTCACAGCTGGTAAGCAACAGAACTAAAACCCACCCTATCATTTAAAACCCACCATCTCAACATTATCTTTTACTTCTAGGTTATTATTTAATACTATTAAATGATCTAAATAATTTCTCATAGTATAGACTTACATAGTTTTCTAAATTTTAAAGCATCATTTTGCATTATGAAAACAATTCTGTGAAACTGGAGGGAATCAGGGTGAAACCATATATTTGTATCACTTTGCTGGTAATGTTCTCTTTCCCCACTAGTACTCCGACCTTCTTTGACCAGATTTTCTTATCTCATCATTGGGAACATACGCCAATTTCACATGACTGAGCTTTATCACTGAAAACTGACACCTTGCTTTAGATTACTTTTTTCTCTACATGACTCAAGAGATTTAACCTGTATTCTAGAAAAGCTGAGTTAACACTGCAGCCTTAATGCCAATACGCATTCCTCTCTTAACCTCAGGCATAGTGGAAGAGAGGAGGCAAGCTTCTACCAATGCCAACAGGTGTTTGTTGTTCTGGAAGGAGTTTCCTATTGTCATTCATTTATTACTGCAAATACACCTATGATACTCAGGAAACTCATGCTTTTTTTAAAAACTGCAGTAAATATGATGCCATCAGAAGCACCATTGAGTTCAAAATATTATAGCTAACTTTCAAGCTTCATGTTTGTCAAAATAAAAATTGAAGAAAGTACTATAAACTTGTGAAATAATATAGCTTATTTTTCCAAAAATCAGTCCAGTTCATTAAAACCAAATAATTTGATTGGGTTTAACCTCCTTATTTTTTACTGCCACTTCTAAGCAACTTCTTCAACCCAATCATTGAATAACAATGTCACTGTAACAACAAAAAAGCTCACTTGTGTAATCTTCTTTTCCTTTGCCCTAATTCCATAATTATGATAGCTGACATTGTCATTTATTTGGCATTTTTCTGAAACTAGTGATTATTTTTGTTCTTGTACTTACTTGTAAAGGTTACTGATAACTGAATTCCTTTGTGTTTATGTTTTTTTAATGATCTAGATGCTCTGTTTTGCACGTATCCATCTTTTGAGTTTGACTGTCATTCACTTTTATTCCCCAGTCTCGAGGAATGTACTCCAACGACTCTCCAGTCTCCCTCCTGCACCTTCAGCCTTGCCTATTTTACTGAGTAATTCCCATTAACATTCAAATATGGTTTCACATAACCCATCTTTAAAGCACACCAAAACAAATGTTCCTTGACTCCTACACTCCTCTAGTAGCCCCCCATCTACTTCTACAAGAAAGTGTACGTCCCAAGAGACATGTATAGGGTGAAAGGTGGGAAGCCCCACTTGAGAGTCTAGCTAATTTACATTCTTCATCGTAGTTTTCCTGAAGGTCAGGAGGAGGCTTAAATGCTTATCAAGATTAATACATTTGATTTCCCATTTGTCTAGTCATCATTACATATCCACATCATTTTCAGGTCTCCAAAAATAAAGAAGTTTGAATAGTAAACTATGAATTCCCCAAAAGGAAGAGAGAATTGAGGTCTCTCACATGACGAAGAGTGAGAGTAAGACTGAAGGAGGGATTCTGAAGAAAGCATGGTTATTACCAATTAGATTTGTTCTCTGCCCAGGCCCTGTCCTAAGGACTCATTCCTGAATTGTCAATAATGGGAACTATAGCAAAAAGGGGGGGGGGGGATCTGAATGAGCTGTTTTACCACAATCTCTGTAGTAAAAGTGATACCTTCAATATTAGCCATTATCAGCCTAAGTGGAGATCCTGGCTGTCACCCACAGTAATGAAACTCTTGCCATCATGAGACTTTGAGCAGCACTGGCTGCAGAAGCCTCTTCATACCAAGGTTCACTGGACACAAAGACCATTGGTACAAACATCAGTGGCCTAAGCATCATGTATTAGCAACCTCAGAGCATGTTGACAGGCATCAGTACCAGAACAGGTGGCACCTTGAGGCTATTAGTAGCATGGCTCCTACTTTGGATACCAACAAGACAGGACACATCACCAAGTGAGCCAATGATGAAGAGGAGGAAAGGCCAATGTCATGGGGTTGCCAAGCACAGGCGTCAGTGGAGCATATATTGCCCACTTTGTAAGGATTAACAGAATCATTTGCATGGAATTATAGGAAAGTTAGTTCCCCTACAAATCAGGTGGATGTGTGAAAACAAGGGAACTATTATTTTGTGGTTAATCCTATTACTCTATTTTTAACCCCGGACTAATATGGTTAAATATATTATAGATTAAATATATTTGAGGACACTTAAAGAGTGTCCCGAAGTTAAAAATAAATATAGCTTGCATAATTAAGTTATGGTTCAAGAAGATCTTAAAGGATGCTTTACAATAATCACTTAAGTTTAAAGACTAATTATAGTTAAATATTAACATTGCTTTAAAATGTAACATATGCCTTATTAAGAATTAAATTTTTTAAAGTCTGATCTCCTTGTAAGATCAACCATTATTCATATTATCTTTTAACAAGGTTCACTAAGCCCCTAGGGATTGTAACTATTTTTCATTTATGTCTAGGCTAGAAACAATTGAACATTTGTACTGCAATATGAAACTGCATGAAAAGCTACCCATGCATTTCTTTATATCAATCACTTTATCTCATGGAACATTTTTAATATCAGTGCCCTGAAGCATTTTAAATATTCATGTGGACATGTTTAGATGCCTTCAAGTTTTAAGTAGATTATTTATGTAACCTAAAGGAATTATTCTAATTCTACAAAGAAAAATAAATCACTGAACAAATAATAAATCTTTCCTTCATAACATTTTCCAGATCTATAGCACAGAACACTTCACTATTCTTATGAGACTAACACAACAATAACATAATGCTCTATGCTTATACACTTCTTTTCTAATAATTATCAACTCATTCATCTTTTTGACAGCCTTGAGTAGGGCAACAACATTATTTCTATTTCATATTGAGGAAACTGAGGCAAAGAGTCCATGAGAAATTTGCCCAAGGTCAGAGTTTAT
Organism: Balaenoptera borealis; assembly: GCF_965194805.1. Taxonomy (NCBI): domain Eukaryota; kingdom Metazoa; phylum Chordata; class Mammalia; order Artiodactyla; family Balaenopteridae; genus Balaenoptera; species Balaenoptera borealis. The sequence continues at coordinate 57,008,489 of NC_138862.1, read as the reverse complement.
CTATAGCTAAGTTAAATAAAGAAAAGACAGAAAAATAAAGAAACAGGGAGCAAAGTAATCAGGGTTCTTTATAATTAAAAGTAGTCATGGGTTGTTTCACTACTGAAAGCAGAGGGGACAAAAATGTTTTATATAGTAGATAAAAATACACTTGGATTGAAACCCACATCTTATCACAGGCTGTGTAGATACAAGAGGCTATGCTGGAATAACAAAGAAATACTGAAATCTTAGTGGTTTAACACAACACACTTTATTTTTCTTTTATTACCAGTGAAATCCAGGTTGTTCTTCTCAATGGCTCTCCTTCACATTGTAACTCAGGGATGTGGGTCCCTGCCATAATGTAGCTAAACCATCTGGAACACACAGTGTCTAAGGTCACCGCAGAAGGGAAAAGGAAGCTTGGGGATAAGATCATACAGGGTATTTTAAGTATAAGTCCTGAAACTAGCTTAAATCAATTCTGACGATACCCCACTGTCCAAAAGTTAATTGATGCTCCCAATCTAGAACACTGAAAAATATAGTCTGTGTGCCTAGAATATCAAACAGAACCTGGTAAGAGTCATAACACTGCCTCTGTCACAAGCTAGCATGTGGCTAAGCAAGAAGTTGTTGGAACATGTTTTAAAAAAGCATAGGGAAAAGTTTGAGAAGACCTATATTTGATCCTACTTCTGAGAATAGCTCTTAATTTTACTTTGGGCAACTCTGTAAACTCACACGACATCAGTTTACTTGGCTATAAAATAAGAGATTGATCAAACTACGGTGATATTATATATGATAATAATAACTATTTACTAAGTGTTTGCCACCTGCATATGCTGTACTACATTCTTTTTTATTTTTGTTTGTTTCTTTTTTAACATCTTTATTGGAGTTTAACTGCTTTACAATGCTGTGTTAGCTTTTGTTGTATAACAAGTGAAGTAGCTATATGTATACATATATCCCCATATCCCCTCCCTCTTGCATCGCCCTCCCACCCTCCCTACCCCACCCTTCTAGGTGGTCACAAAGCACCAAGCTGATCTCCCTGGGCTATGCAGCTGCTTCCCACTAACTATCAATTTTACATTTGGTAGTATATATAAGTCCATGCCACTCTCTCATTTCATCCCAGCTTACCCTTCCCCATCCCCGTGTCCTCAAGTCCATTCTCTACATCTGCATCTTTATTCATGTCCTGCCCCTAGGTTCTTCAGAACAATTTTCTTAGATTCCATATATATGTGTTAGCATACGATATTTGTTTTTCTATTTCTCACTTACTTCACTCAGTATGACAGACTCTAGGTCCATCCACCTCACTACAAATAACTCAAATTCGTTTCTTTTTATGCCTGAGTACTATTCCATTGTATATATGTGCCACATCTTCTTTATCCATTCATTTGTTGATGGACACTTAGGTTGCTTCCATGTCCTGGCTATTGTAAATAGAGCTGCAATGAACATTGTGGTACATGACTCTTTTGGAATTATGGTTTTCTCTGGGTATATCCCCAGTAGTGAGATTGCTGGGTCATATGGTAGTTCTATTTTTAGTTTCTTAAGGAACCTCCATACTGTTCTCCATAGTGGCTGTACCAATTTACATTCCCACCAACAGTGCAAGAGGGTTCCATTTTCTCCCCACCCTCTCCAGCATTCATTGTTTGTAGATTTTTTGATGATGGCCATTCTGACCGGTGTGAGGTGATACCTCATTGTAGTTTTTTTTATATATATATATATATATATAATTTTTTAGACATCTTGATTGGAGTATAATTGCTTTACAATGGTGTGTTACTTTCTGCTTTATAACAAAGTGAATCAGCTATAACTGTAGATATATCCCTGTATCTCCTCCCTCTTGTGTCTCACTCCCACCCTACCTATCCCACCCTTCTAGCTGGTCACAAAGCACCGAGCTGATCTCCCTGTGCTATGCCGCTGCTTCCCACTAGCTATCTATTTCACATTTGGTACTATATATAAGTCCAGCCACTCTCTCACTTTGTCCCAGCTGTCCCTTCCCCCTCCCCGTGTCCTCAAGTCCCTTCTCTACATCTGAGTCTTTATTCCTGTCCTGCCCCTAGGTTCTTCAGAACGATTTTTTGTTGTTGTTTTAGATTCCATATATATGTGTTAGCATATGGTACTTGTTTTTCTATTTCTCACTGACTTCATTCGGTATGACAGACTCTAGGTCCATCCACGTCACTACAAATAACTCATTTCGTTTCCTTTTATGACTGAGTACTATTCCATAGTATATATGTGCCACATCTTCTATATCCATTCATCTGTTGATGGACATTTAGGTTGCTTCCATGTCCTGGCTATCATAAATAGAGCTGCAATGAACATTGTGGTACATGACTCTTTTTGAATTATGGTTTTCTCAGGGTATGTGCCCAGTAGTGGGAATGCCGGGTCGTATGGTAGTTCTATTTTTAGTTTTTTAAGGAACCTCCATACTGTTCTCCATAGTGGCTGTATCAATTTACACTCTCACCAACAGTGCAAGAGGGTTCCCTTTTCTCCACACCCTCTCCAGCATTTGTTGTTTGTAGATTTTTTGATGATGGCCATTCTGACTGGTGTGACGTGATACCTCATTGTAGTTTTGATTTGCATTTCTCTAATGATTAATTATGTTGAGCATTCTTTCATGAGTTTGTTGGCAATCTGTATACCTTCTTTGGAGAAATGTCTATTTAGGTTTTCTGCCCATTTTTGGATTGGGTTGTTTGTTTTTCTGATTTTGAGCTGCATGAGCTGCTTGTAAAGTTTGGAAATTAATCCTTTGTCAGTTGCTTCATTTTCAAATAATTTCTCCCATTCTGAGGGTTGTCTTTTTGTCTTGTTTATGGTTGCCTTTGCTGTGCAAATCTTTTAAGTTTCATTAGGTCCCATTTGTTTATTTTTGGTTTTATTTCTATTTCTCTAGAAGGTGGGTTAAAAAGGATCTTGCTGTGATTTATGTCATACAGTGTTCTGCCTATGTTTTCCTCTAAGAGTTTCACAGTGTCTGGCCTTACATTTAGGTCTTTAATCCATTTTGAGTTTATTTTTGTGTATGGTGTTAGGGAGTGTTCTAATTTCATTCTTTGACATGTAGCTGTCCAATTTCCCAAGCCCCACTTATAGAAGAGGCTGTCTTTACTCCATTGTATATTCTTGCCTCCTTTATCAAATATAAGGTGACCATATGTGCGTGGGTTTATCTCTGGGTTTCTGTCCCATTCCATTGAACTATATTTCTGTTAATGTGCCAGTATCATACTGTCTTCATTACTGTAGCTTTGTAGTATAGTCTGAAGACCAGGAGCCTGATTCCTCCACCTCCATTTTTTCTTTCTCAAGACTGCTTTGGCTATTCTGGGTCCTTTGTGTTTCCATACAAATTGTGAAATTTTCTGTTCTAGTTCTGTGAAATATGCCAGTGGTAGTTTGATAGGGATTGCACTGAATCTGTAGATTGCTTTGGGTAGTGTAGTCATTTTCACAATGCTGATTCTTCCAATCCAAGAACATGGTATATCTTTCCATCTGTTGGTATCATCTTTAATTTCTTTCATCAATGTCTTATAGTTTTCGGCATACAGGTCTTTTGTTTCCTTAGGTAGGTTTATTCCTAGATATTTTATTCTTTTTGTTGCAGTGGTAAATGGGAGTGTTTCCTTAAATTCTCTTTCATGTTTTTCATCATTAGTGTGTAGGAATGCAAGAGTTTTCAGTGCATTAACTTTGTAGCTTGCTACTTTACCAAATTCATTGACTAGCTCTAGAACTTTTCTGGTAGCATCTTTAGGATCCTCTATATATAGTATCATGTCATCTGCAAACAGTGAAAGTTTTACTTATTTTCCAATTTGGATTCCTTTTCTTTTTCTTCTCTGATTGCTGTGGCTAAAACTTCTAAAACTATGTTGAATAATAGCAGTGAGAGTGGGCAAACTTGTCTTCTTCCTGATCTTAGAGAAAATGGTTTCAGTTTTACACCATTGAGAATGATGTTGACTGTGGGTTTGTTATATATGGCCTTTATTATGTTGAGGTAAGTTCCCTCTCTGCCTACTTTCTGGAGGGTTGTTATCATAAATGGCTGGTGAATTTTGTCGAAAAACTTTTCTGCATCTATGAGATGCTCATATGGTTTTTCTCCTTCAATTTGTTAATATGTTGCATCACATTGATTAATTTGCATATACTGAAGAATCCTTGCATTCCGGGGATAAACCCTATTTGATCATGGTGTATGATCCGTTTAATGTGCTGTTGGATTCTGTTTCCTAGTATTTTGTTGAGGATTTTTGCATCTATGTTCATCAGTGATTTTGGCCTGTAGTTTTCTTTCATTGTGACATCTTTGTCTGGTTTTGGTATCAGGGTGACGGTGGCCTCATAGAATGAGTTTGGGAGTGTTCCTCCCTCTGCTATACTTTGGAAGAGTTTGAGAAGGTTAGGTGTTAGCTCTTCTCTAAATGTTTGATAGAATTCTCCTGTGAAGCCATCTGGTCCTGTGCTTTCGTTTCTTGGAATATTTTTAATCTCAGTTTCAATTTCAGTGCTTGTGATTGGCCTGTTTTTATTTTCTATTTCTTTCTGGTTCAGTCTCGGAAGGTTGTGCTTTCCTAAGAATTTGTCCATTTCTTCCAGGTTGTTCATTTTTTTGGCATATAGTTGCTTGTAGTAATCTCTCATTATCCTTTGTATTTCTGCAGGGTCAGTTATTACGTCTCCATTTTCATTTCTAATTCTGTTGATTTGAGTCTTTTCCCTTATTTTCTTCATGAGGCTGGCTAATGATTTATCAATTTTGTTTCTCTTCTCCGAGGACCAGCTTTTAGTTTTATTCATCTTTGCTGTTTCCTTCATTTCGTTTTCATTTATTTCTGATCTGATGTTTATGATTTCTTGCCTTCTGCTAACTTTGGGCTTTTTTTTTTCTTCTTTCTCTAATTGCTTTAGGTGTAAGTTTAGGTTGTTTATTTGACATGTTTTTTGTTTCTTGAGGTAGGACTGTATTGCTATAAACTTCCCTCTTAGAACTGCTTTGGCTGTATCCCATAGGTTTTGGGCCGTCGTGTTTGCATTGTCATTTGTTTCTAGGTATTTTTTTGATTTCCTCTTTGATTTATTCAGTGATCTCTTGGTTGTTTAGTGTATTGTTTAGCCTCCATGTGTCTGAACTTTTTACAGATTTTTTCCTATAATTGATATCTAGTCTCATAGTGTTGTGGTTGGAAAAGATACTTGATATGATTTCAATTTTCTTAAGTATACTAAGGCTTGATTTGTGACCCAAGATATGATCTCTCCTGGAGAATGTTCCATAAGCACTTGAGAAGAAAGTGTATTCTGTTATTTCTGGATGGAATGTCCTATAAATATCAATTAAATCCATCTTGTCTAATGTGTCATTTAAAGCTTGTGTTTCCTTATTTATTTTCATTTTGTATGATCTGTCCATTGGTGAAAGTGGGGTGTTAAAGTTCCCTACTATGACTGTGTTACTGTCGATTTCCCTTTTTATGGCTGTTAGCATTTGCCTTATGTATTGAGGTGCTCCTATGTTGGGTGCATAAATATTTACAATTGTTATATCTTCTTCTTGGATTGATCCCTTGATCATTATGTAGTATCCTTCTTTTTCTCTTGTAATAGACTTTATTTTAAAGTCTATTTTGTCTGATATGAGAACTGCTACTCCAGCTTTCTTTTGATTTCCATTTGCATGGAATATCTTTTTCATTCCCCTCACTTTGTATGTGTCCCTAGGTCTGAAGTGGGTCTCTTGTAGACAGCATATATACACGTCTTGTTTTTGTATCCATTCAGCCAGTCTATGTCTTTTGGTCAGAGCATTTAATCCATTTACATTTAAGGTAGTTATTGATATGTATGATCCTACTTCCATTTTCTTAATTGATTTGGGTTTGTTATTGTAGGTCTTTTCCTTCTCTTGCATTTCCTGCCTAGAGAAGTTCCTTTAGCATTTGTTGTAAAGCTGGTTTGGTGGTGCTGAATTCTCTTAGCTTTTGCTTGTCTGTAAAGGTTTTAATTTCTCCGTCGAATCTGAATGAGATCCTTGCTGGGTAGAGTAATCATAGTTGTAGTTTTTTCCCTTTTATCACTTTAAATATGTCCTGCCACTCCCTTCTGGCTTGCAGAGTTTCTGCTGAAAGATCAGCTGTTAACATTATGGGGATTCCCTTGTATGGTATTTGTTGTTTTTCCCTTGCTGCTTTTAACATTTTTTCTTTGTATTTAATTGTTGACAGTTTGATTAATATGTGTCTTGGCGTGCTTCTCCTTCAATTTATCCTGTATGGGACTCTCTGCCCTTCCTAAACTTGTTTGACTATTTCCTTTCCCATATTAGGGAAGTTTTCAACTATAATCTCTTCAAATATTTTCTCGACCCTTTCGTTTTCTCTTCTTCTTCTGGGACCCCTACAATTCGAATGTTGGTGCGTTTAATGTTGTCCCAGAGGTCTCTGAGACTATCCTCAATTCTTTTCATTCTTTTTTCTTTATTCTGCTCTGCAGTAGTTATTTCCACTATTTTATCTTCCAGGTCACTTATCCGTTCTTCTGCCTCAGTTATTCTGCTACTGATTCCTTCTAGAGAATTTTTAATTTCATTTATTGTGTTGTTCATCATTGTTTGTTTGCTCTTTAGTTCTTCTAGGTCCTTGTTAAACATTTCTTATTTTTCTCCATTCTATTTCCAAGATTTTGGATCATCTTTTCATCATTATTCTGAATTCTTTTTCAGGTAGACTGCCTATTTCCTCTTCATTTGTTTAGTCTGGTGGGTTTTTACCTTGCTCCTTCATCTGCTGTGTGTTTCTCTGTCTATTCATTTTGCTTAACCTACTGTGTTTGGGGTCTCCATTTCCCAAGCCACAGGTTCATAGTTCCAGTTGTTTTTGGTGTCTTCCCCAGTGGGTGAGGTTGGTTCAGTGGCTGTGTAGGCTTCCTGGTAGAGGGGACTGGTGCTTGTGTTCTGGTGGTTGGAGCTGGATCTTGTCTTTCTGGTGGGTAGTGCCACATCCAGCGGTGTGTTTTGGGGTGTCTGTGAACTTAGTATGATTTTAGGGAGCCTCTCTGTTAATGGGTGGCATTGTGTTCCTGTCTTGTTAGTTGTTTGGCATTGGGCATCCAGCACTGGAGCTTGCTGGCCATTGGGTGGAGCTGGGTTAATGTTGAGATGGAGATCTCTTGGCGAGCTCTCGCTGATTGATATTACCAGGTGCTGGGAGGTCTCTGGTAGTCCAGTGTCCTTAACTCGGCTCTCCCACCTCAGAGGCTCAGGCCTGATACCAGGCCGGAGCACCAAGACCCTGTCAGCCACATGGCTCAGAAGAAAAGGGAGAAAAAAAGAAAGAAAAAAACTTTTTTTAATTATTAAAAAAAAATTATTAAATTAAAAAAATATAAAAGTAATAATAAAAAAAGAGAGCAACCAAGCCATAAACAAATCCATCAATGATAACTAACACTAAAAACTATACTAAGATAAAGATAAAAATCAGAATCAAATCAGTCACAGACAGCAAACCGCAAGTCTACAGGGGCTCGCAAAATCCACTGCCTCAATTTTGGGATGATTTGCTGTCTATTCAGGTATTCCACAGATGCAGGGTACATGAAGTTGACTGTGGGGATTTCATCTGCTGCTTTTGAGGCCGCATGGAGAAATTTCCCTTTCTCTTCTCTGTTCGCACAGCGCCTGGGGTTCAGCTTTGGTTTTGGCCCCACTCCTGCATGTAGGTCGCTCTCAGGTATCTGTTGCTTTTGGGAAGTGTGAGGTCTTCTGCCAGTGTTCAGTAGGTGTTCTATAGGAGTTGTCCACACGTAGATGTATTTTTGATGTATTTGTGGGGAGAAAGGTGATCTCCACGTCTTACTCCTCCACCATCTTGAAGATCATCTGACCTACATTCTTTAAATCCTTATCTCATGATTTTCTCCTAAGCCTAACTTCTAACATTTTATGATGCTGAGGAAAGATACTTAAACATCCTCACATGAGGGAATTCCCAGGTGGTCCAGTGGTTAGGACCCAGCACTTCCACTGCAGAGGGCACGGGTTTGACCCCTCGTTGGGGAACTAAGATCTGTGCGTGTGGCCAAATAAAAATCCTCACATGAGACTACAATAAGGAATAAAATAAATTAGTGTTGAGTAATGTTTAGAAGTACAGGGAAACAGAGAAGTAGCACTTGCTATGTCTCAGGAATGGTCCAGTTAAGAATAATGAAGATTGGAATTCATTAAAAGAAGAAAAAGAAGGCTTCCCTGGTGGTGCAGTGGTTGGGAATCTGCCTGCCAATGCAGGGGACATGGGTTCGAGCCCTGGTCTGGGAAGATCCCACATGCCGCGGAGCAACTGGGCCCGTGAGCCACAATTACTGAGCCTGCGCGTCTGGAGCCTGTGCTCCGCAACAGGAGAGGCCGCGATAGTGAGAGGCCTGCGCACCGCGATGAAGAGTGGCCCCCGCTTGCCGCAACTGGAGAAGGCCCTCGCACGGAGACGAAGACCCAACACAGCCATGAATGAATGAATGAATAAATAAATAAATAAATAAATAAATAAATAAATAAAACCCAAAAGTTAAAAAAAAAAAGAAGAAGAAAAAGAAATGGTAATAGGTTGATGAAGGTCCCTTGTTGATAATCACAACTTTCCCCTCTTTATTTCTATAAATCTTGGCTTACTCCTCCTCCTCTTTATTCAAAGAGATCTCTGTTGAGCACCTACACTGTGCAAGGCTTAGATGCTGTCAGCCTAGAACCAAGGGAGAATTCAGAATGATGTTCAGGGGTCCTGATTTCTTTATGGTATATAAGTTGTATTAGTTAGAATTCTCCAGAGAGACAGAACAAATAGCTTATAGATGGATATATATATATAACGGGAAATTTACTATAAGAATTGGATTATGGAGACCAAGAAGTCCCACAGTCTGCCATCTGCAAGTTGGAGAACCAGGAAACCAGTGGTGTAATTCATTCAGAGTCTGAAGGCTTATGAAACCAGAGGAACCAATGGTAGAATTCCCAGTCCTAGCCCAAAGGTCTGAGAGCCAGGGCTGATGTCTATGGGCAAAAGAAGGCGGGCGTCCCAGCTCAACCAAAGTGAGTAAATTCACCGTTTCTCTGTCCTTTGTCTCTATTCAGGATCCCACTGGATTAGATAATGCCCACCTGCAGTGGTGAGGGCGATCTTCATACAGTCTACAGATTCAAATGATAACCTCTCCCAGAAACACCCTCTCAGACACACCCAGAAATTTTGGTTTACCAGCTATCTGGGCATCCCTTAGCCCAGTCAGGTTGACACATAAAATTAACCCTCACATAAGCTGAGGAAATAAAATGTAGAATTTATTATGAGAAAGAAAGAAAAACAGAAATCCTTAGGGATTCACTTTGTCCTTATGGATTCACTTTGGAGACAATAACATCAGCTTTACAAAAGTGCCTTGCAACACCCCTTACTGAGACTCTTGTAAAATGAAGAGTTTGTTTCAAAACTACCCATAAATCAAAAACCTCTTGTATTAGGGAACGGCACTCTAAAAAACTGCTATTTTTAGCTCTAAAACACATGTTTGTTGACAATATTGAAAGAGTAGTGTCCATCAACAATCAGGCCATTCCACGGTGTAAACTGGCATATAGTTTTCCCTTAATAAACTTTTTCCTCAGCAATGCTGGGATGGAAGTAGATCCCTGGCAGATGAGGGCTGCCTAGGAATGCTTAGCCTTGGAATTTACTGTCTTAATGGAGAATGAAAATGCAATTTAAATATTCACACTTTTGGAGGACCAGATCAAGATAGCAGAGTAGGAAGATCCTTAAGTCACCTCCTCCCACAGACACACCAAACTACAACAACATATAGAATAACTCTCCCTGAGAATGACCTAAAGACTAGAAGAACAAATTTTCTACAACTAAGGATATAAAGAAAAGGCCACATCAAGATAGGTAAGAGGGGCAGAGACACAGTCTGGTCAGAACCCACACCCCGGGTGCGGCAGCCCACAAGCATGAAATATAACACAACCAAGCTGAGGAGCAAGGGGTCCCAGCCACATGTTCAACTCCCCAGTCCAGGGAACCTTCATTGGGAAGATGAGCCCCCATAACGTCTGGCTTTGGAAACCAGCAAGGCTTATGTCCAGGAGAGCTGGATGGCTGTGGGAAACCAAGACCCTGCTCTTGAAGGGTCACATACAACACACTTGCTCCAAGTTCTAGTACAGAGGCAGCAGCTTGAAAGGCAGCTAGGTCATATGAGAAGATTCACTGACCAATTTTAAAGCATGTGCTGGAGGGGCAGAAATCTAGTGGAACTTTCTCTGGAGTCAAAAGTACTGGTAGGTGTCATTTTTTTTCCACAATCAATATGAAATTATTATACGTTCAGAAAAAATATTTTATACAATAGACTGTACGATTTCTAATTCCTCACATACCAGTAATTTCCACAAATCAAAGAGATTATCGACCTTCAACTTATTTGGAATTTTAAGACAAAGCTCAATGGCAGGGTGTGTATTTACAAGGTAGGTGCCATATTTTTACACTCCTACCTAGCTCAGCTGGCACTGGTTGGTGCTATTTCTGTCACTCTCTATCAACATAGCTAACATGATGGTGCACCTTGCCCTTGTATTCCCCTGAGTACCAGCCCCACTCAACCTGCCCACACTGGCACTCCTCCAAGGTGGCTTACAGGCCACCCCACCAGGCAAGCAGCCCTGACCAGCACTGGTACCTCTTGAAAGAAACTCCTGCTCCAGGGGGTCAGCACAACACACCAAAGCACCCAAAACAATTGCAGCTGAGCCTCACAGCCAGCTGGCCTAGGAGCCAACCTTGCCCACCAGCACACCAACAGCAACTGCGGCCTAACCGCACAGGAGGGCACACACAGCCCACACAGGGAAAACCCCTGGAGCACCTGACTCTGGTGACCAGGGGGATTGTACCACTGGGTCCCACAGGACACCTTCTACATAACACCACTCTTTCAAGACTAGGAGATGGAGATGATCTACTTAATAAACACAAAAAAACACCAAGAGTTACGCAAAATGAGGAGACAAAGGAATATGTTCTGAATGGAAAAACAAGACAAAACCTCAGGAAAAAAAATTAATCAAAATGGAGATAATAATTTACCAGATAAAGAGTTCAAAGTAATAGTCACAAAGATACTCACTGAACTCAGAAGATTGTGTGAATTCAATGAGAATTTCAACAAAGAGATAGAAATTGTGTTTTAAAAAAATCAGAACTGAAGAATATATAACTGAAGTAAAAAAAAATACACTAGAGGGAACCAACAGCAGATTAGAGGATGCAGAAGGACTGATCAGCATTCTGGAAGACATGAAGCTGAAAATTACTCCAAACAGCAAAGAAAAAAATTTAAATAAGGAGAGTTTGAAAGACATCTAGGACAAGGCTAAATGTACTAACATTTGCAATATGGGTGTTCCAGAATGAGAAAAGAGAGAGAAAAACTATTTGAAGAAATAATGACTGAAAACTTCCCTAACCCGGCGAAGGAAATAGACATACAAGTCCAGGATGCACCTAGTCCCAAACAAGATGAACCCAAAGAGACCCACACCAAGACACATTATAATTTAAATTCCAAAAGTGAAAGATAAAGAGAGAATCTTAAAAGCACCAAGAGATAAACAACTAGTTATATATGAAGGAAACCCCTTAAAATTACCAGCTGATTTTCAGCAGAAACATTATAGACCAGAAGGGAATAGCATGATATATTCAAAGTATTGAAAGGAAAACAAACTTACATCCAAAAATACTCTACTCAACAAGGTTATCATTCAGAATTGGAATGAAAGAGAGATAGAGTGTTTCCCAGACAAGCAAGGGCTAAAGGAATTCATCACCACTAACCTAGCCTTACAGGAAATGTTAGAGGTACTTCCTTACATGAAAAAGAAAAGGCCATAACGAGAAACAATAAAATATGAAAGAAATAAATCTCACTTGTAAAGACAAATATATACAAAATGTAGTGAATAAACCACCTATAAAAGTTTAAAAGACAAGAGTAGTCAAACCATCTATATCTAAAATAAATAGTAAAATAATACATGAAATAAACAGATGTAAAATACGACATCAAAAATATAAAATGGGGCCAGAAAACTACTAGAGCTCATCAATGAATTAGGTAAAGTTGCAGAATACTAAATTAATAGACAGAAATCTGCTGCATTTCTATACAGTAACAATGAAAGATCAGAAAGAGAAATTAAGGAAACAATCTCATTTACCATCATACCAAGAAGAATAAAATACCTAGAAATAAACCTACCTAAGGAGGCAAAAGACCTGTATTCAGAAAACTATAAGATGCTGATGAAAGAAACTGAAGATGACACAAACAGTTGGAAAGATATACCATGTTCTTGGATTGGAAGAATCAATACTGTTAAAATCAGTATACTACCTAAGGCAATCTACAGATTCAATGCAATCCCTATCAAATTACCAATGGCATTTTTCACAGAACTAGAACAAAAAAATTTACAATTTGTATGCAAACACAAAAGACCCCGAATAGCCAAAGCAATCTTGAGGAAGAAAAACAGAGCTGGAGGAATCAGGCTCCTGACTTCAGAACACAAAGCTACAGTCATCAAAACAGTATGGTACTGGCACAAAAACAGAAATATAGATCAGTGGAATAGGATAGAAAGCCCAGAAATAAACCTACACACCTATGGTCAATTAATCTAACACAAAGGAGGCAAGAATATACAACGGAGAAAAGACAGTCTCTTTAATAAGTAGTGCTGGGAAAACTGGACAGCTACATGTAAAAGATTGAAATTAGAACATTCTCTAACACCATATACAAAAATAAACTCAAACTGGATTAAAGACCTAAATGTAAGACCAGATACGATAAAACTCCTAGAAGAAAACATAGGCAGAACACTCTTTGACATAAATTGCAGCAATAACTTTTCGGATCCATCTTCTAGAGTAATGGAAATAAAAACAAAAATAAACAAATGATACCTTGTTAAACTTAAAAGCTTTTGCACATCAAAGGAAACCATAAACAAGATAGAAAAGACAATCTGCAAAATGGGAGAAAATACTTTCAAACAATGTGGCCAACAAGGGCTTAATATCCAAAATACACAAACAGCTCATACAAATCAATATCAAAAAAAAACAAACAAACAATCCAATCAAGAAATGAATGGGCAGAAGCTCTAAACAGACATTTCTTCATAGAAGACATACAGATGGCCAATAGGCATATGAAAAAAATGGCCCACATCACTAATTATTAGAGAAATGCAAATCAAAACTACAGTGAGGAATCACCTCACACCACTCAGAATGTCCATTATCAAAAAGTCTACAAATAATAAATGTTGGAGAGGGTGTGGAGAAAAAGGAACCCTCGTACACCACTGGTGGGAATGTAAATTGGTACAGGCACTATGGAGAACAGTATGGAGGTTTTATAAAAAACTAAAAATAGAGTTACCATGATATGATCCTGCAATCCCACTCCTGAACATATATCCAGAGAAAACTATAATTCAAAAAGATACATGCACCCCAATGTTCATTGCAGCACTACTTACAATAGCCAAGACATGGAAGCAACCTAAATACCCATCGACAGATGAATAGAAAAAGATGTGGTGTATACATATACACAGTGGAATATCACTCAGCCATAAAAAAGAATGAAATAATGCCTTTTGCAGCAATATAGATGGACCTAGAGATTATGATACTAAGTGAAGTAAGCAAGACAGAGAAAGACAAGTATCATATGATATCACTTACATGTGGACTCTTTAAAAAAAATTTTTAAGATACAAATGAAGTTATTTACAAAACAGAAAGAGACTCACTTATGGTTACCACAGGGGAAAGCGGGGGGAATAAATTAAGAGGTTGGGACTAACATATACACACTACTATATATAAAGTAGATAATCAACAAGGACCTACTGTATAGCACAGGGAACTATACTCAGTATTTTGTAATAACCTACAAGGGAAAAGAATCTGAAAAAAGAATATATATATATTCTTTTACATGTATATACATATATATGTATAACTGAATCACTGTGCTGTACACCTGAAACTAACATGACATTGTAAACCAATGATACTTCAATAAAAACTATATATATATGTGTGTGTGTGTGTATATATATATATATACACACACACACATATATATATAAAATGGGGGGTGGCAGACAGTAAAAATTTAGTGTTTTTGGAATGAACTCAAACTTAAGTGAGTAGCAACTTAAAACAGACTGCTATATACATTTTTTTTTTCTTTTAGAAATAAAAAGGGACTTTATTGGTTCACATAACTGAAAATATCATGGCTATATCAAGCTTCAGAAATGGCTGGATGCAGGTAATCAAATAAGATCATCATGGACTATGTCTCATATTCTGTCTCTAGACCCTGCGTTCTCCTGGGATGGCTTCATTCCCAAAGTAATTCTCTGCATGCAGAAAGAATCATGGCACCTAGCAGCTCCAGACTTTTTTTTTTTAATTTTTATTGGAGTATAGTTGATTTACAATGTTGTGTTAGTTTCAGGTGTACAGCAAAGTGAATCAGTTATACGTAGACATATATCACATTTTTAAGATTCTTTTCCCATATAGACCATTACAGAGTATGAGCAGAGAATTGAGTAGAGTTCCCTGTGCTATATAGTAGGTCCTCATTAGTTATCTATTTTATATATAGTAGTGTGTATATGTCAATCCCAATCTCCCAATTTATCCCCCCACCTTATCCCCTGGTAACCATAAGTTTGTTTTCTACGTGTGTAACTCTATTTCTGTTTTGTAGATAAGTTCATTTGTACCTTTTTTATAGATTCCACATATAAGTGATATCATACATCTGTCTTTCTCTGTCTGACTTACCTCACTCAGTATGACAATCTCTACCTCACTCAGTTTGACAATCTCTAGGTCCATCCATGTTGCTGCAAATGGCATTATTTTGTTCTTTTTTTATGGCAGAGTAATATTCCATTGCATATATGTATCACATCTTCTTTATCCATTCCTCTGTCAATGGACATTTAGGTTGCTTCCATGTCCTGGCTATTGTAAATAGTGCTGCAATGAACACTGGGGTGCATGTATCTTTTCGAATTATGGTTCTCTCCTGATATATACCCAGGAGTGGGATTGCTAATGGTAACCACAAACCAGAAACTTATAACAGATATACAAAAATAAAAAGGACTCATCAAGATGGCAGAGTAGGAAGATGCTGCGCTCACTTCCGTGGGAATACCAAAATTGTAACTATTTACAGAGCAACTATTGATGAGAAAGACCAAAAACTACCATAAAAGATCTTCTACAACTAAAGATATAAAGAAGGAACTATAACGAGACAGGCAGGAGGGGTGGAGGTGAATATAGTCAAGACCCATACCCTCGGGTGGGAGACCCACAAACAGGAGGATAATAAGAATTGCAGATGTTCTCCCCAAGGAACAATAATGGTTCTGAGCCCTGCATCGGGCTCCTTAGCCTGGGGGTCCTGGACCAGGAAGTTGAGCTCCTACAACGTTTGCTCTGAAGACCAGTGGGGTCTTACTTTTAGGTGACCCAGAGGGCTGTGGGAAATAGAGACTCCACTCTTAAAGGATGTACACGAAATCTTACACACTCCAGGACCCAGGGTAGAAGCAGTGATTTGAAAGGAGCTTGGACTGGAAGAATTAATATTGTTAAAATGACCATTAATACCCAAGTCAATCTACAGATTCAATGCAATCCCTATGAAAATACCAATGGCATTTTCACAGAACTAGAACAATTCTAAAATTTGTATGGAAACAGAAAAGACTCTGAATAGTCAAAGAAATCTTAAGAAAGAGGAACAAAGCTGGAGGTATCATGCTCCCTGATTTCCAACTATACTACAAAGTTACAGTAATCAAAACAGTATGGTACTGGTACAAAAACAGACCCATAGATCAATGGAACAGAATACAGAGTCAGGAAATAAACTCATGCTTTTATGGTCAATTAATTTACAACCATGAAGCCAAAAATATACAGTGTGGAAAAGATAGTCTCTTCAATAGATACCATTTGGAAAACTAGACAGCTACATGTTGTCTAGTTTGTAGACAGCAAACTGGACTACTGGACTGAATGAATAAAATGAATAAATGAATAAAACTGGACTACTTTCTCACAACATATACAAGAATAAACTCAAAATGTATTAAAGACTTCAATGTACAACCTTAAACCATACAACTCCCAGAAGAAAACACAGGCAGTATGCTCTCTGACACTGATCTTAGCAATATTTTTTTTGATCTGTCCCCTCAGGCAAGGGCAACAAAGGCAAAAATAAACAAGTAGAACTGCCTCAAACTAAAAATGCTTCTGCACAGTGAAGGAAACCATCAACAAAATGAAAAGGCAACCTACGGAATGGGAGAAGATATTTGCAAATGATATATCCGATAAGAGGTTAACATCCAAAATATACATAGAAACCGTACATCTCAAAATCAAAAAACAACCTCATTAAAAAAAATGGGCAGAGGATTTGAATAGACATTTTTCCAAAGAAGACATACAGATGGCCAACAGGCACATAAAAAGATGCTCAACATCACTAATCATCAGGGAAATGCCACCTGATACCTGTCAGAATGACTATTATCAAAAAGACAAGAAATAACAAGTGTTGACGAGGATATGGAGAAAAGGAAACCCTAGTGCACTGTTGGTGGGAATGTAAACTGGTGTAGCCACTATAGAAAACAATATGGAGGTTCCTCAAAAAATTAAAAATAGAATTTCCATATGACTCAGCAATTCCACTTCTGGGTATTTATTCAAAGAAAATAAAAACACTAATTAGAAAAGATATATGCATCTATACACTCATTGCAGCGTTATTTACAACAGCCAAGATATGGAAGCAACCTAAGTAGTCTATTGAGAGATGAATGGATGGATAAAGAAAATGTTATACACACACACACACACACACACACACACACACACACACACAAATGGAATATTACTCAGCCATAAAGAAGAATGAAATCTTGCCATTTATGGCAACATGAATGATGAACGGACCTAGAGGGTATTATGCTAAGTGAAATAAGTCAGACAGAGATACACAATTACCATATGATTTCATGTATATGTGCAATCTACAAAAGACAAAAATAAAACAGAAATAGATTCATAGATATAGAGAATAAACTGGTTATCACCAGAGGGGAGAGGGGTGGAGGTTAGGTAAAATAAGTAAAGAGAATTAGGAGGTACAAGCTTCCAGTTATAAAATACAGGGACATAATGTACAACATAGGGAATATAGTCAATAACATTGCAATAGCTTTGTATGGTGACAGATCGTTAATAGACTTATTGTGGTGATCAATTCATAACGAATATAAATGTTGTACCACTATATTGTATACCTGAAACTAACATATTATATGTCAACTATACTTAGATAAAAAAGAAAAAAATTTTTAATAAATATTCAAACCATTAGGTTTAAAATAAGCTAGCAAGGATACATTGTACAACACAGGGAATATAGCAAATATTTTATAATAACTATAAATGAAGTATAACCTTTAAAAATTGTAAATCACTATACTGCACACCTGTAATTTATATACATCAACTATACTTCAATAAAAAAGATTAATTTGTGAAAACGTAAAAAGTAAATAAATAAATACATACATACTCACATTTTTCCTACTCAGATTGTTAAAGAACGGTGAGAAAGTTGATTTTATTTCTGGAAGAAAAAAAAGTGTCTTACAATGCTTTTTAATGGACACTTTAAATAGGTCTCACCAATAGCGTTTTAAGTTGTTAATGAAGTGACTTTATTCTTTATGCCAGAAGCCAAGAAATGATAAATAATTACATCAAAGCCTTTCTCTGACCTCAAAGTTCCAATATACTTCACTCAACTCATAGACTTTCTGATGTGTCAAAATGATCACCATCACCTCTGATATAGAGCAGGTTTGAATCTCAGAAAAACTGTGTTCTTAATTAACTGTAATTAAATCAGTCAAACCTTCATCAGCATTCATCTGTTATTATCTTCAATGTAACTCGATTATTGTCTCTCTTCCAGTGAGAAGCAAATATTACTTTGTTACACAGAAATACCTTTGCTTTTGCTAAGTGCCTGCAGGAAAACACTCCTCATTAAAATAATTAACTGTGTGTGCTCAGAAATTTTGCTTTCTTAAAGATACTATAAAATCCAAAATAGATACAGTTCTGAATTTCTATAAAGTTTATGCACTATAATTTTAAACTACGCTATGAAAATATTTCTAGATATTTTCCATTAAAATTTCAATCTTTGAATTCAAATGTTTCTAAGCCTTAAAAGTTTTAAACAATTATTTTCTGAGTCACTTATAGCTTGAAAAACATATGTATAAGATGCAACTATTTAGTATAAAAATATATGTATATTTATAATATACTTTTTAAAGCATTTGTGTCAATAAGAAACCTTATTCTGAACTAAATGGTTCAATGTGGTTCTCACCCAGTGGTTCTCAACCCAGACTGCACAGCATGGATGAACCTCAAGGGCATTATGCTGAGTGAAATAAGCCAGACAGAGAAAGGCAAATACTGCATGGTATCACTTATAGGAACTCATAGAAAGCGACACTAGGATGGTCGTTGCCAGGGGCTGGAGTTTGGGGGAAATGGGGAGAGGCTGGTAAACTGACAGTTTATAACCTGTCAGTTATAAAATGAATAAATTCTGAGGAGCTCATGTATAGCATGGTGAATATAGTTGAGAATACTGTTACTGTATAACTGAAATTTGCTTAAGCATTCTCAACAGAAAAACACAAAGAAACCAACAAAAACTATGTGAGGTGATGGATGTATTAATTTGTGCGAATCTTTTCACAGTGTATACATATGTCAAATCACCACATTGTACTTTAAATGTATCAGCTTTGTTTGTCAGTGATAACCTTGATAAAGGTGGAAAAAATCTTTTTTTAATTTGCCAGGGAGATTTTAAAAATTCTGATACACAGACCACTCCAGACCAAATAAATCAGAATCTCTTTGGGTAGGACCAAGGTGTCAGTAATTTTTAAGGCTCCTCAGGAGATTGTCCCTACAAAATTGAGAACAACTGCTCTAACAGATGAGCATATCATGCTAATATGTTTGTTACTTAATATGAATTTTTGAGGAAAATACATATCTAATTACCATCATGACATCATGAGCCTAATCTTCAGCGATTTCCCATCATTGACCATATCCTATCCATGAACTATTTATAGCAGACCTGTTTCTAGTCCTATCCCATTTTGAACATGCTGAAAGCCTTTCTGATTTCCTTTCACTAAACAACTGCATGTATTTAATTAGCATACAAGGCTAAAATCAACAAAGATGTTAGCCTTTTTTACTGGTATATTTGCATCTCAGGGTACCAAGGTGGGTAGCTATCAGACTTCACAAAGTCTTTTCCATTCCCTCTCGTTTAATCCCCTTGGAGCTGTGTGAGAGCCCTGACAATTTACTTCTGCACTAACGAGGGTAAAGTGCCTGAGCTGCACATTCCATCACAACCACTGCGAACTTAACAACAGTATTTACTAGGTGTGTGTGTGCCAGAATGTCTCTCATGCTCAGGCTCACTCATCCCAGGGCTTAAATTGGCTCTCTCAGTGTTATTTTAATCTGTACAGACCCAATTACACACAACATACAAATGGTTCAAAGATATGCACATTATAACATGGCTGAGGATGCAGTTTCTGTCAAGAATAGCATTGTTAACTGTGATTGAAAAGACATGGATCTTGCTAAATAGATAGGATACATTTTTATACCTATTGAATTTTGGAGGAAAGAAATATGCAACAGGTAAAATTTGAATTCCTCTGGAAGCCCCTGGGACCTTCTCAATAAGAGGACACCTACAAATAATGATATGTAGTAGTAAATCCACTTTACAGATTAATAAGCCAAGGGTGCAAGGGTTACAACAGGCTACACACAATGATCTGCAGGCATCCGTGACCCATGAATTGAGCATGTCCTTTTGCTTTATCTCATGTACTCAGACAGAGTTGCTATTCTTTGCCTAAAAACAGTTTGGTAAGTGAGAGAATACTGATTCAGCTCCTCACCAAAGGCCCAAGAGAGCTAAATGCCTAGTTTTGCACCGAAGAACACAAAGCCCATGCATTACATAGGAGCAATTCATTTCATTTTTCCTACCCCACAGCAGACTTCTCTGTTCGAGTCTTTGGAGGGCATCCTAGCAGTTAAAAATTCTGGCAGTTAACAACCGATATAACATGGGTTTAGAACAATCACATTAGACAGTGGGAGCTCCTTCCTGCGGGCCCCCTGCCATGCCAAGGTCTAACTCTTTAGTTTCTAGATGAAGAGGCAGTCTCAAGGGTCTTAGGACCCACCAAGAGACTTTGAGGCAAGGATATGTTCGGAGGGCTTGGGTCAGCAGATATATACCATTTGGTAAGGAGGAATTTCAATATCTTAACAACGGTTCTGGTTATCTGAGTGAATATTATCCCTGTGTCTAATACATGGGATTCTATTGATACAATTCTAGCACTTATCCTATTGACTGGAGATTTGGATTTTTGACCTAGTGGTTTTCATTCTGGTTATTACATATTTTCCCTGTCCCTTATTAAAATAAAAGATCTTGCTGAAAATTAATGGAGAAGAGAGACAGAGAGAGATGGGGGAGGGAAGATGGGAGGGAAGAAGGTTGAATCAGAGAGAAGAGAGAGAAAGGTTGGTGTATCTAGACAATGATTCCAATTACATAAACAATGCCCCCCCTCCCAACCTCTCCTAATATTCCAGGCTTGCAAAGGACTTGCAGCCACAGGTTTCTGCCACTCACAATCAGTGCCTCCATTTATCAATTTTACCTTGCACAGTGGTCTGCAAAACACAAGTGCAAAGATACAGGAATAATGATTATCTGAGCACAGCCTCCCTTTGACGGTAATAACTGTTGGCTGGAGCAGGTGCTGAGATGCAATAAAATTCATGTTAAGCAGCATTCCTATTCTGTAGTCTATCAGATGTACTAAGATATCTCTTGGTGGCATGTGGCAAACCATCAGTCAATTCTATTTGGCTATTCAATGAGCAGAAAAGGAAATGTGCTTCTGTCACAAGCAAAAACTTGTCCTAAGCCAATTCTGCTGGATGCCTTGAGGTTAACTCAACTTCCCAGCACTCACTCATTGAGCTGTGAGAAGTCTGAGTCCCACAGCTATCTGATAGTGAGTTCTGAATCTTTCATGCCATTAACCTTTACTAAATCCAAAGGCAAAAATGCTCCATTTTAGGGCTTCCCTGGTGGCGCAGCGGTTGAGAATCTGCCTGCCAATGCAGGGGACACGGGTTCGAGCCCTGGTCTGGGAAGATCCCACATACCGTGGAGCAACTGGGCCCGTGAGCCACAACTACTGAGCCGGCGCGTCTGGAGCCTGTGCTCCGCAACAAGAGAGGCCGCAACAGTGAGAGGCCCGCACACCGCGGTGAAGAGTGGCCCCTGCTTGCCGCAACTAGAGAAAGTCCTCGCACAGAAACAAAGACCCAACACAGCCAAAAATAAAAAATATAAACAAAATAAAAATTAAAGAGCTTTGAGATAATAATTAAAAAAAAAAGGCAGGTGGAAATTAATCTGCTTTAAAAAAAAAAAAAGCTCCATTTTATTTGGTCTCAGACTGAATTTAATAGCTGTTCCCAGGCTGACAGTCTGAAAGATGGAACCATGTAGCTCTGGCCAGTGATATCCATAGGAACATTCAGACAGGGAATGGCCAAGGTGGCATCATTACACAGGGTACAGGAAGCTCCCCATATCTCTTAAACTATTTCTACTTCCTAGGCTAGGGACCCAGTCTAGTGAGATGTCATACCTTTTAGCTTAAGGTTTCATCCCCTTTAAAAATGTTTACACTGTTCAGATGAGTGACTCTAAACTTTATCAGTCATTTAAGCTATAATGAAATTGGGTCTATCAGGTCTTTTCCTGAAAGAAGCTTCTGTAAATAAAGAGATAAGAAACACATGAAGATACTTATAACTTGAAAGATAAATATGCCTGAGGGAGAAGATGACAAATGGATGAGCAAAAAACATACTGTTGTATAACTGTAACTCACATTTTTTGCCTAAATGGCCTTGTGCCTAGCTCTGATTAAAGGAGAATATCCCCTTCCCCCCAAGCTAAATCAACTTTGTCTGTAATCCTTTTTCCCAAAGAGACTCATTAAGCAGGACACTATTTCATACTGTGACAGAAGAGGCTAGTGGCTTTCTACATGCATTTTCCCCTTCTTCCCTAGTAAATAGCAGGGGCTTTAGCAGGACACATTGCTCCTCAGAATAAAAAAATAGATTTTCCTGAATCCCTTACAGCTATGTATAGCACATGCCTAAGTCTGGCCATTAAAATGTAAGTATTTGGGACTTCCAGGAAGACTTTTTAAAGGAAGTGGATTCACTGGGGTCGGGACCGCTTTGCTGTTTCCTACTTCCTCCTGTTACCAGCCTGGCTAGAGTTTTAGTGATCAGCTTACACTCCACGATCAGTCATTAACATCATCTTTAGCACACTCTTAAAACTCTTTGACCCTTTTCTCACATAACCTTATTGTCTTACAACCTCAAGAGACTCAGATCTTCGCTGAATCTGTGCCTGCATCCACACAAATAAACTGGAGTACACGAAAGACACAAAACCATAATGAATGTTCTCATCTTAAATTCATACTACCAACTCTATTTTAATTTTTTATTTTTTAAATTGGGGTAAAATATACATAACTTAAAATGTACCATTTTAACCATTTTTGAGAGTACAGTTCAGTGGCATTAAGTATATTCACACTGTTAATACAACCATTATCACTACCTTCCATCTCCAGAACTTGTTTCAACTTGCAAAACTGAAACTCTCTACCCATTAAACAATAATTCCCCATTCTCCACTCTCCTCAGCCCCAGGCAACCATTATTCTACTTTCTGTCTTTATAGTTACCATGGGGATTATATTTAACATTCTAAAGTTACAACATTCTAATTTGAGTTTATACTAGCTTAACTTCAATAACATACAAAAACTCTGTTCCAATACAGCTCTATCCCTAACCCCTTTCTGTTATTGATGTGACAAACTACATCTTTACACATTGTGTGTCCAAAAACATAAACTAATAATTATTGTTTTTATTCATTAAATAACACAGAAAACAAAAAGTATAGTTACAAATCAAATTAATAATATTTAATTGTCCATGTGAATACATTTACCAAAGACCCTTATTTTTTTATACAACTTTGAGTTAGTGTCTAGAGTCCTTTCATTTCAAACTGAAGATCTCCCTTTAGCATTTCTTGCAAGGGCAGATCTAGTGGTAATGAACTCCCTGAGCTTTTGTTTATCTGGGAATGTCTTAATTTTCCCCTCATTTTTGAGGGATAGTTTTGCTGGATTCTTGATGGATAGCTTTTATCCTTCCACAATTTAAATACGTCAATGCATTGCCATCTGACCGCCAAGGTTTCAGATAACAATCTGCTGATAATCTTATTGGGGATTCCATTGTATGTAACTCTCTGTGGCTTTCAAGATTCTCTCTTTGGCTTTGGCTTGCAACTGTTTGATTATAATGTGCTTCAGTGTAGGTCTTTTTGAATCTACCTTGCTTAGAATTTGTTGGATTCCTTGGATTTTTTTTTTTTTTTTTTTTTTTAGAAATTCACGTTCTTTTATTTATTTATTTATGACTGTGTTGAGTCTTCGTTTCTGTGCGAGGGCTTTCTCTAGTTGCGGCAAGTGGGGACCACTCTTCATCGCGGTGCGCGAGCCTCTCACCATCACGGCCTCTCTTGTTGCGGAGCACAGGCTCCAGACGCGCAGGCTCAGTAATTGTGGCTCACGGGCCCACTTGCTCCACGGCATGTGGGATCTTCCCAGACCAGGGCTCGAACCCATGTCCCCTGCATTGGCAGGCAGATTCTCAACCGCTGCGCCACCAGGGAAGCCCTCCTTGGATGTTTATATTCACGCCTTTCACGGAATTTGGGGAGTTTGGGGACATTATTTTTTCTCTTCCCATTTCTCTCTCTCTTCCTGGGACTCCCACAATGTGCATGTTGGTCTTCTTGATGGTGTACCAAAGGTCCTTCAGGTTCCATTCATTTTTCTTCAATCTTTTTTTTTCTCTGTACCTCAAACTGATCATTTCAATTGTCCACCCTATCATCAAGTTCTATGATTTTTCTGGGTTCTCAAATCTGCTTATGAATCCATCTACTGAGATTTTCATTTCAGTTATTGTAATTTTCAGCTCCAGAATTTCTTTCTAGTTCCTTTTTATGTTTTTATCTCTTTTTTAAAAAATTTTTATTACTTACATGATATTTGTTGTTAAAAAATCAAACAAAATTGAAATATTTAACAAATAAATGTAAATCCCTCTGATAGTTCACCTATCTGAGAAAATGAACACTAACATTTTGGTGTTTCTGAATTTTGTGGCATGCTTTTAATGCCCTAGAATATTTATCTATATATTTTTAATTGAAGTACAGTTGATTTATAATATTATATTAGTTTCAGGTGTACAACATAGCAATTCTATGATTCTATATTTTTATAGATTATACTCCTTTTAAAGTTATTATAAAAATATTAGCTATATTCCCTGTGCTGTACAATATGTCTTTGTAGCTTATTCATTTTATACGTAGTAGTATGTATCTCTTAATCTCCTACCTCTGTCTAGTCCCTCCCCTCTTACCTCTCCCCACTGATCACCACTAGTTTGTTCTCTATACCTGTGAGTCTGTTTATGTTTTGTTACATTAATTTATCTTTTGAGATTCCACATGTAAGTGATAACATAGAGTATTTATCTTTCTCTGTCTGACTTATTTCACTAAGCATAATACCTCCAGGTCCACCCATGTTGTTGCAAATGGCAAAACTTTTTTTTTTTTTCTTGATGTGGACCATTTTTAAAGTCTTTATTGAATTTGTTACAATATTGCTTCTGTTTTATATGTTGGTTTTTTGGCCACGAGACATTTCTTAGCTCCCTGACCAGGGATCAAACCCACACCACCTGCACTGGAAGGCAAAGCCTCAAACACTGAAACACCAGGGAAGTCCCTAAAACTTCATTCTTTTTTATGGCTGAGTAATATTCCATTGTGTGTACATATGTGTGTGTGTGTGTGTGTGCACGTGCACACACACACACACACATATGGCACATCTTCTTTATCCACTCATCTGTTAATGGACACTTATGTTGCTTCCATGTCTTGGCTGTTATAAGTAATGCTGCTATGAACACTGGGATGCATGTATCTTTTAAAATTAGTGTTTTCAATTCCTTTGGATATATACCCAGGAGTGGAACTGCTGGATCATATGGTAGTTCTATTTTTAGTTTTTCTGAGGAATCTCCATGCTGTTTTCCATAGGAAAACAGCCTCCTCCTGGAGGCTACCATTTCCTCCCCAAGACCAATTTACATTCCCACCAACAGTGTACTAGAGTTCCCTTATCTCCACATCTTCACCAACATTTGTTATTTGTAGACTTTTTGATGAGAGCCATTCTGACAGGTGTGAAGTTCTATCTCATTGTGGTTCTGATTTGCGTTTCTCTGATGATTAGTGATACTGAGCATCTTTTCATGTGTCTGTTAGACATTTGTAGTCTTCTTCAGAAAAATGGATATTCAGGTCTTCTGCCCATCTTTCAATCAGGTTGTTTATTCGATATTGAGAGGAAGTTGCAAGATGGCAGAGTAGAAGGACATGAGCTCATCCCTTCTTACAAAAACACCACAATCACAACTAACTGCTGAACAATCATTGACAAAAAAAAAACCACTGGAACCTACCAAAAAAGATACCCTACATCTAAAGACAAAGAAGAAGCCACAGTCAGATGGTAGGAGGGGCGCAATCCCAATAAAAACAAATCCCATACCCACCAGGTGGGTGACCCACAAACTGGAAAATAATTATACCACAGAAGTTCTTCCACAGGAGTGAAAGTTCTGAGCCCCACATCAGACTTCCCAGCCTGAGGGCCTGGCAACAGGAGGAGGAGACCCTAGAGAATCTGGCTTTGAAGGCCAGCAGGGTTAGATTGCAGGAATTCCACAGGACTGGGGGAAGCAGAAACTCCACTCTTGGAGGGTGCACACAAGGTCTCGTGTGCACCAAGACCGAGGGATAAAAGCAGTGACCTCATAGGAGACTGGGCCAGACCTACCTGCTAGTATTAGAGGGTTTCCTGCAGAAGCAGGGGGAGGCTGTGGCTCACTGTGGGGACAAAGACACTGGCAGTGGCAGTTCTGGTGAGCACTCATTGGCATGAGCCCTCCTGGAGGCTGCCATTTCCTCCCCAAGACCTAGCCCCATCCAACAGCCTAAAGGATCCAGTGCTGGGAGGCCTCAGGCCAAACAACCAACAGGGTGGGAACACAGCCCCACCCATCAGCAGACAGGCTGCTTAAAGTCTTCCTGAGCACAGCCCTGCCCACCAGAGAGACAAGTTCCAGCTCCACCCACCAGTGGGCAGGAACCAGTCCCTCCCACCAGGAAGTCTGCACAAGCCTCTTAGACAGCCTCATCCACCAGAGGGCAGACAGCAGAAGCAAGAAGAACTACAATCCTGCAGCCTGCAGAACAGAAACCACAGTCACAGAAAGTCAGACAAAATGAGATGGCAGAGGAATATGTCCCAGATGAAGGAACAAGGTAAAACCCCAGAACAACAACTAAGTGAAGTGGAGATAGGCAATCTTCCAGAAAAAGAATTCAGAGTAATAATAGTGAAGATGATCCAAGATCTCAGAATAAAGAATGAGGGCACAGATCAAGAAGATACAAGAAATGTTTAACAAAGACCTAGAAGGCTAAAAAACAAACAAAGGGAGATTAACAATACAATAACTGAAATGAAAAATACACTAGAAGGAATCAATAGCAGAGTAACTGAGGCAGAAGAACAGATAAGTGAGCTGGAAGACAGAATGGTGGAAATCACTGCCATGGAACAGAATAAAGAACAAAAATGAAAAGAAATGAAGACAGTCTAAGACACATCTGGGACAACATTAAAATACCAACATTTGCATAACAGAGGTCACAGAAGGAGAAGAGAGAGAGAAAGGACCTGAGAAAATATTTGAAGAGATATTAGCTGAAAAATTCCCTAACATGGGAAGGGAAACAATCACCAAAGTCCAGGAAGCTCAGAGAGTCCCAGGCAGGATAAACCAAGGAGGAACACACCAAGACACATAGTAATCAAATTGACAAAAAATTATTTGATATTGAGTTGTATGAGTTGTTTATATATTTTGGATATTAACCCCTTCTCAGTCATATCATTTGCAAATATTTTTCTCCCATCCAGTAGGTTGCCTTTTCATTTTGTCAGTAGTTTGCTGTGCAAAAGCTTTTTAAGTTTACTTGGGTCCCAACTGTTTACTGTTGCTTTTGTTTCCTTTGCCTTAGGACACAGATCCAAAAAAAATTGCTACAATTTATGTCAAAGAGTATCCTGCTTATGTTTTCTTCTAGGAGTTTTATGGTTTCTGGTCTTATATTTATATACATCTTTAATCTATTTTGAGTTTACTTTTTGTATATGCTGTGAGAAAATGTTCCAATTTCATTCTTTTACATGTAGCTGTCCAGTTTTCCCAGCACCAGTTATTGAAAAGACTGTCTTTTCCTCATTGTATATTCTTGCCTCCTTTGTCATAGATTAATTGACCATAAGGGTATGGGTTTATTTTTGGGCTCTCTATTTTGTTCACTGATCTATGTGTCTGCTTTGTGCCAATACCATACTGTTTTGATTACTGTAGCTTTGCAGTACAGTCTGAAGTAAGGGACCATAATACCTCGGTTCGTTCTTTTTTCTTAGGATTGCTTTGGCTATTCAGGGTCTTTTGTGGTTCCACAAAAATTTTAGTATTATTCATTCTAATTCTGTGAAGAATGTCACGTGTATTTTAACAGGTATTGCATTAAACCTGTAGCTTGCTTTGGGTACTGTGGTAATATTAACAATATTAATTATTCCAGTCCATGAACACTGGATATCTTTCCATTTCTTTGTATCATCTTCAATTTCCTTCATCAATGTTTTATAGTTTTCAGAGTACAGGTCTTTCACCTCCTTGCTTAAGTTTATCTCTAGGTATATTATTCTTTCTGATGCAATTTTAAACGGAATTGTTCTCTGGCTTTCTCTTTCTGATAGTTCATTATTAGTGTATAGAAAAGCAACAATAATAAACATGTATATTAATCATGTATCCTGCAACTTTACTGAATTCATTTACTAGTTCTAATAGTTTTTTGGTGGAGACTTGAGGTTTTCTACATATAGTTTCATGTCATCTGCAAATAGTGACAGTTTTACTTCTTCCCTTCCACTTTGGATGCCTTTTATTTTTCTTTCTGATTGCTGTGGCTAGGACTTCCAATACTATGTTAATAGAAGTGGCAAGAGTGGGCATCCTTACCTTGTTCCTGATTTTACAGGATAAGCTTTTAGCTTTTTTTTTTTTTTTTTTAATTTATTTTTGGCTGTGTTAGGTCTTTGTTGCTGCACGTGAGCTTTCCCTAGTTGCCGTGAGCAGGGGCTACTCTTCGTTGCGGTGCGCTGGCTTCTCATTGCGGTGGCTTCTCTTGTTGCAGAGCACAGGCTCTAGGCGCATGGGCTTCAGTAGTTGTGGCTCACGGCCTCTAGAGCGCAGGCTCAGTAGTTGTGGCGCACAGGCTTAGCTGCTCCACGGCATGTGGGATCTTCCCAGACCAGGGCTCGAACCTGTCCCCCCTGCATTAGCAGGCGGATTCCTAACCACTGTGCCAACAGGGAAGCCCAAGTTTTTAGCTTTTTATGTTTTTATTCTTTATTAATACTTCCATTTTGTTCATACATCATTATCTTGACTTTATCCACATCTTGTTTTAGCTCTTTGAACATCTTTAAGGTAGCTGTTTGAAAGTCTTTGCCTAGTAAGTCAGCCATCTGCTCTTTTTCAGGGATAGTTTCTATTGATTCATTTTTCACCTATTTCTTTATAAGCCTTGTGATTTCTTTAAAATGTGGACATTTGAGTCCTATAATGTGGTAACTCTGAAGATCAGATTCTCCCTTTTCTCCAGGGTTTGCTATTTTGTTTCATTTCACTTTTGATTGTTGTACGGTGTCTCTGTGCCAGTAATCAGCCTGAGGTGTAGATTTAAGGTCTTCCTAGGTCTCTTCTGAGTCTGTGCTTTCCTGGGCATACATGGTGACTTTCTGAATCTCCCACTATATATTGATGCTTTTGAACAAACATATATGGCCTCCAAAAGGGTGAAAAGTGAAAAATGAAGGGGGACAATTTCTTCAGTGCCCTGGTAGTCACTTCAGCTGTTAGGAAAGGTACTTACAACAATGGGGGAGAGAGAGTGCAACAATGGCTTCCTGCCTCTGCACCTGTGCCTCTGCAATCAGAAGCACCAATCAGCATCAGAGCATAAATACTTGATATGGTGGACAGGGCCCACACTGGCTCCTGCAAGCAGCATGCAAGTTGCTCCAAGAATTTGTGCGCACCTGTCTGCCATGGGGCTAGGGGTGACAGATGGATAGCCACGACTGAACTAAGAACTAAAATTGACTTAAAATAACCATGATTTGCTGCATAAGCCATCCTCTGGAAGTTTCAAGCTTTCAATACACTCCAGAGTTCCAAAATAGGTTCATCAAACAGATTCTGCCAGTACATCTTTAATCTCAGCTAATGACTTTACTTCTTATTTCACTAACAAAATATTCAATGTATTTAATCAAAAGAATAATTCTACATTCTTCCGCCACTGCATGTGCTTACGCAGTAGCATCTGTCCCTAAGTATTTTGTCTTCTCCTCTGTTACTATAGATGAGCCCTACCACTGGCATACTGTGTTCCATCCCCTCTCTTCTCTTCAGACATTGCTCCAGAATCCAGGAGTTCTTCCCTTTTTCTCCTCCATCATCACTTTTTTTCCTCCTACTGGAAATTTCCCATTAGCATAAAAAATATTATATTTTAATTTATCACTTAAAAGAAGAGAACCCTCCCCTTGACCCCACACTCTCCTCCATCCATTAACCTTTATTTTTTCCTTTGTTTCAAAGAAAAACTCTTTAAAAGATTTTATGTACTCACTGTCTATAGTTTCATGGTCACATTCTCCCACAAACCCTCTCCAATTAGAATTTAACTCCTTCCACTCTACCAAAACTATTGTTATCATCAAAGACCTTCACACTGCCTAACTGAATGGTCAATTATCCACCATTTTTCTAACTGACCAACCAGCTACATCTAACACGGTTGATCATATTCTCCTCCTGCATCCATCTTCATCCCTCCCTCCCTTCTTTCCTTCTTCCTTCTTTCTTCCTTTCTTTCTCCCTTCCTTCCCTCCCATCTCTATCTCTCTCCTCATCCCTTCCTCCCCCCTTCCCTCCCTCCCATCCTCTCTCCTTCCCCTTAGGACTCCTTCTCAGCCTCCTTTGCTACTTTCTCCTTATTTCCTCTTCCTCTAAATTTTGGTTCAGTCTTGTATCTTTTATCTCTATATTAATTCCCTTCACAAGCTACTCATATCTCATGGCTTTTACCATTATCTATGTGTTTATGGTTCCAAATTTGTATCCTCATCTTGGACCTCTCCTGTGAACTCCTAACTTATATAACCAATTGCCTCCACACCTCTCCACTTGGAGCTTACAGCAGTCTGTGTCCAACCAGAAGAGAGAAACCACATAGCAGGTTAAATGGGGAAGTTTAAAATAAAAATTATGACCTATTATGAAAGAGCAACTATGACACATATGGTACCATAGGGCGTAGGGAGGGTACCCAAGGAAAGGCAAACTTAGAAGAGGTTCAGACCTTGTTGGAGAAGGTGTGGCTCAGCCTACCAGATAGTGGAGAAAGCCAGAATGAGTCTGGAGTTGCTGGACGAGTAACAGGCTACTCTTTGAGGTGCAGGTGGGAACAAGTAATCAGCACCCACTGACGTGCAGAGGGAGTCAGGGTGTGGGCAGATGAAGAAGGCCCTCAGAGAGTGTGGGGGCTCTGGTTTTCACTTCAAGAGGGCTACAAAATAGTTCTTGCCAGGCTGAGGCTCCAAAGTCATATAGCAGTCAAATCCTGGTCCAAGGGCAGGAGCAATGTCCTCACACCCATACTGCCAATGCCCAGTCTCCACCAGAAACGCCAGGAGGAAATGCTTCTTCCTCCTGCAGTGTCCCACCAGTGCCCTCTACTAAGAAAGCTTAACACTGTGCTTACTTTAAAGGAGAAATGCTTAGAAAAATTTTGTTGTTTATCACAGAGCATGTATTGGAACTGAGAAGCAAACCAAAGCAAATTTCTAACAGCATTTTAACTTGACATGTCCAAACTCCTGGTTTTGACCCAAACCTTCTCCACTTTCAGTCTTCCCCATCTCAGTAAATGGCAACTCCATTCTTCCAGTTCATCAGCCCAAAACCTTTGTAGCCATACTGACTCTGGTCTTTTGCTCTCATGCCACACTCATTATATTAACAAACGATGTTGCCTCTATCTTCAGATTAAATCTGAAATCAATCTACTTCTTATCAAACTTACAACTACCATCGTGGTCCAAGTCACCATCATCTCTCACCCTGACAATTACAACAGCATTCTGACTGGTCCCCCTGCTTCCACCTGGTCAATTAGTGGGTCTGTTCTCTAACAGAGCAAGAAGAAGTGATCTTGATGAAACTAAAGTATAAATCATATCATGTCACTTTTCTGCTTAATGTCCCTCCCTGCCCTCAGGCTAAATTGAAAGTCTTTATAGTAGCCTATAAAGCCTACTCAATATGTTAATCCACCCACAATCTCTCTCACATCCTGCTTACCCCTGCACTCATTCACCCACATTCACTTCTTTGCTTTTTCTCAAATACACACATCAGGCTCATTCCTACCTTAGGGACTTCGATGCTTCTTTTCTCTGCTTGGAACACTTTTGCTTCAGATATCTATCACTTACTCCTTGATGTTTGCTCTTTAGTTTTCTACTCAAATGTCACCTTCTTGGCAAGATATTTTATAGCCACACTATCTAAAATGCAATCAGATCTTAGAACAATTCCTGACACAAGGTAGGTGCCCAATAAATACTGGCTGAATAAATATATAATAAATCTTGCCATGAGGTGACCTTATAAATGAATCCATATATGAGAAAAAGATTCTATGATCCTAGGTACCTGATAACACCATAGAGCCACCACACCAACCCTGGATTGCCTACTTCCAGACTTCTTTTCAGTGAGAGGAAAAAACGTTCTTATTTAATACACTGCTACTCAGGAGTTTTACATCTGGTAGTTGACTAATCCTGTTTTACTTCTATGCATCTGGTAGTTGACTAATCCTGATGTCCCTTCCTATAGCTCACTAGTTTCCAGTCCTAAATTTATGTTAGAATCACCTGAAAAACTTTCAATAACTACTAATTCTTGGGCCTCACCTCCAGGGCTACTGATTTAACTGATCTTGCTAGAGCCAGACATTATTACTTAGAAGCCTCCTAGCACTTCAACCATGCAGCCAGAATTGAGAAGAACTGCTGTAAGCTTTTTTGTTAAATGTTTTTGTATCATTTTTCCAAATAAATAGTTACCATTTTTTGGTCTCAGTTTTTATCCAATGACTCTTACATCTGTAATCCTTGGATTATACCAAAGAAGTAGAATAATAAAAAGTAATAATAATAGAAACAAACTCTATTTGCCTATTATTTGTACCTTACAGTGTTTTCATATAACAACCAACTTTATTAAGAAAGTTTTGATTACTTTTCCACTTTGCAGATGATGAGACCTCCCACTAAGATGATACACCATCCTTGGTTAGGTCTCTGGTCAAAATGACTCACTGTAGCAAGAGCATAAGCTGCCCCAATTTGACAAGCACAAAATTTGAAACATGTTATTTTCCATTCCTGCTGACCCACACATGCCTTAAAGCTATTTTAAACAATGACTAATTGACTAGGAAAGAACTAACCTTACTTGCTTAATTCCAGATACCAACCTCAAGGACATGGGGCAGGAAACTGGCAATAACTTAGACTATTAGCCAGACTTGAAGCAACCTCCCAGTTCCTGAAAGATACAGATAAAGGTCTGACACACACTCTTAAGTTGCTTTTACAGGAAGCAGCCCCCCCCAGATGAAAACTGCTGACCACAAGCATATAAACCCCAGACCGGTTGAAACCAGAAAATTGGTGATACTCACACCTTGATCTTGATGCCAACCTATCTGAGAATTATGCACAAGCTGCTCACACACCCTGCAGCCCCCTACCTCACACAACCGTTAAAACATTTGTCTCCCAATCGGCAACTTGGAAATGGTCTTAGGACATTAGTCTACCGCCTTCGCAGATTACCCACCTCCTGAATAAAAGCAACATTTCCTTTTCCACCAAAACGTTCTCTTGAGTACTGGCCTTTTGAGCGGCGAGGAGCCGAACCTGGATTTGGTACCAGCCTCGTTCGGTTACATCACCACTATGCTCAGTTCTTTGATCTGTCCCAAGCTCTAAAATAAGCTGATACAGTCCAGCTCTTCCTCCACAGGGGCCAGAGACTAGGATGGAGCTTTGTCCTGTAGTGATTAGAGAAAAAAATGAGTCCTAAATCAATCTCTTGTAGACCCTGATTCTCAGGATTCCCAACAAAGTAACCCAAAACCTAAAGAGCATAAGAAACAACCAAACCAAGTGAGCAAGGAGGATGGGTCCAAAAGCCAAGGAATAAGATTTCAAAATACTTCAAAAGAAAGGAGATCACACCATTACTGAGCTAGGACAAGGGATATTTTTACTACAGAAACAAATCTAGGCCCATTAAATGACAACTAAGACTATAGACTCATGGTATTTCATTGTATTTAATCTATAACCTAGACAGCAGAGAGACACATATCTATAGTCTAGAATAAAAATGGAGATAATTCTAAAGGCTTCACCACAGCAATGGTTCCTAGCCAGCTAGTTTTGGCATTTCTGACTGCTACCCATGTTAAATAATGATAAGACAGAGCCTTCAAGAACGAAGGACAAAATGGGGAAGGACATCATAAGCAAAAATCCTCACCCTGGCCCAACTGGAGGATCAATTATGCTATGATTTCCACGCTTAATAATTATTGTATTGTTTTTATTATTGAGAAGCAGCATAGCATAGGGCTTATAAATGTTACAAAAATGTTTTATGCTTTAGCTTCCTCATTAATAAAATGGGAATAACGATATCTCTTAGATCAGTCTACTGTAGGGATTAAATAGGTTATCACATACAGTGTTTAGAAATTGCCTAATTCCATATAAGCACTTATATGGGGAACATTTACTATTATTATTTATATTACTAGTAACATTATCATTATTAGTAACATCATCATACAGACAAATTTATTTCACACAATTTCACAGTCATTTGGACAAAAGATAGTTATGATGAGCTGAACTGTATGTCTCTACTCCCCTGCCAAAATTCATATGCTGAAGTCTTAACCTCTAGTACCTCAGAATGTGACTGCATTTAGAGACAGGGCATTTAAAGAGGTAATTAAGGTAAAATGAGGTTATATGGATGGGCCCTAATCCAATACGTCTAGTGTCATTGCAAGAAGAGATTAGGACACAGACATACACAGAGAGAAGACCATGTGAAGACATAGGAAAAAGACAGCTATTTATAAGCTAAGGAGAGAGGCTTCAAGAAAAACCCACCCAGCTGTCACCTTGATCTCAGACTTCCAGCTTCCAGAACTGTGATAAAATAAATTTCTGTTACTTAAGCCACCCAGTCTCTGGTACTTTGCTACGGCAGCCCTAGCAAACTAACACAACAGTGAATTTCTTTATTTCCTATAAATGTCCCTAACGTTGATTTCTTGCCCACCCCTTGCCAAGACAGTATAAATCTCAGCAATTCCTGGGGATCCTCCCAACATTAGGAGGGTGTGTTAGGGACTTAGTACGGTGACTCAGTACCCTCTCCAGTAACCTCTCTGGATACTACCTAGACATATTCCACATGGTCCCTCTGGGTCCAGCCTTCTTCCCACCTGCTGCTCTGTCTACCACAATGGGGAGGTAGGAAAATGTGCAAGCCTGGGATCTGTACAACATTCCCCCCAGAAGTCTTGCTTCCTTACCCACAGCACTGACAGTGAGCAGGGTGTCTCATGTGACCCTTGAGGTATCCTTATAATAATCCCCTGCTTGCACCCCTATAAGTAGTATATTCATTTCAGTAGGAGGAAAATTAATCATTTTCCTTTCATCTCTCTCATGAGGCATTCTCTTTCCTCTGCTTCAACAGCATCTAGCATAATCTCATCAAAAGACCTAGATTGTTAGAAAACAAATATCTGGGTGAAAGTGAAACTTCAGTTTTTTCATACCCAAATTTTCCTTGAGACAAGAAAGCACTGAGCCGGGCTACCTACTTGAATGAGGATATAAATGGAAAACTGGAGAAAAACACATTAGGTTAATATCTTAAAAGTTAGCCTGGAGAGACCTTCAAGATGGCAGAGGAGTAAGACGTGCCGATCACCTTCTCCCCACAAATACATCAGAAATACATCTACATGTGGAACATCTCTTACAGAACACCTACTGAACGCTGGCAGAAGACCTCAGACTTCCAAAAAGCCATGTAGCTAACAGAGTCTTGGTGCTCCAGCCAGGTGTCAGGCCTGTGCCTCTGAGGGGGGAGAGCCGAGTTCAGGACATTGGTCCACGAGAGACATCCCAGCTCCACATAATATCAAACAGTGAAAGCTCTCCCAGAGATCTCCACCTCAACGCTAAGACTCAGCTCCATTCAACGACCAGCAAGCTACAGTGCTGGACACCGTATGCCAAACAACTAGCAAGACAAGAACAAATCCCATCCATTAGCAGAGAGGCTGCCTAAAATCATAATAAGGTCACAGACACCCCAAACCACACCAGCGGATGAGGTGCTGCACAACAGAAAGGCAAGATCTAGCCTCATCCACGAGAACACAGGCACTAGTCCCCTCCACCAGGAAGCCTACATAACTCACTGAACCAACCTTACCCACTGGGGGCAGACACCAAAAACAATGGGAACTACGAACCTGCAGCCTGCAAAAAGGAGAACCCAAACACAGTAAGTTAAGCAAAATGAGAAGACAGAGAAACACACAGCAGATGAAGGAGCAAGGAAAAAACCCACCAGACCAAACAAATGAAGAGGAAATAGGCAGTCTACCTGAAAAAGAATTCAGAGTATTGATAGTAAAGATGATCCAAAATCTTGGAAACAGAATGGAGAAAATACAAAAAACGTTTAACAAGGACCTAGAAGAACTAAAGAGCAAACAAACAATGATGAACAACACAATAAATGAAATTAAAAATTCTCTAGAAGGAATCAATAGCAGAATAACTGAGGCAGAAGAACAGATAAGTGACCTGGAAGATAAAATTGTGGAAATAACTACCACAGAGCAGAATGATTAAAAATCTTCCAACAAACAAAAGCCCAGGACCAGATGGCTTCACAAGTGAATTCTATCAAACACTTAGAGAAGAGCTAACACCTATCCTTCTCAAACTCTTCCAAAATATAGCAGAGGGAGGAACACTCCCAAACTCATTCTATCAGGCCACCATTACCCTGATACCAAAACCAAAGATGTCACAAAGAAAGAAAACTACAGGCCAATATCACTGATGAACAAAGATGCAAAAATCCTCAACAAAATACTAGCAAACAAAATCCAACAGCACATTAAAAGGATCATACACCATGATCAAGTGGGGTTTATCCCAGGAATGCAAGGATTCTTCAATATACGCAAATCAATCAATGTGATACACCATATTAACAAATTGAAGGAGAAAACCCATACAATCATCTGAATAGATTCAGAGAAAGCTTTCGACAAAATTCAGCACCCATTTATGATAAAAACCCTCCAGGAAGTACGCATAGAGGGAACTTTCCTCAACATAGTAAAGGCCATATATGACAAACCCACAGCCAACATCGTCCTCAATGGTGAAAAACTGACACCATTTCCACTAAGATCAGGAATAAGACGAGGTTGCCCACTCTCAATACTATTATTCAACATAGTTTTGGAAGTTTTAGCTACAGCACTCAGAGAAGAAAAAGAAATAAAGGGAATCCAAATCGGAAAAGAAGAAGTAAGGCTGTCACTGTTTGCAGATGACATCATACTGTATAGAGAATCCTAAAGATGCTACCAGAAAACTACTAGAGCTAATCAATTAATTTGGTAAAGTAGCAGGATACAAAATTAATGCACAGAAATCTCTTGCATTCCTATACACTAATGGTGAAAAATCTGAAAGTGAAATTAAGAAAACACTCCCATTTACCATTGCAACAAAAAGAATAAAATACCTAGGAATAAACCTACCTAAGGAGGCAAAAGACCTGTATGCAGAAAATTATAAGACACTGATGAAAGAAATTAAAGATGATCCAAACAGATGGAGAGATATACCATGTTCTTGGATTGGAAGAATCAACACTGTGAAAATGACTATACTACCCAAAGCAATCTACAGATTCAGTGCAATCCCTATCAAACTACCACTGGCATTTTTCACAGAACTAGAACAAAAAATTTCACAATTTGTATGGAAACACAATAGACCCCGAATAGCCAAAGCAATCTTGAGAAAGAAAAACAGAACAGGAGGAAACAGGCTCCCTGACTTCAGACAATACTGCAAAGCTACAGTAATCAAGACACTATGGTACTGGCACAAAATGAGAAATATAGATCAATGGAACAGGATAGAAAGCCCAGAGATAAACCCATGCACATATGGTCACCTTATCTTTGATAAAGGAGGCAAGAATATACAGTGGAGAAAAGACAGCCTCTTCAATAAGTGGTCCTGGGAAAACTGGACAGCTACATGTAAAAGAATGAAATAGGGACACTCCCTAACACCATATACAAAAATAAACTCAAAATGGATTAAAGACCTAAATGTAAGACCAAACACTATCAAACTCTTAGAGGAAAACATAGGCAGAACACTCCATGACATACATCACAGCAAGATCCTTTTTGACTCACCTCTTAGACAATGGAAATAAAAACAAAAATAAACAAGTGGGACCTAATGAAACTTAAAAGCTTTTGCACAGCAAAGGAAACCATAAACAAGACGAAAAGACAACCCTCAGAATGGGAGAAAATATTTGCAAATGAATCAACGGACAAAGGATTAATCTCCAAAATTTACAAGCAGCTCATGCAGCTCAATATCAAAAAAACAAACAACCCAATCCAAAAATGGGCAGAAGACCTAAATAGACATTTCTCCAAAGAAGATATACAGATTGCCATCAAACACATGAAAGAATGCTCAACATCATTAATCATTAGAGAAATTCAAATCAAAACTACCATGAGATATCATCTCACTCTGGTCAGAATGGCCATCATCAAAAAATCTATAAACAATAAATGCTGGAGAAGGTGTGGAGAAAAAGGAACCCTCTTGCACTGTTGGTGGGAATGTAAATTGATATAGCCACTATGGAGAACAGTATGCAGGTTCCTTAAAAAACTAAAAATAGAACTACCATTCGACCCAGCAATCCCACTACTGGGCATATACCACGAGAAAACCATAATTCAAAAAGAGTCATGTACCAAAATGTTCACTGCAGTTCTATTTACAATAGCCAGGACATGGAAGCAACCTAAGTGTCCATCAACAGATGAATGGATAAAGAAGAAGTGCCAC
Source organism: Balaenoptera borealis (assembly GCF_965194805.1). Classification (NCBI taxonomy): domain Eukaryota; kingdom Metazoa; phylum Chordata; class Mammalia; order Artiodactyla; family Balaenopteridae; genus Balaenoptera; species Balaenoptera borealis. The sequence continues at coordinate 56,969,446 of NC_138862.1, read as the reverse complement.
ATATATACAATGGAATATTACTCAGCCATAAAAAGAAACGAAACTGAGTTATTTGTAATGAGGTGGATGGACCTAGAGTCCGTCATACAGAGTGAAGTAAGTCAGAAAGAGAAAAACAAATACTGTATGCTAACACATATATATGGAATGTAAAAAAAAAAAAGAAAAAGAAAAAATATTGTCATGAAGAACCTAGGGACAAGATGGGAATCAAGACACAGACCTACTAGAGAATGGATTTGAGGATATGGGGAGGGGGAAGGGTAAGCTGGGACAAAGTGAGAGAGTGGCATGGACATATATACACTACCAAACGTAAAATAGATAGTGGGAAGCAGCCGCATAGCACAGGGAGATCAGCTCGGTGCTTTGTGACCACCTAGAGGGGTGGGATAGGGAGGGTGGGAGGGAGGGAAACGCAAGAGGGAAGAGTTATGGGGACATATGTATATGTATAACTGATTCACTTTGTTATAAAGCAGAAACTAACACACCATTGTAAAGCAATTATACTCCAATAAAGATGTCTTTAAAAAAAATCCTTTATCCATCAGAAATCAACCAAAAAATCATCATAAGACAATGTTGAAAGAAATTAAAGATGATACAAACAGATGGAGAGATATACCATGTTCTTGGATTGGAAAAATCAACATTGTGAAAATAACTATACTTCCCAAAGCAATCTACAGATTTGATGCAATCCCTATCAAACTACCAATGTCATTTTTCACAGAACTAGCACAAAAAACTTCACAATTTGTATGGAAACATAAAAGACCCTGAATAGTCAAAGCATTCTTGGGAAAGAAACACGGAACTGGAGGAATCAGGCTCCTGGACTTCAGACTATACTACAAAGCTATAATAATCAAGACAGTGTGGCACTGGCACAAAAATAGAAATATAGATCAAAGGAACAGGATAGAAAGCCCAGAGATAAACCCATGCACATATGGTCACCTTATCTTTGATAAAGGATGCAAGAATATACAATGGAGAAAAGACAGCCTCTTCAATAAGTGGTGCTGGGAAAACTGGACAGCTACATGTAAAAGAATGAAATTAGAACACTCCCTAACACCATACACAAAAATAAACTGAAAAAAAAAAAAAGTTAGCCTGAAACATTTCCAATAGTTTCTATACAGATTCTTAAAGCCATAAATTTCATGATTTTTTAATTCAAAAAATGTGGGTGAGCTTTTCTTCCTCTTCTTTTCTCCCATCAGCTTATTTACTGTTCTACTTCATTTGCAAAAGGTGACCAATTACTCCAGCAAAAAATGTGAGGTGTTTCTACTGACTAGTCAGCCTCTCCTCTGACCTCTATTCTTTTGGCCTAAGAGACAGAAAATGTATCAGGCTGGGTTTTTAGTTGCAAGCAAGAGAAACTAAACATGACAGATTAAGTGGGAAGGAAAAGAAGAATTTATTAAAAAGGCTATTGGGTAGCTCTCTGAGTCACCAGGAGAGCTGGACCGTCTTGCTTAGAACTTTGCATCTTGAAACAACACCACAAATTAGGCTGCAAAACTGGGCTGATGAAGACATGACTTTTGTCTCTGAAAGGACTAGAATACTGAATACCCTCGATACTACTGTCACTGATATGCCAGGAGTACAATTTTTCTAAACCCACTTCCTTTATAAGGGAATTATCTACTTTGCATGTTTCTCTGTGTCACTAGGTCTACACTCAAAACCTGGTGTGCGTACAACCAGTTGAGAAAGCTTTTTTGCCTAAGCCCTAGCTTCAAATGAGGCTGAGAAGGTATCTGGCAATTTTAGTTTCTATAGTTTAAAATTGGCTCTGTCTCCCATTAAGACTCATTTCATATAGGAAGGGGATTGAAATGCTAAGCTGCTGAAAAGACTAAAAAATTTCCACAACAGACCAATAGTAAGCTGAAAGAAAGAAAACAAAATAGATAGCAATTCAGGGTTTGGTTTGGAGTGCTTTTGGCTGCAAGTAATAAAATATCTGACTAGGAGTAATTTAAACAATAAAGGGTGTTTTATCACATTATACAAAATCTGAAAGTAAGAAGTTGCTTGTCTTAACTCAGTAGCTCAGCAATGTCAAAATTAAGTTAAAAATTATCTTGGCCTTTCCCTCCTAATTCCAATACAACATTGTTTTTTAGCTTCAAAGCAGAAAAAGGAAAGAAGGAAGAAAAGTACCAACAGACTTCTATGTATGTCTCATGGGCCAGAATCATTCGCAACCAGTCCATAGAAAAACGTAGCAATTAAAGCCACAAGCTAGAATAGTATTTTCCTCATATGTAAGGCAATGCGACCCTACAGAGTTCCTTTAAACAATCCCAATTAAAACTAATTTCTAACAAATTTGTTCCTGTTTTGTTGACAAAAGTGTATGCTTCCCAACTGTGAGTGATCACTTTTTTGAGTTACAATCTTAACATTTTCAAGATTTTAACCATTAATTGTGTCTGGGCATATATGCAATAGAGAATATAAGTAAATATACAATATGTTACAGAACTTAAAATGATAGAAATTAAGGAGAGTCACCTGGTTTGTAACTACCTTCCATATTAAGAGATGCATCTGTAGAATTTATTGACAACCTCGTGTGTTGTTTTATTTTTCTCTCCAATCAGATATAGTTCATAGCCATTGCCAAGAACAATCCCATTTATCTTAACCATTACTGAAAGTGTTTATATTTTTGTGACTTTCTAAATGTTTTCTTTGGTTCTACAACTCTTTGAAAACTCACTTTAAGTGGTCTTGTTTGGTAACATCTAAAATGCCATTTCTAAGGTCCCAGTGTCTTTCCCAATCATCTGTATAATTGTCTCTACTGATGCCTAATTTAATACTGGCATTCTGGATACTCCCTTTTCCCATCTCTCTGCTACTCTTTATTTTAAAGAGAAGACCAGACATATGGTAATAAACATAAGGTCATATCACATGTCTCCAGATGAATGGAATATCAAAATTAAGTAGGCACAACAGTGAAAAGACTCCTGTAAAAACACTCAAGATACTCTGGGTTGGAGTCCAGGCTGTGCTTTTTATTACTCAGGTGACTTTAACATGTCACTCAATCTCTTGAGGACCAATTTCATCAAATGTACCTTACTTCATATATTTTTGTTAAGAATCTTGTGAAGATTTTAGATACAGAATACTTTTAAGTCTATAAAATTATTTTTAAAGAAAAAGTAATGCATATTATGTATTATTATTCACAGTGTTCTTGAATCCTCCTAGAAAGCATTCAACAAATACTGTTTACCCTTACCTCCATGTTTCCTTCTCCACCTCTTCCTCACCTCACATCCCCTCTAACTGCCTCCATCTTGACTACAATGTTCTTACCTAACAAAGTGGATAGAAAATGTAAACAAAAGAAGTAGGTTTGTTAGATTCTGCTCAGGGTAAACTGTAGAGATCAACCTTATTCTTATTCTCTTTGTCATGACCCTGAGCAGTGGGTTCTGGTCTCTATATTAGCTGTCAAGGGCAGTTATTTATTTCACACTATGGAAGTCTCTGGCCCAGAAGGGTTGATTTCTCAAATCTGTCCAGTCTTATGAGACTCAGATACTGATCTGTGCCTTTGTTACCTACTCTAAACCTGCCTAATGAGGTAACCCTGTGAAACATCAGGACCCTTGGTATTTGGCCTTAGCCTAGCCTATTAATTCATCCTGTTGTATCTCCTATTTTCTCCAGGAGGGGATGGTAAAATTTTTAAAGTGAGTTTTATGAGCAACCTATGGCCAGATTAAAACACTGCTTTCACATATTTATGACTAATGTTCCAAGAAGCTGAAACTATTAATGGGTAGGAAATCCCATGTGCTAGACCCCTGCCATGTACACCCACTTACTCATGGGAGACTGAGCTTGACAGTTCATCCAAAAGGGGCTCAAAACCTACAAGAAAGTATACAACTTTTGCTTGTTTTCTCATTCAATTTTACTTGTTTACTCTCCTTCTTTAAGGCATCTTTTAAGAGGATTTCTTTCTTGACTAGGGGGCCCCTACTTACAATTTTAGTTCATCTTTGATTTTTAACATTACTTGATATATGCATGAAGCAAAGTGCCTAGTTTTATGTTTCCTATACCTCTGCAAGTTTTTGCCTTCCAGTGTTCATACTTTGGTAAATTTGGACTCCACTGTTTTCCTAAATAAAGACTACTTTCCTTACAGAGACCACTGCTTCTCCATGCAGTAAGTGTATTCCAGCTTCCACTCTTATTCACGAAGAACTCTGCCAGTGAAGGCCTTTGTGATGTTGAGGTAACAGGGGATCTATTGTACACCAACAAACATGAGAGCAGCACAGAATATACATTCTCCAGCAAAAGCCGGAGGAGGCAAGGGGGTAGTGAGAGAGTGCCACATACTCTAAAGGAGTGTGGAAAATACAGAGGCTAAAAGTGACAGCACCCAATGCACACTTGCTCATGCAAGAAAAAGTAATTCATTAGCTCACATATCTAGAAGGATGCTGGGGATAGTGCATAGTATAAAAGTTTAGAACCAGGGCCAGCAGACGGAAGCTGGAACTCAGAGGCCATTATCTCTTATGCCGCTCAAATATTGCTTCCCTCTACTTGGCTTACTTTTCTAAAAAGACTCTTCCCTCTTATTCATCAGGGCAACTGGCTATCAGATGGGTTTGTCTTTAACCCTCTTCCTTACCTCTGAACAGAAAAAAAATTCTCTCTCCTGGCATTCATTAAAAAAAAAAAAAAAAAAAAGAGAGGGCTCTGGTTCTTTTAGGGTTGCCAGATTTAGCCAACAAAAATACAGGACACCTAGTTAAAACTGAACTTCAGATAAACAATGAATATTACTTGAGTGTAAGCCTATATTGGTATGAATACGTCCCATTCAATACCTGACAAAATTTCTATAGATGTGAAAAAAAGGCATAACCTAGGCTCCTAGTCATTGTTTATCTAAAATTCACATTTAAGTGGGAATCCTGCATTTTATCTGGCAACCCTACATACTTGGGTCAAGCTCCCATCACAATCACTACTGTCCAGGAATTGGGGTCACTATGCTTGGTCATACCCCCCACCCCGTACCATCCAGTCACCATGAGGGTGAAGTCTGATACCAGAAGAGAGGCAACTATGGAAACATTGTCATGTGCAGCCCAAAATAACTATCCCACACCATAACAGAGATGAGTAAAGGTGGATGAAGATGAGCCAAGGATACACAAGACAAATCTATTCACCATTTGCTTAGGGCTTAGCTTAAAAACAGAAGATGCTGATCAAATTTGGTTTTCACTGTTGATGATCCACATTATTATACATCACCACTGATTACAGGTCCAAACCACAGAAAATGCTCTTCTGATTTTTTTTTTTTTTTTTAGAAAACATGAATTCCTATGTAATTGTACATTGCTGCAAAAGACAAGTGGTCGGGGGGGACTAAATAACTATGGTTTAATATCGGGGGCATGGCCAGGATGGTAGGCAGTCTTATTTTATGGTTTTCCTGGGATTCAAGAAGCTTCCTTGAGCTTCTCTCAATGGTGATTATAAAATGATAAGCAACAAACATGTTGGCTCTGGCATCAGGCAGGAGGACAGGAGTGCAGGCTTCTCTGAGTTTGGCAGCAGCACCCTTAATCATCTTGACAACGTGTGGCTGTGTCATTTCTTAGGAACTAATTATTTCATTCCTTTGGAAAGAAAATGTCCCTAAGGACAGAGTTTTTGAAATACAACTTCTGAACCAAAGACCTCAACACAGTGAATCAAATTATGATGATTGGTTGCTGATAGGATAGTTTTAAACTTTAAAATAAGGATAAACATTTTAAATACCTATCATCCTTTACAGAGATAATGTAAGTAGATATGGCTGTGGAATGACTACAAAATAGTCTCCTCATAACATTTCAAAGGTTTGATGCAATTCCTAAATGGAGGATCAGACTTTAAGATCAATCTTTTATACAGATGGGGAATGGGAATGAAGTTTCCTACCATCAATTTAAGTGGGAGCCACCACTTCCGTGGGTAAACAGTGATTTTTCAAAGATAGTTTAGCTCTGATATACTGATCTGAACTGACAGAGAGAGTGACAAATACTAATGAACAAGTGGGTGAAAGAGACACACAGACACAGAGAGGGACAGAGAGACATAGAGAGAGACTGACTTTACATCACGAGTAGAAGGCAACAAACTGCTTTCACTTTGAAAGGTTTGGACATCACATAGAGGAACTGACAGGGCAATGGCAACTGTACTCTTCTGGACCAGTTGTGTTTCTCTGATTTCTCCTTCCTCTTTTCCTTGCTCGCTTATCTTCTTTTTCCTTTTACACTCTAAATTTGAGCATTTCTCAAAATTCCTTCTCCGTACTCTCTCCCTCGGTAAATGTCCCTGAACAGAACCATCCCTCTTGTGGCATACAGTTCCCGCATGAGTTTGGTCAGGTTGTGCAGTGCACAACTCCCATGGCCCACTTACACTGTAGTCCACATGCCCTGCAAACCTATCAACTTTTACGCAGCAGCCTAATATGGATGATCCAAATCCAGCTCTACCCCTCTTTTTTCTTCATGAAAAAAGAAAAGAGGTTCTCCACTCATGAGAGGTTCTCCACTCATGAACCTCTAGCTGCTTATTCAACAATACCTTTTAAACAGAAAATAAATGCCAATTTTATGTATGCTCTTAGAGGAGAAGGAACTAAGAGCAAAGGTCTTCCTCTACCAGAAGAAAATAAAAATTACATGAAGCCATCCCCATTTGGTTGGTATTTTTGAACAATAAGTGGCCTACTATTACTACTTGCACACATTTCCGCTAATACTATAGACACGCAGTGCCAAAGGTGATTCTAAAAGGACTCGGTTATAAGAACACCACACAGTCATAGCAGTAATGAAGGGCTGCTTAACAGGCAATTCTAAACACTAGATGACAATGATACTATTTCAGGCTCACAGAATTTCCTGACTGCTGGGGCAATCTCTAGTGGTAAGTGCGGAGAAGAGGAAAATGTTCAGCTGAGAGCAGGGAGTGAGCGCTAACAACAGATACAGCAGCTCACTAAGCAGGCTGCTTTTGAAGATGTGCTCCAGACACTGCCCAAAGACACTAATGTGAGCTCAAAGAGCTAATAGAGCTAAATGATCTACCCATTCTATGAACGCTCTTATGCTCACCTATCTCGCAGGTCATATGCACGTCCCCAGCCATGAGATCAATGTGGACTTAGCAACTGCCACCTTATAAACCCAAAACCTTGACCTCCTTCCCTTGTCAATTTCCTGACTACGTCTGCATTCGGGCGCTCTAAAATTACAAATGACACCCATTTCCAAATCTAGAGCTATGCAAGTGAAGGCCCTCTCAGAAGCTTCAAGGGTGCCTTCACCTTCCTTCTCTGAGGGAGACTACCCCAGTAGCTCCAAGTTGTTTCACTTTTAAGTGAAGCCCTCTGAGTACCCCAGCAGATCTTCAATAGGATCTTGCCTTCAATGTCTTCAAAGTGGAGTTTTTCTTTAACACCTTTCTAATTAATGCCAGGAAAAACAAAATCTCCAATAACCTCTTTCAAAATGTTAAAGTAATCCTCATATCACCATGTCTCTTTGCTCAAAACTTACCCATCATGCACAAAATTAAGAAAACAAAGTGATTACAAAGAATTTCTACCATATATGTACACAAATCTTATCTCACTTTACTGCCCATAGAATTACTGAAGTGGGCATCATTTCTCAAATTCATTCCAAATATTGTATAGTAAGTTATCCATTATATTCCCTCCACCTGAAATTCCATCCACCTCATCTGTCAAAAAGCTACTCTTCATTCAAAGGATGACAGTAATGCCACCTCTTTTTAGTCATCCCCAAACAATGGTAACCTCTCCATCTTTTAAATTCCACCAAGTACAGTGCCAAGACTGTAGGCTTTGAAACTCACCACAGGACTGTGTGAACCCGTTTCACCACTTGCTTAGCTCTGTGTCCTAGAGAGATTTACTTAACACCTTGATCCCCATCTTCTTCATTTTTAAAATGATCATTTTCTTAATTTATAAAATGTAAATAATATTTTTCTTTCAGGAAAACTATAAGAATAATATAACTCACATAGCAGAGAGCAAGGCAAATATGTGCTAAGTAGATAGTAGCCAATGCTATCACTATGAATTGCATCTTCTATAACTTTACCAGGTAGGTAACAAAAAACTTAATCCAAAAATATGGGAAACAAAGCAGGTCAGGTACAGGAGACCAAGGGCAAATTCTTAAGTAGTAATGGGAATCCAACACAGGTTGGCCCTGAACTCAGGTAAAATTCTAACCAATGTTTGACTGCTGTTCGGAATGAATTATATTACTTCTTGATGTGTATGTGGTTGTTTCTGCTACAAGAGCGCCTTAATGATGTGAAGTTGAAATTTCTGAAGCATTGTAACCAATTATTTTATTATTTATTAACTAACTGATTATCAAAGCTTTACTTGTACAACTATTTAAAAATTTCCTATATTTATGACTCAGCTCCTCACTTTAAAAGCTTATTGGGGGCTCTGAACCAAGATGGCGGAGTAGAAGGACATGCTCTCACTTCCTCTCATGAGAACACCAGAATCACAACTAGCTGCTGCACAATCATCGACAGGAAGACACTGGAACTCACCAGAAAAGATACCCCACATCCAAAGGCAAAGGAGAAGCCACAATGAGATGGTAGGAGGCGCGAAATCACAGTAAAATCAAATCCCATAACTGCTGGGTGGCTGACTCACACACTGGAGAACACTTATACCACAGAAGTCCACCCACTGGACTGAAGGTTCTGAGCCCCACGTTAGGCTTACCAACCTGGGGGTCTGTCAACGGGAGGAAGAATTCCTAGAGAATCAGAATTTGAAGGCTAGTGGGATTTGACTGCAGTACTTCAACACGACTGGGGGAAACAGAGACTCCACTCTTGGAGGGCACACACAAAGTAGTGTGTGCATAGGGACCCAGGGGAAGGAGCAGTGACCCCAGAGGAGACTGAACCAGACCTACCTGCTAGTGTTGGAGGGTCTCCTGCAGAGGCGGGGAGTGGCTGTGGCTCACGGTGGGGACAAGGATACTGGCAGCAGAAGTTCTGGGAAGTTCTCCTTGGCATGAGCCCTCCCAGAGTCTGTCATTAGCCGAACCAAAGAGCCCAGGCAGTCTCCAGTGTTGCGTTGCCTCAGGCCAAACAACCAACAGGGAGGGAACCCAGCCCCACCCATCAGCAGTCAAGCGGATTAAAGTTTTACTGAGCTATGCCCACCAGAGCAACAGTCAGCTCTACCCACCACCAGTCCCTCCCATCGGGAAACCTGCACAAGCCTCTTAGATAGCCTCATCAACCAGAGGGCAGACAGCAGAAGCAAGAAGAACCACAATCCTGCAGCCTGTGGAACAAAAACCACATTCACAGAAAGATAGACAAGATGAAAAGGCAGAGGGCTATGTACCAGATGAAGGAACAAGATAAAACCCCAGAAAAACAACTAAATGAAGTGGAAATAGGCAACCTTCCAGAAAAAGATTCAGAATAATGATAGCGAAGACGATCCAGGACCTCGGAAAAAGAATGGAGGCAAAGATCAAGAAGATGCAAGAAATGTTTAACAAAGACCGAGAAGAATTAAAGAACAAACAAACAGAGATGAACAATACAATAACTGAAATGAAAACTACACTAGAAGGAATCAATAGCAGAATAACTGAGGCAGAAGAACAGATAAGTGACCTGGAAGACAGAATGGTGGAATTCACTGCTGTGGAACAGAATAAAGAAAAAAGAATGTAAAGAAATGAAGACAGCCTAAGAGACCTCTGGGACAACATTAAATGCAACAACATTCACGTTATAGGGGGTCCCAGAAGGAGAAGAGATAGAGAAAGGACCAGAGAAAATATTTGAAAAGAATACAGTTGAAAACTTCCCCAACATGGGAAAGGAAACAGCCACCCAAGTCCAGGAAGAACAGAGAGTCCCATACAGGATAAACCCAAGGAGAAACATGTGGAGACACAGTAATCAAACTGGCAAAAATTAAAGACAAAGAAAAATTATTGAAAGCAGCAAGGGATAAGCAACAAATAACATACAAGGGAACTCCCATAAGGTTAAGAGCTGATTTCTCAGCAGAAACTCTACAAGCCAGTAGGGAGTGGCATGATATACTTAAAGTGATGAAAGGAAAGAACCTACAACCAAGATTACTCTACCCGGCAAGGATCTCATTCAGATTTGATGGAGAAATCAAAAGCTTTACAGACAAGCAAAAGCTAAGAGAATTCAGCACCACCGAACCAGCTCTACAACAAATGCTAAAGGAACTTCTCTAAGTGGGAAAGACAAGAGAATAAAAGGACTTACAAAAACAAACCCAAAACAATGGAGAAAATGGCCATAGGAACATACATATCGATAATTACCTTAAACGTGAATGGATTAAATGCTCCAACCAAAAGACACAGGCTTGCTGAATGGATACAAAAACAAGACCCATATATATGCTGTCTACAAGAGACCCACCTCAGACCTAGGGACACATACAGACTGAAAGTGAGGGGATGGAAAAAGATATTCCATGCAAATGGAAATCAAAAGAAAGCTGGAGTAGCACTACTCATATCAGATAAAAGACTTTAAAATAAAGAACGTTACAAGAGACAAGGATGGACACTACATAAAGATCAAGGAATTGATCCAAGAAGAAGATATAACAATTATAAATATATATGCACCCAACATAGGAGCACCACAATACATACAGCAACTGCTAACAGCTATAAAAGAGGGAATTGACAGTAACACAATAATAGTGGTGGACTTTAACATCTCACTTACACCAATGGACAGATCATCCAAACAGAAAATTAATAAGGAAACACAAGCTTTAAATGACACAGTAGACCAGATAGATTTAATTGATGTTTATAGGACATTCCATCCAAAAACAGCAGATTACACTTTCTTCTCAAGTGCACAAGGAACATTCTCCAGGATAGATCATATCTTGGGTCACAAATCAAGCCTCAGTAAATTTAACAAAATTGAAATCATATCAAGCATCTTTTCTGATCACAACGTTATGAGATCAGAAATCAATCACAGGAAGGAAAAAAACATAAACACAAACACATGGAGGCTGAACAATACGTTACTAAATAACCAAGAGATCACTGAACAAATCAAAGAGGAAATCAAAAAACACCTAGAGACAAATGACAAAGCAAACACGACGATCCAAAACCTATGGGATGCAGCAAAGGCAGTTCTAACAGGGAGGTTTATAGCTATACAAGGCTACCTAAAGAAACAAGAAAAATCTCAAATAAACAATCTAGCTTTACACCTAAAGGAACTAGAGAAAGAAGAACAAACAAAACGCAAAGTTAGCAGAAGGAAAGAAATCATAAAGATCAGAGCAGAAATAAATGAAATACAAACAAAGAAAACAACAGCAAAGATCAATAAAACTAAAAGCTGGTTCTTTAAGAAGATAAACAAAAGTGATAAACCATTAGCCAGACTCATCAAGAAAAAGAGGGAGGGGACTCAAATCAATAAAATTAAAAATGAAAAAGGAGAAGTTACAAAAGACACCACAGAAATACATAGCATCCTGAGAGACTACTACAAGCAACTCTATGCCAATAAAATGGACAACCTGGAAGAAATGGACAAATTTTTAGAAAGGTATAACCTTCCAAGACTGAACCAGGAAGAAATAGAAAATATGAACAGACCAATCACAAGTAATGAAATTGAGATTGTGATTATAAATCTTCCAACAAACAAAAGTCCAGGATCAGATGGCTTCACAGGTGAATTCTATCAAACATTTAGAGAAGAGTTAACACCCATCCTTCTCAAACTCTTCCAAAAAATTGCAGAGGAAGGAACACTCCCAAACTCATTCTATGAGGCCATCATCACCCTGATACCAAAACCAGACAAAGATACTACAAAAAAAGAAAATTACAGACCAATATCACTGATGAATATAGATATAAAATTGTTCAACAAAATACTAGCAAACAGAATCCAACAACACATTAAAAGGATCATACACCATGATCAAGTGGGATTTATCCCAGGGATGCAAGGATTCCTCAATATACTCAAATCAATGTGATACACCATATTAACAAATTGAAGAATAAAAACCATATGATCATCTCAATAGATGCAGAAAAAGCTTTTGTCAAAATTCAACACCCATTTATGATCAAAACTCTCCAAAAAGTGGGCATAGAGGGAACCTACCTCAACATAATATAGGCTATATATGACAAACCCACAGCAAACATCATTCTCAATGGTGAAAAACTGAAAGCATTTTCTCTAAGATCAGGAACAAGACAAGGATGTCCACTCTCACCACTATTATTCAACACAGTTTTGGAAGTCCTAGCCACAGCAATCAGAGAAGAAAAAGAAATAAAATGAATACAAATTGGAAAACAAGAAGTAAAACTGTCACAGTTTGCAGATGACATGATACTATACATAGAGAATCCTAAAGATGCTACCAGAAAACTACTAGAGCTTATCAATGAATTTGGTAAAGTTGCAGGATACAAAAGTAATGCACAGAAATCTCTTGCATTCCTATACACTAATGATGAAAAATCTGAAAGAGAAATTAAGGAAACACTCCCATTTACCATTGCAACAAAAAGAATAAATACCTAGGAATAAACCTACCTAGGGAGACAAAAGACCTGTATGCAGAAAACTGTAAGACACTGATTAGAGAAATTAAAGATGATTCCAACAGATGGAGAGATATACCATGTTCTTGGATTGGAAGAATCAACATTGTGAAAATGACTATACTACCCAAAGCAATCTACAGATTCAGTGCAATCCCTATCAAATTACCAATGGCATTTTTTACAGAACTAGAACAAAAAATCTTAAAATTTGTATGGAGACACAAAAGACCCCGAATAGCCAAAGCTGTCTTGAGGGAAAAATACGGAGCTGGAGGGATCAGACTCCCTGACTTCAGACTATACTACAAAGCTACAGTAGTCAAGACAATATGGTACTGGCACAAAAACAGAAATATAGGTCAACGGAACAGCATAGAAAGCCTAGAGATAAACCCACGCACATATGGTCAACTAATCTATGACAAAGGAGGCAAAGATATACAATGGAGAAAAGACAGTCTCTTCAATAAGTGGTGCTGGGAAAACTGGACAGCCACATGTAAGAGAATGAAATTAGAACACTCCCTAATACCATACACAAAAATAAACTCAAAATAGAGACCTAAATGTAAGACCGGACACTATAAAACTCTTAGAGGAAAACATAGGAAGAACACTCTTTGACATAAATCACAGCAAGATCTTTTTTGATCCACCTCCTAGAGTAATGGAAATAAAAACAAAAATAAACAAATGGGACCTAATGAAACTGAAAAGCTTTTGCACTGCAAAGGAAACCATAAACAAGAGGAAAAGACAACCCTCAGAATGGGACAAAATATTTGCAAACGAATCAGTGGACAAAGGATTAATCTCCAAAATATATAAACAGCTCATGCAGCTCAATATTAAAAAAACAAACAACCCAATCCAAAAATGGGCAGAAGACCTAAATAGACATTTCTCCAAAGAAGACATACAGATGGCCAAGAAGCACATGAAAAGCTGCTCAACATCACTAATTATTAGAGAAATGCAAATCAAAACTACAATGAGGTATCACCTCACACCAGTTAGAATGGGTATCATCAGAAATCTACAAACAACAAATGCTAGAGAGGGCGTGGAGAAACGGGAACCCTCTTGCACTGTTGGTGGGAATGTAAATTGATACAGCCACTATGGAGAACAGGATGGAGGTTCCTTAAAAAACTAAAAATAGAATTACCATATGATCCAGCAATCCCACTACTGGGCATATACCCTGAGAAAACCATAATTTAAAAAGACACATGCACCCCAATGTTCATTGCAGCACTATTTACAATAGCCAGGTCATGGAAGCAACCTAAATGCCCATCGACATACAGATGGATAAAGAAGATGTGGTACATACATACAATGGAATATTACTCAGCCATAAAAAGGAACAAAACTGAGTCATTTGTATAGACATGGATGGATCTAGAGAGTGTCATACAGAGTGAAGTAAGTCAGAAAGAGAAAAACAAATATCGTATATTAACACATGTATGTGGAAAGTAGAAAAATGGTACAGATGAACCGGTTTGCAGGGCAGAAGTTGAAACACAGATGTAGAGAAGGAAACGTATGGACACCAAGGCGGGAAAGCCGCAGGGGGGTGGGGGTGGGGGTGTGATGAATTGGGTGATTGGGATTGACACGTATACACTGATGTGTATAAAATTGATGACTAATAAGAACCTGATGTATAAAAAAAATATAAAATAAAATTTAAAAATAAAATGTGTGTAACACATACACACACACTCACACACAAAGCTTATTGGGGATGACCATATCATGTTTTTTAATTGTTTCTATTCCTCTTAGATCTGGATAAAGAGTAGGTGTCAAGAAAGCACCAATTCAATTGTTGAACTGGACCTTACTGCACGCAAAGAGAGATGATACTGACAACCTGTACTTCCCTATGAGAGCTGCCATCGTTAAGTGTGCAGGAAACCGTTCAGGTGGGACTCCAGCCATGCTGGCCCGCCGTCCACTCCCAGCACCCCTGTGGGCGCCACTCCCCTCTGACTCAGGGCACCCCTGGACCACTAGCCCACATAGGCCTGGACACGACAGAGCCTCAGTGCGGTTGTACCGGCAGCCTTTCCTCCTCCCTCATACATTTATTTGCTCTACTTAACACTGAGCAATGCGATTCATTAATCACGTGACAACTGCCATTTTATGCATCTTGGATCTCAAGTGCTCCATCTTTCTTCCGCTGTTTCCACAGCTCCTCCATTCAGCAGTTTCTATTTCCATCAATAACCACAGCAGAAAAATAAGCATGCCTAATATCCTTTAAGATTTACACCGAATTTGGCTCTGTAGATTAGGGCACACCATCTTGTGATTGTGAAACTCCTACTGTCTCTTCCTGTAACTCCAGCATTTCTCACAGGGTGGGGGTGAGGTGTGTATTCGGGGGCGAGGGCGTTGACGTCACATCAAGACGGGGATACGTTTCCCTGGGCATCAGTGTACTCACGGTGCTGCTCTTGTGGAACTCTCCATCTCAATGTCTCCTTTCCACTGTCCTCGCTCTGGAACTCACTAATCTAGATATAAACCATAGATCTCTTCCTTTAATCCTTCTGTGATACCATCTCCCCCTCGAAAAATATACCTCACCTGAGACTTTTGTGAATGCAGCAGAGTATATTGACATTTGTAGCAATGGAAGAGATCTACAACACAAAATTCAAGGGTATTAGTTTGCTAGGGCTGCTGTAGCAAAATTCCACAGACTGGATGGCTTACACAGAAATTTATTTCCTCACAGCTCTGGAGCCTAGAAGTCTGAGATCAAGGTGTCAGCAGGTGTGGTTTCTCCTGAGGCCTCTCTCCTTGGCTGACACAAGGCCACATTCTCACTGTGTCCTCACACAGCCTTTTCTCTGTGCACACATATCCTTGAAGTCATTTTGTGTGTCCAAACTTCCTCTTCTTATAAAGACACCAGTCACATGAGATTAGGGCCCAGCCTAATGCTCTCATTTTAACTTAATTACCTCTTTCAAGGCCCCATCTCCAAATACAGGCACATTCTGAGGCACTGGGAGTTAGGGTTTCAACATATGAATTTTGAGGAGACATAGTTCATCGCATAACAACAATTAACTTTAAATTCAGTATTAGGTATCCTTGTTCCTATTAAAGTTCCTTAGCACCAGGAATTTCTCACAGGCCATTTTTCTTCAGAAGTTCCAGCTTCTGTGTAGACCAGTTGATAACATTTTGTTTTGTTTTGTTTTGTTTTCCCACCCAGCTATACGGACACAGAATTAAAACTGCAGAACATACTGATTCTAGCATTTCTCTGCTAATACTCAACCAATCCATGTAAGAGGCTCCACTAGATTAAGCACCATGAACTTTTCAATTACTAATTATGTTTGCACATAACAGAGGCTGACGCTGAGGTGAACCCATACTCAGCCCTGGGATTCAGACAGAGCATATCTGATCGGCTGGTTGTATGAGGGTTTGGGTTGAATGTCCATAGAGGAGGGTACACTTTTATGTATCAGTCCCAGATCAGTGAGGAAACAGGAAACACTCTCAGTGTTTTAAACATAGGGAACTTAATGTTGGGAAGGGGTTATACAGATGATGAGAAAGATGAGAAGCGAAGCAGGGCTGGCGGAGTAAACGAATAGTTAGAAACAGCAGAAAACCACCACTACTTCTAGGACTGCAGGAACACAAAAGAGAAGTGGTACTACCGGAAATCAGAAGCTTGGGACACGTGGGGAGAGCTAGAACCACAGCAGGGTTTACGTGGTAGGGACTGGGTTTACAAAGGGCGACCTGTTCAGAAAGAACTTGCTACCCTGAAGACTCAGCCACTTCCAGAAACTGCTGCCTGAGGCAGAAGAACTTTAGGAATATCCCAGCTTCTTTACTCTTGAAACGCTCTAATATTCCACCAGTGCTTCCTACAGGCCAAACATACCTGGAAGCCCAACACAAAGGCAACATACTGCAAATACAGACAAGACAGAAAACATAATGGGGCAAGAACTGGATCTTTGTGTAAATAGGCAATGACTAGAACTGTACTCGAGAATTATGAGAGCACAGAAAATCAGTCTCACAGATTCCACCCTCAAGTATAATAAAGGATTGATGCCTGAATCTTACAAAGGCCAGTGAAACTTGAAAAAACACAATGAAAATAGTTGTTTACACCAAAAGCTCTGCGTGCTATTGGGGAATGCAGTTAGAATAATGGGCCCCCAACGATGTCCCTGTCCTAATCCTCGGAATCTGTGAATATGGCAAAAGAGACTTCACAGATATGATTAAGATTAAGGACCATGAGATAGAGAGGTTATCCTGGATCGTCCAGGTGGGCCAAATCTAAACATGTGTGTTCTTAGAAGTAAAGAATACTTCCTTGAGTGGTCAGAGAGGGATGTGACTATGGAAGAATGATCAAAGATGCAATGTTGCTGCCTTTGGAGATGGAGGAAGGGGGTCACATGTCAAGGAATGTGGGCAACCTCTAGAGGCCAGAAAATGCAAGGAAACAGTTTCTTCCCTAGTCTTGAGAATAGAACATGGCCCTGACAACACCTTGGCTTGAGCTCAGGGAGACCTGGGTCAGACTTCTAATTTACAAACCTAGAAGAAAATAAATTTGTGTTGTTATAAAGGCACTAAGTTTGTTACAGCAGCAACTTGAAACAAATACAGGGAACAAAGAGCTCTGCTTGGTATTAGTAACAAAGTTGAACTGAAAGAAGGGAAAGGTGGGAAAGGAGCATTTTCCCAACATCTGCATGGAAAGCAAGGTGGCTTCGGTGCATTGTGGTCTCCAAAGAAGTCAGCAACAGCATAGTGATCACCAGAGTGCAAACAGTGCCTGATTAGAGGTAGAGGAGCCCAGGAAAAATCCGCTCGATGGCCAGCACTCACACAGCTGGTCGTGGTAGGTCTGAAAGCAGAAGAGTTTCAGCAGGAAGCACCAATGAGATGACAAGTAGTCCTAAAGGACCTATGAGTTCCAGGTGAGGATGGACATGACTCTTTCATGGACACACATGAAATTCACAGTGAAGAATTTTGATGGCAGTCTTCTATTCCTTTACTCTTGAATGAAGTCCTAGGTAATAAACTGAAACAGTTTTGTATTCAAAACACAATTAAGAGGTACTTGGAGAGATAAATTAGTTTCTAACAAAAATGGATAAAGAATTCTCCAATATAATTATTACTAATTATTTTTCTGCACACCTACAGCTCGAGAATAAATTAGAGACATAATAATCTGTTTATAGCAGAATGTAGTTAGCAGGCTTTATTTAAGCTTATCTGATAAAGACTGGCTTGTTACTTTATCCTGAAGAACAAAATCAAAAACATCACTTCTTCTTGAAAATAGTCCTGCAAAATATGATTTGGTATCTAAACATTGTATCTTACTATCTTTAAGTAATTGTACAATTCTGTAAGGATAAATTCCTAAGGAATATTATTCCATTCTGTCTAAAACACCTTCTGAGCCAAACCTGATTCTCAGGTTTTCCCTACATCTTCCATTATATTGCAGGGCAAAATAAAGTGGTCAGGTAATGGAAGACGGATAAAAAGCGCTTGAATATTTTGGAATACTGAGTGCCACTGTGAATGACTAAGTATAAGAGGAATATGTGTTTTTTACCTCAAATGAAATATTTCTTAAACTAAGATGTTTGATAGTCAAAGTAATAAACTAAATCAACTTTCCAAACCAGAGCTTTAGAATGTTTTTCTCCATGATGGAATTACTTACACTCTTTAGGCCCATTTTCTCTCTGGGATGCAGGTTTGGTAACGGCTCTGATTTTAGCACCCAAAATACTGAAACAAACCTGGGCAACTATTTTACAGAACGCATGAACACCAGAGTTAAAGCGCTCTCCATTTTTCTACCCTTTTACTCATCTTTTGCTAATGGTCATCCACTTAATGCCCATCTTTGATCAGTTCTGAACCATGGCAGTAACTTCCACCTCTTGCAGTACTTACACTGACAGTAGGTATGTTAACAACAATATACTATTTTAATTATATCCTGTTCCCCAGGAGGTGATTACCTTCTTTAATCTTTACTATAATGCCCATTGCTAGTGTCAGGATTTGGTGGTAACAAAAAAAAAAAAAAAAAAAAAAAAAGCAAAGACTGGAATGGTTTTCAGAATGCTATTTATCATATTTACTCAGTGTTATAATGTTTGGTTGGAAAGCATGAAAGCTATGATTTCTTAGGCTTACTCAAAGATATAATTTTGGAGACAAGAAAATATTTTTTAAAATTTTAAGTATTTTTTAAACATAAAAGCAATGCACAGCTTTTTTACTGACTCAAGCAATATGTACAGAATAAAAAGTTAAAGCCAAAGCAAGAATGATCATTATTTTAAATATTATTATAACCTTGTTCTCAAAGTCCTATCCAATTAAGTTATCAAAGAAAATTAGATTAAAAATATTGGGGAAAATAATCATTGTTTAATGGTGGTAGGATTACATATGTAAAAAACTGAGAGAATCAACTATACAGGAAATAAAAAGAATTCAGTAAAGCAATTGATTACAAAATTAATATATAAAAATCAACATCAAATATGCAAAGAATTTGTCAGAAAATATATGAAAAGAAAAAGAATCCTTTATGATAGCAATAAACAGATGGACATATATTTAAGAAAGGTGCTAGTCCCATAAGAAAACTACTATAAAAATCAACTGGAGGAAATGAAGAAAAAAAATTAAAGTAAGATATTTCATGTTCTTGGATAGAAATGCTCAGTACTGTGAGATTATGAATTCTCCATAATTTACTCAACTATTTTATACAATCCCAATCAAAACAGCCACAGGATGTTTTAAATTGGAAAACCCTGATGACTCCACAGACGATACTGACAACTCAGCATTCTCATACACCATTGGAATGCCTTTCTAATCAAATTTTAAATGTTTATGTCATATGATCTACTAATTCATCTACTAAAAATTAACCCTATGCATATTCCAGTAGTCAGAATTCCAATCTAAAAATAGTCATCAAAGCCTTGTTTACAACAATAAAACAAAAGAAAAAATGCATCAATAAGGCACTGAGTAAATCTTAGTGAGTACCTTTAGATAAAAGAATATTGGTCAAAAGACAGGAAAAGACTTTTTCTGCATTTCATGTTTTCCACTGTTATGTCGTTTTTATTACCATTTGCATATAAAAGTATATTGACCAGGGATACCTTTATGGTAGACTATGGATCATTTTAAAATATCTTTTTTTTCTTTGATTCATTCAACATTTAATTATTGAACACCTACTCTATGTATCACACTCTTTGGACACTGGGGATACAGTAGTAGTCAACAGTATTTTTTAATGTACTATAACATATTTTTTTAAATAATAAAGATTACCAAAAATACAAATTCCTTTTCATAAAACCATGACTTCTATTTACCTCTTCAGAGGCAAATCAACGTTAAGAGTTTAGTATACAAGTATACCACACTTTACTGTGCTTCACTTTATTGCACTTCATAGATAATTCATTTTTTACAAACTGAAGATTTGTGGCAACCCTGCGTCCAGCAAGTCTATCAGCACCATTTTTCCAACAGCATTTGCTCACTTCATGTCTCTGTGGCACATTTTGGTAATTCCCACAACATTTCAAACATTTTCATTATTAATACATTTGTTATGGTGATCTGTGATCAGTGATTTTTGATGTTACTACCAGGACTCACTGAAGACTCAGATGATGGCTAGCATTTTTTTAGCAATAAAATGTTTTTTAATTAAGGCATGTACGTTTTTTAGACATAATGCATTGTACACTTAACAGACTACAGTATAGTGTTAACATAACTTTTATATGCACTGGGAAACCAAAAAATTCATGTGACTCACTTTATTACAGTATTTGCTTATTGTGTTGGTCTGGAACTAAACCCACAATATCTCTGAGGTATGCCTGTATTCCATCCAGACATTTTCTATACATTCCCACATGTGATAAAGACACAGAAAATAAATAAAGATGATACAGACACAGTCACACAGACTCACATTCATACAAGCAGACTTTTAATGTGAATTGAATACCATTCTATGTTATCCTGCTGCTTCCCTCTATTTCTTAAAAATACATAAATTACTTAGAGATCTTTCCACTTTTTTAAGCTGTTGCACACTCTTCTCTAGTATAGTTGTGTTATAATTATTTAACCATTTCCCTGTTCATATGCATTTGAATTGTTTAAACTTTTCCATGATCACAAATATAATTGCAAAAAATAATTCTGAGCATATACAGTACATCCTTCATATCCACGGGTTCTACATTCATGAATTCAACCAACAGTGGATGGAAAATATCCCCCTCAAATTCCAGAAAGTTCCAAAAAGTTAAACTTGAATTTGCCACACACCAGCAACTATTTACCATCATTTACACTGTGTTGCATACTATAAGTAATCTAGACAATTTAAGGTATAGTGGAGGATGTGTATAGGTTATATGCAAATACTATGCCATTTTATATAAAGGACTTAAGCATCCACTGATTTTGGTATCCACGAAATGTCCTGGAACCAATTCCCCGTGAATACTGAGGGAGGACTGTGTATCAGAAGCAAAATCTTTTAGTTGATGTAAATGTGCTTTTGAAATTTTGATACCATCAATCTGCCCATCAAAAAGCAGTTCCAATTAATTCCAAGAGAAGAAGAATGTGTCTATTTCCCCATACTTCTCCTAGTTCCACATATTAACATTGCCCATTAGATGGGTTAAACTATATAATTTCATTACTCATTTGATTGAGACTCTTCATAATTATTCTGAGCCATTTGTATTTCTTGTTATCTGAATTGCTGTGCATATTATTTTCCAATTTTTCTACTGGTTGTGTTTCTTACTGATTTAAAAGTGCTCCTTATACAGCACACTTATCAATCCTTTGCTAAATGTTTAGAAAAATCTGGCCCAGATTTTTCAAATGCCTTTTAACTCTGTCCATGGATTTTTTAATATTATAAACAATTTGAGGGTCACCAGTTTGATATGAACACATTTGTAAATCATATTTACAAATGGCTCTATGGCTTTTAGAGTTTTATGTCTTTTTTAAGAAGGCCTTTCTTGTTAAAATTTATAAAAATGTTCTCCAGTACCTTTGTATTACTTTTATAATTTTTAAGGGTTTAATATCTCTAGAATTTTCTTGGATATGGTAAGGATATGCTTTACTTATACTGCTAAATAAATGGATTATCAGATAAATTAATTGAATAGTCTATTTTTTCCCCACTGATTTGCAATACATCTTTTTTATTTAAATTCATATACGTTCTGGAAGTACTTCTCTACTTCTTAAATTACTTGTTCATTCAGGCCCTATCAGCATTGTCTTTTAATAATTTTGGCTTTAACATCCAGCTTCAAAAGACTGCCCTCATTTTTTCCCCAAAAGTTACTGTCTCCTCTTATGCATTTACTTTTCCAGATAAGCTTAGAATCAATTTGTCACTTTCTATTTTAAAAAATATCATTAGAATTGTGTTTCAGATTGCATCTATTTTATAGATACATTGGGTGAATAGATATTTTACAAAACAAAGTCCTCATATTCAGGAACATAGAAAATATCAACATTTATTCAGGACTCATTTAGTATCTGTCTTTAATTTCATTTTTTTTTTAATTCAGGTAATTGTGTGTGTGTGTGTGTGTGTGTGTGACATTTTTCCCAGTATGCTTTTTTTTTTTAATAAATTTATTTATTTATTTATCTTTGGCTGCTTTGGGTCTTCGTTGTTGCGTGCAGGCCTTCTCTAGTTGCAGGGAGCGGGGGCTACTCTTCGTTGCAGTGTGCGGGCTTCTCATTGCGGTGGCTTCTCTTGTTGCGGAGCACGGGTTCCAGGGTGTGTGGGTTTCGGTAGTTGTGGCACGTGGGCTCAGTAGTTGTGGCACATGGGCTCAGTTGCTCCGCGGCATGTGGGATCTTCCCAGACCAGGGCTCTAACCCGTGTCCCCTGCATTGGCAGGCGGGTTCTTAACCACTGCACCAGCAGGGAAGTCCTTTCCCAGTATATTTTTAATTTCTAGTATAAACACACTTTTATCCATTTGAATTTGTGTCACCATGCTTATCTCTCTTATTTACTCCAATATATAGTTAGTTGACTAGTTGGTTCCAGATAGTTCTTCATGTTGTTTCCAAAAAGTAAAATTTTTCTTATTCTTTAATATCTAAAATTCATTGTGCTTTCAAGATGTATTGCATTGAACAGAACTATCTATAAAATACCTACAGTGGTGCTGAAGCTGTACTCCTTTTATCATTTCCAATTTTAGTTATAATACTTCAAATATTTTCAATAATTTTGGTTTTGCTACCATAGTTTTCTATACTTTTAAGATCTCACTTAAATCCTTTATAAGCTAAAGGAAGTTTCATTTTTTTATAGCTTACTAAGCATTCTTACCAGAAACTTTTTATTTTTAGTACAGTAGTAGTTTGTTAGATTACTAATGACTAAAAACTACTCCATTCCTGTGATAAACTCTATGTTACAAAGCTGACTTTGATCGAAGTTTTACTTAAAGTAGTTGCATCTCTATTAATAAAGGAAATTGATCTAAATTTTTCTTTCTTTCACTTTATTGCATTTTATTTTGTGTATGTATAGTTTGGGCTTAGACATGAACTAATCTTGAAATGAGTTGAGAAGCTTCGAAAGGCATTATCTCCCCTTCAGTTCTCCATGTTTTCCCATCCTGTCTTGCAGTTAACATAAAGGTGGTGGGGTTAAAATCTTGAGGCACAATGTATGAGCAGCCCTACTGGCTAATTCACCACATCAAAAAGGGCTGCCTGAAAGTCTCGCCTGTGCCCTCAACAGATTTAATTTGATTGAGAAGTAAACTTTTCTATGTTAAACCACTGACATTACTGGAATGTTTGTTACTGCAGCATTCTGACTAATATAGAAGCTTTCCTCTATTTAATGCTCAGGAATATTTTAAACAATGTATTTAAATATTTGGTAAAATCACTGTAAAATCTTTGGGTCTGATGCCTTTTTAATGGTGAAATTTTTCACTACTTTTCAGTTTTCTGTTTTGCTTGGGTGTTCTACTTCTCCTTAGGTTTAGAATACTATATCTTAGAAAACATCTTTTCTTTAATTTCATGACTCAATTTCCAAACTTATTGGAAGGAAGTTACACATGATCTTCTAAGTTTTAAATCTCTGTATTTGCACCTGATTTCTTATACCTAATGTTTATTCATGATTTTATTTCCCTAGTTGATCAGTCTCTCTTTTATCTTTGTTAGCTTCTTTTTCTCCTTTCCTTGGGTTTATATGGCTAGTTTTTGTTTTTTTTTTTAATTGAAGACAGTTCATAAGACTTTAATTTTTTTCAGCAAATTGTGTTAGCTAGGTCTTTATATGTGACCCACCTTGTTATTTTCCAAAATTTTTAACAATATATTTCAGTATTCCCTTTTTTTTTTTAATTTTATTTATTTATGGCTGTGTTGGGTCTTTGTTTCTGTGCGAGGGCTTTCTCTAGTTGTGGCAAGCGGGGGCCACTCTTCATCGCGGTGCGCGGGCCTCTTACTATCGCGGCCTCTCTTGCTGCGGAGCACAGGCTCCAGATGCGCAGGCTCAGTAATTATGGCTCACGGGCCCAGCCGCTCTGCGGCATGTGGGATCCTCCCAGACCAGGGCTCGAACCCGTGTCCTCCGCACTGGCAAGCGGACTCTCAACCACTGCGCCACCAGGGAAGCCCTCAGTATTCCCTTTAATCCATTTAGATAAATGCATTTTTAAATAATTTCTAAGAAAAGTCAGAATTTTTTTTGACTATGAAATGAATGCATTTATTTTCAATATACTGTTATGCTTAATTTCTATTTTTATTGCTTGTAGTTAGAAAACCTGTTTTGTGTAATTTCTCCTACACGGAATTAATAGAGATTATCTTTGTAGCTTAAATGACATGTTCAATTTTTATAAATGTTTCATGGATATTTGAAAATAATGTATACCTTCTGTTTACTGGTATAAAGTTATATATTAATACTTCTGACACTGAATGTACTGATTGTGTTATTCAAATTATTTCTATTACCCTACTTATTGTTTCCCTCATCTATAAATTTCTAAGAGAGGTATATTAAAGTCTCCCATTGAGGTCATGGATTAGTATATTTCTCTGACAAGATTTTGCATTATATTCCTTGATATTTTGAGAATGAGAACATAAAGATTAATAAAAATGAAAATTCCTGATTCACTAATTTTTTCAATATAAAACATCCATTTTTCTCATGTAATACATTATATCTTAAGCCTTTTTTAATATTGACATCAGCTTTCTTTTTGTAAGTATGTACTAACTATATTTTTGTTCCAACCCACTCTATTTAATACAGTTCCACATTTTGTTTCTGTATATCTTTGTGTAATCTTCTATTTTATTTTAATACAATCTGTTTCTGTCATTAATACCATAGTTCAATTATAGTTTTATCACTTTGATTTTGATAGTAAAGTGCTTGTATTTATTTCTATATTTTTACACTGAGAAAGAAATACAATCCTATATTATGAAAACTTTGCCACTTAAAAGTAAATCTTTGTGATGATAATGTTTACTATAAGAATTTTTTCATTTGATTTCTAACTTCCTTCGCTTTTTCTCAGTGAAATTTAGTTTTTACTGTTTTTTGTTTTTTGGTAATGCATGCCTTTTTCTTACTTCCATTCCTTTTTCATGTTGTATGACCATGTCTCCAAATCACCTTTTTATTCCAAAGGGCAAGTATAACTGATGAACATTTTGAAGTTTTGCCTCTGCAAAAATGAATATTTACCCTCACACTTGATGGCAGTTTGACTAGACAAAGATTCTATGTTAAGACGCCATTTATTATTGAAGTTATTTTTCAATGTCTTCTAGTAGCTAGGGTTATAAATGGGAATTGTGATGCCACCCATATTCTTGATCTTTTGCAGGTATAGTCTGCTATTGTTGCAAGGTACAGAATACCTAACTCAAATAGTATAAAAACAAACAAACAACAAAGACAACAAAAAAAGTCTTTTCTCACAATGAAAACTAGACTAGTGGCATGAGAGTACCAGTGTGGATTAATTCACAATGTTGCTATCGACCCAAATACTTTCCTATAGTTGTAATGCTATCTAAAGTATGTTGACCAAATGTCCTTATGGCCAAGACATGGCTGCCACAATTTCAGGAATCACGTGCACCCTTAACAACACTTTGCAGTAGAAGGACTGAATTTTTTTTTTTCTTTTTCTCTTTATCTGAGAATGCAAACCTTTCCTCTACAGACAGACTTCTCTTTATGTCCCATTAACCAGACTGAATTACATTTCCAAGCCCAAACCAATCCTTGCAAAGGAAATAAGAGCATCACAGTTCTCCCCTTGAGGAAGAAGTCGACCTTCCCTAAAGATGCATAGAACCTGATAAAAGCAAAGTTCTTCTAGATAAAAAAAGGAGACTGAGGAATGGTTGCTGGCAGACAATCAGCAGTATCTATCAAAAAAGTAACTTTGGTTGGCCGCCTTAGCGCTGCAGCTCCAAGGCAGCAAGATGGCGATGCCATCACCAGCCCGTGAGGGCGGAGGGCAGCCAGCAGGACCCGTGGCGGGGCAGACCTCCTGGGCTGCTTCGCGCGGCCCGTATGTTTAGAGGTGTCCGAGGAGCCGGTGCAGTTGCCCTGTGGACGCATCTTTTGGCCTGCATTCCTGAAGGAATGTTTGAAGCCAAAGAAGTCTGTCTGTGCAGTGCATTGCAGCACTCTGGCACCTGGCATCTGAGCTGTGGGACTCAAGCAGCCAATGGAGAGCACGGAGACTTCTTGCCACGGCTGCCATAAAAATTTCTTAAAAAAAAGAAAAAAGAAAAAGAACCCCTTGGAGAACTTGACATGTGTCCCTTGAAGTTGGGTGGCCACAACAACTATGTATGTCTCATATGTAAACAACTTCTAAAAGTCAAAGTCTGGCTGGAGCTGCTTGTGTAAAAAGAGAAACACAAAGTCTACAGTAGGAACGAGTCACTCATCTACCACGGGCGGCCACAGGTGCTTGTTTTTCAAGAGTCAGTCGTGGTCCCTGCAGAACTGGGCTAGAACTGAGTCCTCCTAAAAGGAACCCCACATGCAAGGCCTAAATGGATGGGGGAACGTCAACTCAGTAGAGTGTCTTTTTGCACTAGAAGCCAGGAGCTGAGGGAGGAGTTGCCTATGAGGAGAAAATCGACCATGGGATGTCACAGGTTTTAAAAAATATTTCAACCAAGACGCAACTTCAAAAGAGAGTTTCTGATGGCAGTACCAGAACCTTCTTCTACACTTTCCTTTCAAATGGTAAATGACTTGATGAGCACCGTTTTTAATGCAGAAAAGCGACACCTGCCAACAAGCTGTGAAGAAACCAGCACTAAACATACAAGGTTATGCAGACATGGAAGAACTAAAGTGTATGAATTCCTAGCTTTAAAAATTCAAACTAAGGTTTCTGAGTGGAGAGCCTGTGGTTGCTCTGTGAGACTCATCTAGGTCTTATTTTCCGGTGAGTAGAGGGCACCGGTGGTCTTCTGACATCTAGGTCACCGCAAGGCTAAATGCCAAGATTTTAGGAATAATTAAGGACTTTCTATCAAAATGTTGTTTAGCTTAAGGACAAAGGGTTTCTGTTTTCTGGTCTTAAGGAAGAATGCAAGGGTTTGATTGGTATAGAAAGGAGTGTGGGGAGGGTGCCGAGAGGGAGCCAGGAGGAAGGGCCCTCACCTCCGCGGTCAAGTGCCAGAACTTGATCTGGGCCAGTGCCCAGGAGCCCCAAATCTGCCTCTAGTCTGGAGAGTTTGTTAGGAAGGAGGATTGGGCCTTTAAGACAATCTTGTGTGTACCTTGTCTGCTAACAGCCTGACGATTGTTTACTAATACTCTGGCCTAAGTTACTTCACAGGGATCGCTCCCGCTCCCTGACACATAGTGTGGAAATTACATTCAGAGATTGAAAAAAAAAATCGTGTGTGTAGCAATATTTTTCCACAAAACTAAGTGCAAAATATCTTTAACAAATAATGATGGTAGTAAGAAATATTTGACATGCATGTAGTCATGCAAAAATGCATCTCATTTTACAAAGGCTTAGAAAATTTACAAAATATCCCCTAGGTTTTTAGACTGTGAGCCTTACAATCTTACCCATTTTTCTTTGCATTTAAATGTGGCTGTTTGTCTAAAAAACATTAACATGCAAGTTCAGTGATCTCTAGTCCACCAAATATTCTCTCCCATGGCACGAAGATGATAATGATGATTATAAAATACCACTGAACAAGACTGTACAAATAGATGAGCAGGCCCACTGCAGGGCTGAACAGGGTCCAGTACGGTATAGGGAGCAATTTGACCAGAAGGATCCTGGGCTCAGACTTGCAAGGTGGAATTACAGCCTGTCCCATAAAGTAAAAAGTCTTCTCCCACCAGTAGAAGAAGCACAGCCTCTCTCCTTTCTCCTCCCACCACTTGTGGTACCAGAGCTGGAGGTCCTCCTTGGACGTGGGGAGGGTGTCCATTGGGTATCGGTGGACATGGAAGTGGATTTCCTTGGAAAAGTCCTTGAGGAGGACGTGCCTCTCTGTCTGAGGAATGTTATGAGGGTATGCCACCATGATGTCATGGACAGCGTCCAGGTTCTTACCTTCTCTTAGGCGGTCTACTACAAAAGTAAAGCCTGTAGTTCTTGGATGTTAAGACATTTTCATATTTCTGAAGTCCATTCTTTTTAGCAAATTCATTACTTCAAGCTGTGCTATTTTCTGTGAGATCAGTCCCTTCTAGGAATATGAGGAGTTGAAGTTGTTCATGGATATCACAAAAATAATTATTCACGTTTTCAAAAAAAAAAGTAACTTTGTTGTTGTCGTCTTCCCTGGAGCCTTTTAGAGGTTTTATCCTTGTCTTTACAGTCCAGAAATTTAACCAGGACTTGTGTAGATGTATATTTTTATTTTTCCCATCTTAGTATATAGTGAGTTTTTACAAATTAAAGACCTGGGTCTTTCTATAGCTCAGGAAAATTTTCATCTACATTTCTTTGATTATTTCCTGCCTTCATTCTTTCTGGTCTTACATTAAACTTCAAATTTAACTTTCAGATAAACAACTTATTCTTCATCAATAGCCATCCAAATTTTTAGCCTTTCCCTTGATTTTTTTGTTGTTATCTCTTTTCTCATTACTCATTTTTCAGAGTCTCTTGGTCTTGTTTATGAATTTTAAATTATCCCCAATCTCTGCAATTACTAAAAAATACGTTTGTGTGAGGTTATAATCTATTTCCAAAATTACCTGTTTTTACTTAAGTTGGTCCTGTTTTTTCATATCATCCTCCTTTCTATACTATTGATTTATCTCAGATGTTTGATGATTTTTCATTTTCTATTCCTATTTATATGCAAAGATCTAGATTAGTTAATCTAAGGACGCAATTTGAGATTACCTTGTGGTTCTGATGTTTCTTTCTCCTGTCTTCTATGGGAGGGAGGGGGTGCTAACTATAGGTTCTCTAGAAATGCATGGGGTGAGCTACTGATAAACTCCCCTTAGTGTGCCTGGGTACACTGCCTGGGAAACAGGCAGGCTAAGTACTCCCAAGTTTGCCATGTAAGGAGAGTTCTGAGGAAGTGACAAATATTGGTATATTTTATGTCTAAAAGGAGCTGCAGTTTTTTCCTTATCTACCTATTACAAAAGTCTAGTTACCTGAGGGTCTACCTTGATTCTCTGTTCATCCTCAGTATTTAATATAAGAACTATGTCTATATGCAGAGCCTGTTAATTGGTAAGGCATTCTCAGCACATTGTCCTAGAGCAAATTCTAAACCGAGAAGCTCCATAAAAGGAGGGATGTGAAGAACTAAGGGGAAGAACGTTACCTAAGGTCCACTTTAAGAAATTAACATGGAGCAGTGTGGCCAAAATGGCAAAGTAAGAAGACCTCACCTCCTCCCATGGGCACACCAAAATTTAAAACATTTACAGAGCAACTATCTAGGAGAATGACCTGAAGACTAGAAGAAAAGATTTGCCACAACTAAAGATATAAAGAAGGAACCACAACAAGATGAACAGGAGAGGTAGAGAGGAGGTATAGTCAAGACCCACACCCCTGAGTAGGTGACCCACAATGGGAGGATAATCACAATTGCAGACGTTCTCCCCAGGGAGCAAGAGGTCCAAGCCCCACATTGGGTTCTCCAGCCCAGGAGTCCTGCACCGGGAAGATGAGGCCCCAGAATGTCTAGCTTTAAAGGCTGGCAAGGCTTGCATATGAGACAGCTGAAGGTCTGCAGGAAAAAGAGACTCCTCTCTTAAAGAGCTCATGCACAAACTCACATGCTTTAAGTTCCAGCACAGAGGCAGTAATTTGCAAGGAGCTTGGGTCAGACCCACTTGTTGATCTTGGAGTCCTCCTGGAGAGGTGAGAGGCAACTGGGACTCCCTCTGGGACATAGACATTGATAAGAAACAATTTGGGGAGCTCATTCTACCATGAGGACACTGATGCTGGCATGTGCCATTTTGGAGTCCTCCCTCTAGTCTGTTAGTGCTAGGGGCAGGCCAATACCAGCTCCAGGGCCCACCTCAGGACACAGCCCCACACACCAGTGGGCCAGCACCAGCACCAGGGCACCCACCTGGGCCCCACAGTCAGCACCCCGTGGACCCAGCCCCAACACCAGTGGGCCAGCACCAGTCCCAGCCCCTCCCCCAGGTCCCACAGGTAGCTTCCCAGGCCCCAACCTTGCCCATGAGCAGGCCAGCACCAGCCCTTAGCCCCCATAGGCCCTGCAGGCAATTGCCCCAGGACCTGGACCCAAATACCAGCAGGCCAGCACCAGATCCAAGACCTCTCAAATGCTACAGCCAGCATCCCCACGGCCCAGCCTCACAGCCAGTGGTCAGGTACCAGACACAGGACCCCCCAGCCACAGAGCAAGTCGGCCCAGGACATGGTCCTGCCTACCAGAAGGCTGGCACCAGCCCTGAGACTGCTCAGGGAATGTAGCCAGCTGAACCGAAAGGCAGAGCCTGGCAGCCAACCAGGTCAGGGCCCAGCCCTGCCTACCAACA
The DNA here is from genome assembly GCF_965194805.1 of Balaenoptera borealis. Lineage (NCBI taxonomy): Eukaryota > Metazoa > Chordata > Mammalia > Artiodactyla > Balaenopteridae > Balaenoptera > Balaenoptera borealis. The sequence continues at coordinate 56,938,516 of NC_138862.1, read as the reverse complement.
GACTCACATTAGTCAGCGCCACAAAATAAGGGCCATGCAGCCCACATAGAGGGCAGCCCTGCACGTATAGCCCTGGTGACTAGAGAGGAGTGTGCTGCTGGGCCCTACAGAACATCTCCTACAGAAGGCCACTTCTTCAAGATCAGGAAATGTAACCCACCTACCTAATACATGGGAAAAAAAACCACAGAGACTTAGGCAAAGTGAGGAGATAGTAAAATATGTTTTAAGCAAAGGAACAAGACAAAACCTCAGAAAAGAAGTAAATGACAAGGAGATGAGCAATTTAACAGGTAAAGAATTCAAAATAATGATCATAAAGATGCTCAAAAAACACAAAAGAAGAATGAAAACAGTGAGAATTTTAACAAAGTTAGAAAATATAAAGAAGAACCAAATAAAGCTGAAGAATACAATAAATGAAGTGAAAAATATACTAGAAGGAATCAACAGTAGATTAGATGACAGAGGGGAATGGATCAGCGAACTGGAAGACAGAATAGCAAAAATCACTCAAGCTAAAGACAAAAAAGACAAAATAATTTTTTTAAATAAGGATAATTTAAAAGACTTTAGGGACAACATTAAGTATACTAACATTCGCATTGTAGGGGTCCCAGAAGTAGAAAAAAGAAAGTGACAGAGAACTTATATGAAGAAAAAAAATAGCTGAAAACTTCCCTAATGTAGAAGAGGAAACAGACTTCCAGGTCCAGGAAGCACAGAGTCCCAAACAAGATTCCTCAAAGAGGTCCACACCAAGACACATTATAATTAAAATGGCAAAAATTAAAGATAAAGAGATAATCTTAATAGCAGTAAGAGAAAAACAACTAGCTATGTACAAGAGAACTCCCATAGCTATCAGCTGACTTTTCAGCAGAAATTTTGCAGGGCAAAAGGGAGTGGCATGATATACTCAAAACGATGAAAGGAAAAAAAAAAAACAACACTATAACCAAGAATATTCCACCAGGCAAGGTTATCATTCAGATTTGAAGGAGAGATAAAATGTTTTACAGACAAGCAAAAGCTGAAAGATTTCAGCACCACTAAGCTGGCTTTACATAAATGTTAAAGGGACTTCTCCAAGCAGAAAAGAAAAGACCACAACTAGAAATAGGAAATTCGCAAAAGGAAAAATATCACTGGTAAAGGCAAACATACAGTAAAGGTAGTCACTTATAGAACTAGTAAGAAGGTTAAAAGACAAAGGTATTATAATTATCTATATTCACAATAAAAAGTTAAAGGATACACATGAAGAAAAATGTAAAATATGATGTCAAAACATTAAAAGTGAGCAGGTGGAGTAAAAATGCATGTTTGTTAGAATGCATTCAAACTTAAGAGATCATCATCTTAAAATAATCATATACATTAAAAAAAATATTAAAATATATTTTAAAACAAAGACTGTAACAAGAGACAAAGAAGGACATTACATAATAATAAAAGGATCAATCCAGCAAGAAGATATAACAATTGTAAATATGTATGCATCCAACATAGGAGCACCTAAATACATAAAGCAAATATTACATAAAGGGATAAATTAACAGTAACACAATAGCAGTCGGTGACTTCATCATCTCCCTTACATCAATGGATAGATCATATAGAAAGAAAATCAGTGAGGAAACACTGCCCTTAAACAATACATTAGATCAGACGGACTTAATACTTATCTAAAGAACAATCCATCCAAAAGCAGTAGAGGGACTTCCCTGGTGGCGCAGTGGTTAAGAATCCGCGTGCCAATTCAAGGGACATATGTTCGATCCCCAGTCTGGGAATATTCCACATGCTGCAGAGCAACTAAGCCCATGTGCCACAACTACTGAGCCTGTGCTCTAGAGACCATGAGCAACAACTACTGAGGCCGCGTGCCACAACTACTGAAGCCCATGCACCTAGAGCTCGCGCTCCACAACAAGAGAAGCCACCACAATGAGAAGCCCACGCACTGCAATGAAGAGTAGCCCCCGCTCGCCACAACCAGAGAGCCGGGGGGCTCGCCACTGCCCCCACGCGCAGCAACAAAGACCCAACGCAGCCAAAAATAAATAAAATAAATAAATTAGTTTAAAAAATAAATAAAATACTGTTTAAAAAAAAAAGAAACAAAAGCAGTAGAATACACATTCTTTTCAAGTGCACATGGAACATTCTCAAGGATAGATCACATGCTAGGCCCCAAAACAAGTCTCAGTAAATTTAAGAAGACTGAAATCATATCAAGCATCTTTTCCTACCACAACACTATGAGACTAGAAATCAACTACAAGAAAAAAACTGCAAAACACACAAACACATGGAGAATAAACAATATGCTACTAAACAACCAATGGGTATTGAAGATCAAAGAGGAAATTTTTTAAAAGGCACAGAGACAAAGAAAACGGAAATTCAACAATCTAAAATCTAAGGGACACAGCAAAGCAGTTGTAATAAGGAAGTTTATAAAAGCCTATCTCAGGAAACAAGAAAAATCGAAATAAACAATTTGACCTTAAACATAAAGGAACTTCAAAAGAAAAACAAAACCCAAAGTTAGTAGAAAGAAAGAATACAAATTAGAGCAAAATAAATAAAACAGAAACCAAAATAAAAGAAAAGATCAATGGAACTAAGAGCTTTAAAAAGATAAACAAAATGATAAAACTTTAGTGAGACACATCAAGAAAAAAAGGGAGAGGGCCCACAAAATCAGAAATGAAAGAGGAAACATTACAATCAACACCACAGGAATACAAAATGTCACAGGAAATTACCATGACCAGTTATATGCCAATAAACTAGACAACCTGAAGAAATGGATAAATCCCTAGAACCATACAATCTCCTAAGACTGATCAGAAAGAAACAGAAAATGAAGAGACAGATTACAAGTAATGAAATTGAATGAGTAATAAAAAATAAAACTCCCCACATACAAAAGTCCAGGACCAGATGGCTTCACAGGTGAATTCTACCAAACTTTAAAAATGAGTTAAATACCTATTCTTAACAAAATATTCCAAAAAATTGAAGAGGCAGGAATGTTTCCAAACTCACTTTACAAGGCCAGCATGATCCTGATACCAAAATCAGACAAAGACACCACCAAAAAAAGAGAATTACAAGCCAACATCTATGATGAACATAGATGCAACAACTCCTCAACAATATATAAACAAAACAAATGCAACAATACATTTAATGATCATACAACATGATCAAGTGGGATTTATCTCAGGGATGCAAGAACGTTCCAATACCCACAAAACAAAATTATGATACAGCACATCAACAGATTGAAGGATAAAAATCATATGATCATCTCAATAGAGCAGAAAAGGCTTTTGACAAAATTCAACATCCAATTATGATAAAAACACTCAACGAAGTGGGTACACAGAGGAAATGTACCTCAACATAATAAAGACCATATATGACAAACACAGAGCCAACATCATTCTCAACACTGAAAAGCTGGCAACTTCTGGTTGCCAAGGAGGGGTAAGGGAGGGATGGATTGGGAGTTTGGGATTAGCAGATGCAAATTATATATAGAATGCATAAACAACAAGGTCCTATAGGGAACTATATTTAATACCCTGTGATAAACCATAATGGAAAAGAATATAAAAAAGAATATATATATATATACACACACACACACACACACACAGACACAACCGAATCACTTTGCTATACAGCAAAAATTAACACACTGTAAATCAACTATATTTTAAATAAAAAAATAAATAAAACGTGCAGTTTTAAAGTACCTTCTCTGATTTCAACACTTCACCATCCCTTCCTTGTTTTAGCATTCTCCCAAAGTCATGGTAATGAGGGATAATATCAGGAAAAGTCAGATAAGCACTGGAGCCTTTGCTCCAAACTTTTGAGACTGCCTGACTTCACTGTGCCCAGCCTACCTCTTCCATACGTTACTCAACTCTACATCATAGCCCATGGACTTTCTCCTGTGTCCAGCATTAATAGGCTAGCAGCCAAGTTATTAAGATCCTACCTGTATCCTTGATAAAAATGAAGGCAACTTTTTTTAATTAAAGGAACAGTTTTTCTGGGTGATGTTGTTTAATAGATAAGGACAATGCCAGATGCAGAAGATGAGGCTGTAGCCCAGCTTCATCTCTAACTAGCTCTGATTCTCAACCTCCAATGCTTGAGCAAGTCCATCCAGAAGAGCTCCCCATCCCAGTTCTGAGCGAAACCACCTTCAATGCCTACAGTAGAACTTTGGTAAATAATCTTTTAAATGCATCCACAGAGGCAATGATTGTTGACACAGACGATCTAAAAAGTGAGAGACTCTGGCAGTTCTTAGTTATTACTCTTAAATAAAATACTTAAACTCACTGGTCTTCAGTTCTCTTGCTTTAAATAACTATGTTATTCTGCGTGCTCTCTTAGGTCCTCCCAGCTAAATATTTCTATGAGCTACAGCAAAAGAATGAGACTGAGATTTGCCATAATGTTTGAAGGGAAACATCTGATATTAGAGCAGTGTGTTTGGTATCCACAGTTAGGACTTAGTATCCATGTAAGTCAAAAGTGTCCACATTTGATATAGTCTATAATGAAAGACAGGCTTGATAAATAGCAAATGGTTTGGAATTACAAATAAAGCCTTAGGGGTTGTCTCATTTATACAACCTTCCAAAGAATTACAGGTGGCCTAAATAAACAGTCTTATTTCCCAGATCATGGTGAAGATCATTTTGGGTACAGCAAGAATTCTTTCAAAGGCTGGTCTTCCCTGATGTCCGTGAGGTACCGTGTAACAATGTAAAGGACACAAATCTCAGAACTGACATATCTGGATTGGAGGTCAGATTCCATTACTTGCGACTGTATGTCCTTAGGCAAATAAATTACCCTCTCTGATTTTGTTGGTTTAGCTATAAAATGGGATGTTGTTATGTGTATTACCTGCTTCAAAATGTTATTGTGAAGAAAAATGACTTAATACATGTTACAGGAATTTGGAAACAGAAAGGCTACATGTTAATTATAAAGTTGTTTTTAGGGGGAAACTTAAGTAGGCAGAATACACTTCGCTCTTTACAGAGGTCATAATCCTATTCTGGGGCAAGAAGCTAAATGATTAAACATCTTTTCCATGTCACATGTTAATAGCAAAGATTATAGGCCCTGACATTCATTTTTGCAATATTAAGATCCATACATTAAAGCCGCCATTTTTTTGTGTGCTATGAATCTCCCATCTGTTTTGTACTCTCTCCCAGAAAGAGACTGGTGTTATTTTTCAAAGTAGATGCCAGCTTTCAGGCTCTGGAGCTCCTAAGTGCATCTGAGCTGGTGCACCCTCCACCACCCGTCATCAGCAGATGGATCTTGTCTAAGTGATTTGGATTACTGGATAAGAGCAAGATTTGGAACATGAACCTGTTCAAGGAATACATGCTCAAGGAATGCATATATTTGGTAAAACAGGATAAATGTGTATGTGAAAAAATCATTTTTTCCTCTTCATTATTTCCAGTATTAACAATAAAATAAATAAAAATAGCTTGCTACTAACGGCACTGAAGAGTCCAAAAAAAGACCAGAAACATTTGGCATTTTTGTGTTGAAGGAAAATCGGTCCTTTTTTGTTGTTATAATAAGTGAAGCCTGAAAGGACCATGCAGAGAGGAAGATGAATCTAAGCTATGTCAAACTAGCAGGGAAATGGCACCTGTGAAGAAGCCCATTGCCAACTTCAACAATGATTTGTCAGGTTTGATTAAAACCTGAATTAAGCAGTTCTCATTAGAACCTCAGAAGGATGAATTATGCAGCATAAGTAGATTACTCATGCCCTCATAGAAGCACTGGCACCACACACCCTGCTAGTAACTTTCAATTACATTGATAAATGAGAAGTTAAACTGTAATTTTTTTTAGCACTGTCCATTTTGTCTCTGACATCCTGCCACTTGTTTGTATTGTGACTAAAAAAACAAGGCCGCAATGAAACAGTCCTCTAGATTAGTGTCACACTCCAGACCAGGAGATAATGGGGGGTAGAGTTATGATTGGAAAAGGGACCCCAAGAAGAGTGAAAGGTGTCCTTTATCTCCAATGCTGCCCCAGGTATTTATTAAGGTTGTATAATAAGTGCATTTAGGACTTATCTTCACTTACAAATAAAATAGCCAGATTATGGGATAATCTACTAATGACAGTGTCTTGAAAGTGCTATTGGAAAAGTTAATGCCATTGGTCATGGACTGGGCTTGTTAACTAGCCAGTGAGTCAACAGATTTCATTGGCCATAGTTAATCTTTGTAACATTTACAAAAAAGAGACGACAGCAAAAGCACTTAGCATGTTGGTCGCCATTTCCTCCCCTCAGCTGTTTATAAGTATCAATTAAATTTATATCTGATCTCATCCTTTTGGTTCCTGACACACAGTCATTTTTTCCTATTAATGCAGACTGTGAAAAATTGGGCTAGGCATTGTGGGAAAGAAGGAAGGTGTCAAAAATGGATACCTGCATTTTCCAAATGAAACTTTTTTTTTTTTTTGCTCCAACTTTGAGGCCCATCTTTAGCATGGCGATGCACCCAATAAAACAAAAATCCAACTCCTCAAGGACTTGGAAAGCAGTATGCCTACAGGTAAGTCTCCTGTAGAGGGAAAAAAAAGATGAACTGCATCTAATGACTCATACAAAAAAAAAAAAAAAAACTTCTTAAAATCTCTACCCATATCTGCCCCTCCCTGGATTTCCAGTAGAGGAAGGAGCTGGTAAAACTCTTCTCACCCAACCTCAAAATTCCTCCAAACTTTCTTGGTTTCACTACTCCATCCCCTCTCCTGCTGCCCTCTTCTTGCTTCTGAACCTTGTCTCTTCTTCCAAGCCAAAGTGTAGGCTGAGAATGTAAATTAAGTTTGCTCAGTTTCCTCCAGTTATCTTCTCCATTCATGACTCTAATCAGACAATAAAGAACCATGATCCAAGTACCATAATGAATGCTCCTGATAACAGAGGAGGAAGGGTCTCATCACTTACCTTTCAATATTTTTACTGCAGTTCTATTACACCAAGGGGCTGGGAAGACCTCTCCAAAAGAAATGAACGCTAGAAATTTCACTGACAGTGGTTTCTGCCGTCAAGGTTTGAAGGCAAATTCCTCTTAGATTTTCATCTCACTCCACAGCAGCTGTATGCCAGCTTAGATCAGAGGCTTTCAGAACCTTCCCCCTTTTATATAAAAGAACTTCATGTTGAGAGGAAAGAAATGTGAGGGGAAATTTTTAGTACAGAGGCTTAGAAAAGAAAGAGAAAAAAGAAGAGGGATGAGATTTTAGATGAGAAACCATTAAAGACAAACTACATGCTTCAAACTTATCCTGAAGCTTGGAGTAGGGAGAGAGACCATAAAGAAAAAAAGAGTCCCGAATCCTGGAATTAAGAGTCCTGCTCTTCCATTTGTATTAGGAAAATCACCTCCCTGGGCCTCTGTTTACTCCTCTATAAAATCAGGGAATTTGACTGAAGGATCTGAAAAGCCCACATCCCTTGATTTTATGAATCCTTCTTCATCTAATTTGCCTTCTAACCATCTCTCTAACCACCCCCATCATTGCTATAATCCTCAGGATTTTAACTGTGTGCTTGTCCACACAGTCTGAAGATGTGTTGTGTTTTGCTTCATGTTCTATGCAAACTCCAGCAGTCCCTGAATGCATGTACATTATCTCTATTATTAAATTCATCATCTACCAAAAAAACCAGTTTAATTACCTGATTGATTATGATACTGCACTAAGTCTACAGAATAATGACTTCACAGGAGTTAACAAATTAAGATAAATGAAGCTGCCATGAATGCAGCTACACATACAAAAAAAAGAATAAAAAGCATTAAATTAAAACACATCTGACCAGTAAGATGGAAGTTGTTGAGTGTTTAGCCATGAACTATGTGATCTATTAATATCTATATATCTAATGGATAATCTCTTTTGAAATAGTCACCTAGAGAAAAAATGTGCAGCTGTTAGAATTGTTCAGTGGTCACACACTAAATTCAGAGGCATTTCTATATTGTCCCTCCTGAACTTTATTTCCCAAAATGGAACTTACTGACTTTCTAATCTAACTTATTCCCTGGACTTAATTTTAAACACTCTTGGTTTATTCTTAAGATAAGGATAAAAACCATGCTTCAGATTCCAGAAGAAAGAAATTCAAATGAAGAATTCTAAAATAACATGACTTAACTATTAGTATCTAACTTTCCAAGGTAAATACTGTGAAAAAAAACAGCACTCATTTGGAAGTAAAAATTCTGGATTAAGAAAAATATTAGATTATTTTCAGTCATACATTCAATATGCCAAGTTCATCTTGGGAGTAAGGAATGCTTTGGTGATAAGAAAACACTTCACATCAGGCCTCAGGATAAGATGCCATCACGTGCAAGGAAGGATCTGTTCACTGCTCAGCTCACTGCTGGGCACTAAATCAACATCGTTATGTGTCTGACCGAACAAGACGCAAATCTTATTTACATTTCAGAAAACTGAGCATAAGTCATTGAATTATTTGCAGGAGGCTGAATCAGAGATAGGATGAGCCTTTTTAAATCCCTGGTTCTATTCTAAGACTTCTGACACCTAGAATCAGAACAGTGTTTATAATAAATTGAATTTTGATTATTTTGATATTTTACTGAAAAAAACCTAATATTATAAAATGACCAAAAGAAAAAAAATTTTTTTCATGCATCTCCTTTTTATCATACAAATCCTTCCCTTCTCTCCAGAATACTGAAGTAATACTCGAATATAAATTACACTGTAATATTCATATGGACCCAAAATAAATTTGATTCCATGTGAGGGCCTGAGGGAATCTCTTAATCATCAACTCCTGCAGTGAGGAGAGAGGAAACATCCCTTAAAAATTTTTTTTTACAAAGTTATTTACGTTGTTAAACAATTCTACAAGACTTAAAAAAAACAAATTCAACAGTCCTCTGATCCTCCTCCCACATACACATTCACACCTTCCTTCCCTGACACTGAAATGTCTTAAACTCAGAATTTCATTGACTCCACCTCGCCAGGAAATCCACCTGCCTTCATTCAAGGGAAGGGAGCAGTGGGTTTCTGACAGTGTGGGCTGAAGGAGGAAATCTAGGGGTCAAGTTCTTAAACAGCCTTTCTAATAATAATCCTGCTTTTCAGTCCTACTCACAGTCCTATTTCAAAGATATCTCATGTCTCCATGTGATCCACACTGCCTTGCTACTGGGCTCCACTCCCTACCCAATCTACATTTCAACTTCCTTTGGTCTGCTGATGTCAGCTTTCGTCCATCTACTATGTTGCCACCTCCTCTACGGTTTTCTTGACACTGTGGATTTACAACTTTAAAAAAATCACCTTATTGTCCTAAAACTGGGGTTTTAAGAGGAATCATGAGTTCAAATGTTCGTGCTATACTTAGCCAAAAACCTGCTATATTTAGCCAAAAATCTCAACTTTCATTTCTTACTCTAAATCCTTACATATTGATAATTGACTTGTATATTTTCTGTAACTTAAAAATAAATTTAAAATTAAGCCCATGGAATCCATGATGGTTCTTTCCCTACTCAGGCTTTCTATAAGTTTTCACCATTTTCTATTACGTGGTTAATTCTAGATGGTTAAACTTGTTTGAAGTTGGGTCTCTGAATTGGTGCACCCTTGTGTAGAGTCCAAATACATTCAAAATGATAATCAGCAAAAGAAAAATAAAGAATCAGTCATGTCACCCATATAATAGTTACGAAAACCAAGTGTTAGCTTTCTCTACAAAATGATTCAGGGTATAGTCTGTGGAGGTTTTTCCAAAAGTCCAGAGCAACCATGTGCCCCAGAGGTTGTTCAGGCAGCTGCTTATAAACATACTTGAAACACAGTTCTTAAGATGTCCTTGTACTTGGAGTTGCCTCTCTGTTTTCCCTTTCAAAATAAACAATCTTACTTATTCTTCAAGGCACAGCTCAAATATTACTTCCCCTCTTTGGCATTCTCTTTTCTCTTCCATTTCCATGGGAGAATCAATTACCCCATTATCTGAGCTCTTTTAATATTTTGTATATACTTCTACTGTAGTATGTAACACACAATGTACTGAGATGATTTATTGTCTATACCTCCACTATATTTTGAACTCCTCAAAGACAGGATCTGTGTTCCATTCTTTTTGGTATCACCAGTAGCTAGTAGAGTACCTATAACTCAAAAGAGCATCAGCAAATAATCTTGAACTTAATCACAATGACACAAATATCCTCTACTCTGAGAAAGCCCGGGACTGCACAAGGAGAAATGAGGATGAAAACTCAATTCAAAGTCTAAAATAAAGAGAAGCTTTATGTATTAATCCAATTCCCTCTCACTAAAACTACCTGAGGAAGGTATCATCCCTCTGGGAGATGAAGGAATCGAGACTCAAATAACCTGGTCAAGATCAAAGCTAGTAAACATTAGAATAAGAGCATTTTCACCCCCATCTGATTCCAAAGCTAGAGCTCTTGAATTTTTTTCTTTTTAATGCTTCTTTCCTGGAGATCAGAGAATACAACATGCAAAAAAGGAACAGTTTTTTCATCTGTGTTTTGCCAGATCTTGGTATATAACTGACTACAGTCTTCAAATATAAGTTATGTCCAAATGTTTGTTTTTTGACTTATTTTTTACATGGTGCATTTCTGAGCCATTACGTCTGCCATGGTTAGTTAAGCCTGCTGTGAACCTGTACAGTCTGAGACTGCTATTACTTTAAACGGTAGTTCTTAGTGCAGGAAGATGATGCTCCCAACTGTTCCACCTTCAGAGAAGGAAGGTGGGTACAACCGATTCCTTGACTTCTGTTCTCAACCACATATTGTGCACCTGCAATTTGCATACTTTGGGAAGTGAGCCTACTGGGGCCTTGATTTTTTTGTGTGCTTAGAAAAGTAAAATGTGGCATACATGCGTAACACAGTAAACCTTGCTGGAGTGCGCATTTGGTGCTTTTTATCTTGTTTGAATCCTTTGGGCACCTACATATTGGCTACAATACTCAAGTTTGAGTCTACATATCTACATCTCTATATACAGATTCCTATACAGTTAACATCGCTACGCAATGTGAACAAAAAGAGTTTTTTATATCAATTTCGAATCCCTCTTCTCCACTGACTATTAATCAGTGTGGTCAAGAAAAATTGTTTCCATTGTGGAAAATCTGATTTTCCTTCTCCTAGATCTCACTGGTATCTAGATTCTAGATATCTCATAGATTCTTATGCCTTACATGTCATGCTCTCTGTGTCATGATAGGTGGGAAAGAAGAACATAAATCTTTTGGCAGGTTTCCCAAACCTGCTGCAGGCTTCTTACTTAAAGCATTTGCAGCTCTTAATAGAGGGCTTTATCTACTTGCCAAAAATGCTCAGCCCATGCACAGGGGAGTCCAGAGGTGGCAGAAAGGTGATGTCTCTGGAGCAGCCTTCAGAAGCTGACAAAGAGAGGTGTGTCCTGCACTGACTCCCCGGAGGTGCCCAACAGGACTAAGCCCTGCTGTGTCACTGTGGTGATCGTCTCATTAGAATATCAGCTTCCCTCCCTTCTCTGCCTCACGTCCCTATTGGTACTACTGGGATTGCCTCACATCTGACCTCCAGCGCTGAAGCCTAGAATAGAGAAAAGGCCACTTTAAGAACAGGGCTTATTAGGTGATACTTTGGAGATTTACCCCCTCCACTCTGCAGAGAACAATGCCAGCTCCTAACTCTCTCATCCCACCAGGACTGGCTTCTGCTTATTTCCTCCATTCATCGGTTCTCCCTAAGCTGGGTGTCCTGTGACAGGGTCTCTACTCTGAACACTGTAGCACAATTAGGGGCCTTTTAAATTCCTTAGGGCAAGAAGAGTCACTGTCCTGTCTGTGCCCAGGATGAAAATGGATTCCCTCCCACCCTAACCACTGAGTGGTGCCTTTGCAGCTCCAATCACTCCTTCCTTGACAAGCTGCAGGCCACCATGTCCTTCTGCCTAGTCCTCTCAAGTGAGCATTTACTATCTTTTTCCTCTTGTAAGCTACATGCATACACACACACTTCTACTTTACTTATAAATGTGTTCATTTATTATTGCTGTTACTGTAATAAATCATCATAAATTTAGTGGCATAAAACAACAAAAAAATCTTACAGATCTGGAGATGAGAAATCTGAAACGAGTCTCACAGGGCTAAAATCAAAGTGTTGGTAGGGCTGCATTTCTTTTGGAGACATTATGGGAGAACTAGTTTTCTTGCCTTTTCCAGCTTCCAGAGACTATCTGCATTCCTTAGCTAGCGGCCCCATTCCTCCATTTTCAAAGCCGGCATCATTAAAGTGAGTCCTTCTCATGCTGCCATCCTCTGATTCTCTCTCTTCTGTCTTCCTCTTCCACTTATAAGGACCTTTGTGACTACATCAGGCCCACCCAGATATCTCAAAGTCAGCTTAGTAGCAAGTTTAATTACATCTGTAACCTTAATTCCCTTTGCCATATAAACTAACATGTTCACAGTTTCTAGGAATTGGGATATAGACATCTTTGGGAGGTGGGGGCATTATTCTACTAATCACAATAAGTTTAAAAATGCTAATTATGTTACTTACTGCTGTCAGACCTAAATTATTCTAGATGCTGTGTATAAGGATGATCCTATTACTCCACTCACTCTAGAAGCAACATCCATCTAAAACACTGAATACTATACATTACCAATAGTAGCCATCATTCAGAACCTATGATGTGTCAGGTATTCGATGTACTAAACAATGTTTAATAGTTACAGCATGGCCTTCAGAATTGCACTGGTCTGGAATTCAAGTTGTACTCTGCCACCTGCTAAATAGATATCACTCTGGACAAGTTAATTAACCCCTTTGAATCTCATTCTATCAAATGTTAAAGAGACAATATACCTCCTTCATAGTGATGATTTGATCACTTTATTATTTTAACTGACACCAGAATTCCTTATTGTAAGATTTGTCACTGTTTGGAAAAATTGAGAAGAATATTTGATTACATAAAGGATTACCTCATGTTTTTACCTTTTAATCCTCCCAAAATTAATCCAAAATGACAGTTGAGAAATTAGCATGTTAGTAACCCATAACGTTGAGAATGAGAGAGGAGGAAACAGTGAAAGAATCACTTCAACAAATATTTGAGAGATGAAAAATAAATGGTGTGGTAACTGACATATCAGAATACAGGAAGCTAAAGTCGACATCAGCATCAGAGGGTACCAAAAAAGAAGCTAGCCAATTTACCCAACAAAACGTCTGGAAGCTCAGCCTTTGGAACCAGTCAGCACTAAAACTGGAAGGGCTGGGGTGAACAAAGAGAAAATGGCTAAGATCTACGCTCACAGTAAGTGGCATGGAGACGTTTCCACCCAGGTTGTCTTTTTCACTCTGTGCAGCCTGGCAACTGTTCCTCAACCTCAGCTCTGTGAGACAGGGGATATGTTTTCCTGTGGAGAAATGGAATCAGTAAGGGTCCTCCTAATGTGGGAAAAAGAGACACACAGAAAAGGGTATTCATGGTACTGAAAAGCAGGGACTATGCCTAAGTTCACATACTGAACTACAGGAGTGTTAGAACTCAATCCTCATCAGGAAGAAAACTAGAGGATTTTTGTTTAGGGTAACTAAACAGTTCACATATTGACCTTTGACTGACCCTCAATAAAATAACTGGCTTTCTATTGAAGGCCATCAGACAACAAGTCCATCTACCATTAAACAGAACTTCTGACCAGAGTTTTAGTGACAAATATCAGTGGAAAGTTAAAGGTTACCGGACATTTGAGTAAGTATCCAAAGTGAAAGATCAAAACAAACAGAAACCAAAAAAGAGGATAAAAGGCAATGAAGAAGAAAATCAACACAACACGCAAGATATTCAGAGAGACATAACTCTTTCTCTAAAACTAAAAAATGATGCAGTGAAAAAAGGACTGTCTTAGAATTTAAAAAAAAGAGCTCCTGGGGGCAGAGTCAAGATGCTGGACTAGGAGGATGCAGAATTTGCGTCTCCTCACAACTAGGGCACCTACCAGGCACAGCGGGGGACCACGGACACCTAAGGGGACGGGAGGAAACCCCAGCGACTGGGTAGGATGTGAGGTGTGGCGGGGAGGAAAAGTGGAGGCGGGACGGGACTGGCGCCCCTGAGGGGCAGCTTGGGGAGGGAAAGGGATCCCACACCCAAAGGGGGAAATTCGGGGACCATTGGGAGGGCAGAGGATCAAAAGGGAGAGTGGCCAGGTTTCCCCTGCCCACTTGGGCCCCCAGGAGCCTGCTGAGATACCAGGCCTGATCCTCTGTGCACCGAGGCCCCCTCCAGCCGCGCGGGTCCTGAGGGAGTGGGAGGGAGGGAAGGGGGAAGAAAAGTAAAGGCCGGACCTCCGGGACCGGCACCCCTGAGGGGAGGGGAGGAGTTCCTACACCTAGCAGGACCCACCCATGGTTAGGGGTACAGAGCGGATGGGGGAGACCCTGGGGGAGATGGTGGGGGAGAGGTGCGAAAGAATGGAAGGGAACATGGCCAGCGCTTTTCCTGTCCACTTAGGCACCAGGGAGCCTATTGGGCTCCCAGGCCTAATCCTCTGCCCTCGGAGCCTCCCTGCTGCCGTGCAGAACCCAAGCCCCGCCCCTACACCCCCACCCAGGGCCTTACCTCTACACTCAGAGACCCCCTCTGAGACCCCCTCCAACCATGCTGGGCCTAAACCCCACCCACAGACCCTCATCCAGGGCCTTACCTCCAAACTCCAAAACTCCACACTCCAGAGGCCCTCCTTTCGAGGCTGCCTCTCCCCTTCCCACCAGGTCCTAAGCAGAGGCCCCGCCCCACACTTCAATGTTGCCCCGCCTAGGCCCCGCCCCCAAGGCCTTTTCGTGCTGCATGGATCCTGAGCCTAGGCCCCGCCCCACGCTCAAACGTCATCCCCCACCCACCTAGATCACATCCCACCCTAAACCCCACCCCTGCAGAAGTTCCACCTCCACCTAATCTCTGCCCCCTATAGCCAAGGCTTTTCTTTTTTTCTGTTGTGGTTTTATTTTACCTTGTTGCAGTTGTTTCAATTATATTTTTACTTTTCCTAATGTATTTTTTATCTTTCTAATTTTATTTTGTTTTTTACTCTTTGTTATTGTATTGCTCCTTGCTTTTTTTTTTTTTCACCATGCCACACAGCTTGTGGGACCTTGGTTCCCAGGCCGGAGGTCAGGCCTGAGCTCCTGTGGTGGGAACTCCAAGTCCAAACCGCTGGACTAACAGAGAACCTCAGACCTCAGGGAATATTAATCAGAGTGAGGCCTCCCCGAGTTCCTCATCTCAGCACCAAGACCCGGCTCTATCCAACTGCCTGCAAACTCCAGTGCTGGACGTCTCCGGCCAAACAAAAGGAATACAGCCCCACACATAAAAAACAAAAAAAAAAATGAAATGACAAAAAAATTTGTTACAGATGAAGGAGCAACGTAAAAACCTACTAGACCAAATAAATGAAGACGAAACAGGCAACGTACCTGAAAGAGAATTTAGAGTAATGATAGTAAAGATGATACAAAACCTCAGAAACAGAATGGAGAAAATACAAGAAACATTCAACAAGGATCCAGAAGAACTAAAAAGCAAACAAACAGTGATGAACAATACAATAATTGAAATTAAAAATACTCTAGAAGGAATCAATAGCAGAATAACTGAGGCAGAGGAATGGACAAATGAGGCAGAAAATAAAATGATGGAAATAACTGCTGCAGAGCAGAATAAAGAAAAAGAATGAAAAGAATTGAGGACAGTCTCAGAGACCTCTGGGACAACAGTAAACACACCAACATTCGAATGATGGGGGGTCCCAGAAGAAGAAGAGAAAAAGAAAGGGTCTGAGAAAATATTTTAAGAGATTATAGTCAAAAACTTCCCAAACATGGGAAACGAAATAGTCAATCAAGTTCAGAAAGTGCAGAGTCCCATACAGGATAAATCCAAAGAGAAACACGCCAAGACACATGTTAACCAAACTATCAGAAATTAAATACAAAGAAAAAATATTAAGAGCAGCAAGGGAAAAGCAACAAATAACATACAAGAGAATCCCCATAAGGTTAACAGCTGATCTTTCAGCAGAAACTCTGCACACCAGAAGAGAGTGGCAGGACATATTTAAAGTGATGAAAGGGAAAAACCTACAACCAAGATTATTCTACCCAGCAAGGATCTCCTTCAGATTCCACAGAAATTTAAAACCTTTACAGACAAGCAAAAGGTACGAGAATTCAGCACCAACAAACTAGCTTTACAACAAATGCTAAAGGAACTTCTCTAAGAGGGAAACACAAGAGAAGAAAAAGACCCACAAAAACAAACCCAAATCAATTAAGAAAATGGTAATAGGAACATACATATCGTTAATCACCTTGAATGAAAATGGATTAAATGCTCCAACCAAAAGACACAGGCTTGCTGACTGGATACAAAAACAAGACCCTTATATACGCTGTCTACAAGAGACCAACTTCAGACCTAGGGACACATACAGACTGTAAGTAAGGGGATGGAAAAAGATATTCCATGCAAATGGAAATCACAAGAAATTGGAGTAGCAATACTCATATCAGATAAAATAGACTTTAAAATAAAGACTGTTACAAGAGATAAGGAAGGACACTACAAAACGATCAAGGGATCAATCCAAAAAGAAAACGTAGCAATTATAAATATTTATGCACCCAACATAGGAGCACCTCAATACATAAGGCAAATGCTAACAGCCACGAAAGGAGAAATCGACAGTAACACAATAATAGTGGGGGACTTTAACACCCCACTTACACCAATAGACAGATCATCCAGACAGAAAATAAATAAGGAAACACAAGCTTTAAATGACACAATAGACCAGATAGACTTAATTGATATTTTTAGGACATTCCACTTGAAAGCAGAAGAATACACTTTCTCCTCAAATGCACATGGAACGTTCTCCAGAATAGATCACATTTCAGGTCACAAATCAAACCCTGGAAAATTTAAGAAAACTGAACTGAAATCGTACCAAGCATCTTTTCCAATCACAATGCTATGAGAAATCAATTACAGGAAAAAATAGTAAAAAACACAAATACATGGAGGCTAAACAGTGTGCTGCTAAATAACCAAGAGATCACTGAAGAAATCAAAGAGAAAATCAAAAATACCTAGAAACAAATGACAACAAAAACACGATCCAAAACCTATGGGACAAGCAAAAGCAGTTCTAACAGGGAAGTTCATAGCAATTCAAGCTTACCTCAAGAAACAAGAAAAATCTCAAATGAACAATCTAACCTTACACCTAAAGCAAACAGAAAACGAAGAAAAAAGAAAACCCAAAATTAGTAGAAGGAAAGAAATCATAAAGATCAGAGCAGAAATAAATGAAACAGAAACAAAGAAAATAGCAAAGATCAATAAAA